>NC_091480.1:37971317-38290310 GCF_036971445.1 Narcine bancroftii | reverse complement strand
AGCATGTGCTTTAGTATTTGACTTCTAATGTGATTACTTATTTGGCTTCAAGTGCTTTCAGCTTTACAAAATAATTCTATTACTCCTCAATTTTTACTCAGGTCACTGATAATTTTAGACATAGACCACTAGACCTTAAGGCATAGGAGCAGAAGCAGGCCATTCGGCCTATCGAGTCTGCTCCGTCATTCCATCATGATCTGATCCATTCTCCCACTCAGTCCCATTCCCCTGCCATCTTTCCATAACTTTTGATGCCCTGACTATTCAGATAGCTAGCAATCTCTGCCTTAAGTGTACTCTTTGTCTTGGTCTCCACAGCTGCCCATGGCAGTAAATTCCAGCGGTTCACCACTCTCTGGTTGAAGAAATATTTCCGCATCTCTGTTTTCAATGGACGCCTTACAATGCTGAAATTGTGCCCTTTTGTTCTTGACTCCTCTACCATGGGAAACAACTTTGTCACATCTCTTTCCAGGTCTTTCAACATTAGAAATGCTTCTATGAGGTCCCCCCCTTATTCTTCTGAACTCCAAGGAGTCCAGTGCAAGAGCCATCAAACATTCCTCGTATGCTAATCCCTTCATTCCAGGAATCATTCTGGTAAATCTCCTCTCAATCCTCTCTGATGCCAGCACAATCTTCCTTAAATAAGGAGCCCCAAACTGTACCCTGTACTCCAGAGCATCAACATCACATCCATGTTCTTGTATCCTTTTCCTTCAGGTATGACTGCCAACATTGCATTTGCCTTCTTCACCAGCGACTCAAGCTGGAGGATAACCTTTAGGGTATCCTGCAGGAGGATAACCTTTAGAGTATCCTGCAGGAGGATAACCTTTAGGGTATCCTGCAGGAGGATTCCCAAGACCCTTTGTACCTCTGAATTGTGTTTCATTTGCCACTTCTCTTTGCCCATTCTCCTAATCTATATAAAGCCTGATTTATACTGCAAAGCTGCAGTATTCCCATAGACACAACCTGTCTTAGGAAGTCTGCTTGCATATTCACAAGAGCCGAAAAACGCCAGTTCCATGAGTTCTTTCACATTGCAAGACAGCTTCCCAAAACAAAAGAGGTGGGACATGTATCGCAGCAGTGTCAGTGTCAACTGTGATGTAAAACGTACACTCCCAGAACTATCATTGCTGTACACTCAAATTGGCGGTGGAACAACATATGCATTTGATAGCCTTGTACATTCTATGCAGTCTTAAATCTCAATCAAAGCTTCTTAGCATTGTAATCAACATTATTAAACAAGTTAATTGGTACTGATGAAGTCAATTTGACCGCACACGTCGCATGCTAAAGAAGTCATCAGCCCTTCCCATTTTGACCTGGAAAAATGAGTCGACCGTTGTAGATAGGTCCCGCTGCGCTACGCTCCACTACTGAGAGTGCCTCCCTTGGAGGATCGAAAACAGATAAGTCTGGCCACCCAATCCGTCTTCAACTTTTTTTCACAGAGCTCAAAAGGAATATAAAAGCCAGCTTTACAGCTCTGTGTAAAAGGGGCTTAAGTGTCTTTGCAGCCTTTCTGTTTCCTCCTCACATTATTGGCACCAGAACGAATGTTAGAGGGGGGCATTAGCATGTTAGGGATGGGTGCAGTGGAACACTCATAAACTCGATCAGCGTGGAGAGGGAGTACTATTGGATGTCTGGTGGAGACAAGGGCACTGCTTTTATTGCATCAAGCATCACTAGATGCAACTGACACTTGACGCACACTAGTGACACGCCTGGGGGTGGGTGGAGAGTCGCTATCATGTGACAAGCTAGATGCTAGTGTTGTGGGAGGGGGTGGGGGAAATTCCCACAGATGTCTGCCCTTGACACTGACCTTGTCACCTCTCTTTGTATCATCTGCAAATTTAGCCACAAAGCCATTTATTCCACAATCCAAATCATTAGGCATTACAACATAAAACGAAGTGGGGGGATTTTAACTATTTTAATTTTGAGATCAAACAAGTATCAAGAATTAACCATCACAAATACATAAAATATATGAAAAGGAATCATTGATATGTTATCCAAATTTCAAAACAACTCCAGTGGTTACCTCACTGGTAACTGGTAGCCAACCAAAATAGGATCCCTTTATTCCCACTCTCTTGTTTCCTGCCAATCAGTCAATGTTCTACCCATGCAAGAATCTTTCCTGTAATTCCATGGGCTCTCATTTTGTGAAGCAGCCTTATGTCTTGCACCTTGTCAAAGGCATTTTGAAAGTCCAAATATACAACCACCCACTGCATCTTCTTTGTCTAATATTGTTAAGACACACTGGATAGATCCTGAAAACAAAGGAATTTATGATTTGCACTACCTACTCATTTAGTGGATTGTTCACAGAGCTCAAAAGGAATAGAAAAGCCAGCTTTACAGCCCTGTGTAAAAGGGGCTTAAGTGTCTTTGCAGCTTACTGTGCTCCCCTTGCTTAAGAAAGTTGAAGAAGATTTAAATAAATGGGTAACTCTAACCCTAACACTGATCCGAAGAGTGAACTGTATCAAAATGGATATATTCCCACATTTCCAATACCTTTTCCAGACTCATCCAATACCATTACCAGAGAAATTCTTTCAAAACTTGAATGTTCATTAGGAAGTTTCTTTGGAAAGGTAAGCAAGCCAGAATCTCCATGGAAAAATTAACTTGGAAATATCATATTGGGAGGTTTACAACTCCCAAATTTTAAACAGAACTATTGGGCGGCCCAGATGAAATTTGTCACCTCTTCATTGACGGAAGAGACAAGCCTTCATGGATGGAGATTGAACTGTACAAAGTCGGAGAGAGAGAGGGAGTAGCAAAAGATTTTATATATAAATGGAATGCTAAATTGATTTCTGCTGGTAATTAGGCACCATTAATAAAGTATATTTTGGATATTTAGCATAAATTGAACAATTTAATTGGATCAAGAAAAAAAAAACTCCAAAAATGCCCTTGGTTCAAAATAGATTAATTCCTTTAACAACGATAATTCTACATGCCTGGTCCTGCCAAGGGATCAGGTATGTCAAAGATTGTTATGTGAAAGGGCAATTAATGTCATTTGAACACTTCAAAAATAAATACAGTATTCATAATAATACAATCTTCTGCTACTTTCAATTCAGAGCTTTCATCAGAGACGAATTAGGACCAACCTTGATTCTACCACAGTGCAGTGAAATGGAGATTCTGATTTGAAAGGGGATCACAAAGAAGTTCACATCAGTTATGTATTTTTTATTTCAATCGGGCACTCCTAAACTGGAGTTCTATAATTCAAACAAAGATGGGAATCAAACTTGAATATCAGTATTGATGATAAGACCTGGTCCAATTTGTGTCAGGACTGTATGACTAATACATTTAATGTAAGATCTAGACTGGTGCAGTATAATTTCTTGCATCAGCTATATCTTACCTCGCAGAAGTTGTATAAATTAAATTCTAATATACCTGATATATGTTTTAGATGGAGGGAAGAAACAGGTACATTTTTACATTCCACTTGGTCATGCTCTAAACTGAAATCCTTCTGGGAAAATGTAAGAATTTTATTGAACCAGATTATTGGGAAGCAATTGTCACAAAGTCCAGAATTGTTTCTCCTTGGAAATATTGTGGACATAACACCTAAAATGAGGCTGTCTAAGTACCAATTAGAATTTCTTAAAGTTGCATTGGCAGTGGCCAGGAAATGTACTGTGGTTACCTGGAAGTTTGATTCCCCAGTGGATGTAGCCCGATGGAATGCAGAAAAGTGTAGTTGTGTTCCCCTGGAGAAAATTATTTACAATTTAAGGAAGAAGTATAATATGTTTTTGCAGGTATGGTAGCCTTATTTGCAAAACGCAGGGTTAAATACTTAAGACACATTCTATTTTTGAATTTTCTATCCTTTTTTTTCCCCCATATTTGAGATCCAGGTGAAAAAGAGTTGGATTTTCTGAATTAGATTCCAGATCCCAACAGTTCCTCTTGCTTTCTTTCTTTCTTTCTTCTATCTTTTTCTTCTTCATTGTATTTTTTTTATTCACTTTCCCTTTCTGTCTCTTTCTTTCCAATTTCTATTTCCTTTTCCTTATCAAAGGTTTTTTTGTTTTGGGGGGAGGAGGGATGGGGTTGTTTTGAAATTTGGACAACTTATATCAATGATTCCTTTTCATATATTTTACGTATTTGTGATGATTAATTCTTGATACTTGTTTGACCTCAAAATTAAAATAGTTTTAAAAAAGCCAGAACTTACTGTGCTGTTTATTACCTGCATATCTCAGCAGGAAGAAGAGTTTTCAGATCTTAAAAGGAATATGCATTGTGGCTGCAACCGAAATGAAACAGTAGAATGCAGAGCGGGGACCACACTTTTCACACAAGCCTGTGGGGAAGAAGGCATTTTTCTGTCAAGAGCAAGGAAAGCTTTTAGATGCACATTGCACAGGCAGAGGGAGGAAATTGCCATGGCGGTGAATGGCAGAGTCAACCTCTCCCCCACCAGCTGCCTGCTCTATGAGCCTAATATCTGTTTGATCTACTGTACCCCCACTGCTGCTTACTTCACATTTCCATCTCATGGTTGAGACTCTCATTGTTCAATGATGAGAAGCACTGCAGCTGAAAGCATTGTATGAAAAAGTCTTCTCATAGGATGAAAACAGTTGTTATCCACTAACATTCTAGGCATTAATTAGCATGCTTTTCCGTGCATATACCAGGAGTTCTTCAGGTAACAAACTGGAAATTAAGGGTGACTTGGTTAGCATAGCGGTTAGTGTAACCGTGCGTCTTGGCGCCTCACAATTCGGCGGGCAGCAACCTCCTTTGAAGAAGACCGCAGAGCCCACCTCACTGTCAAAAGACAAAGGAGGAAAAACCCAACACCCAACCCCAACCCATCAATTTTCCCTTGCACCCGCTGCAACCGTGTCTGCCTGTCCCGCATCGGACTTGTCAGCCACAAACGAGCCTGCAGCTGACGTGGACTTTACCCCTCCATAAATCTTCGTCCACGAAGCCAAGCCAAAGAAATTACAGTACCAGTCTGTCTGTAAGGAGTTTCCATGCTCTCCCCATGACCACATGAGTTTCCTCTGGGTGCTCTGGTTTCTTTTTAAATTTTTTAAATTCAGACATGCAGCATGGCAAAAGGCCTTTTTCCCTCCAAACACACTCATTTACCTACAATCCCCATACATTTTTGAAGGGTGGAAAGAAACAGGAGCACCAAAAGAAATCCCATGCAGACACAGGGAGCATGGTCAAACTCCTTGCAGTCAGCGCCTGATTTGAATCCGGGTCGCTACGCTACAATAGCGTTGTCCTGACTGCTACACTAAATGTGCCCACCTTTCCTTCCATGTTCCAAGTACGTATGGAGTTAGTAGGTTAATTGGTCATATGGTTATAATTGGCAATGGGGGCTATTGGGCCAGAATGGCCTGTGGCCGTCCTGTATCTTTAAATGTAAATTTAAAATTTGGAGATAGATTTGGCAACAATATGATGGTCTAATCACCATGATTTAAACCTGCGTGTTTAAGATCTGAATCAGATTTCATTGGTATTTTCAAAAGACGTGCAAATTAGGGACAAATTTCTTGCAGTATAGGATATTAAATTGGACAATTTTGTCCAATTTTCTCCTTCTGTGAAGGTTCAAGTCCAGAAATGTTTGATTATTTTAAAGAAATACAACAATGTCCTTGGCTCATTAAGTGGCTAATTATATATTCAAGCCCATTTAACTCAGAGGTTAACCCTGTGGAAGCTTCAGATGTGTTCCTGTAATTCGGGGAGCTGCAATCACATGTTCCACAAAGGTTTGCTCAGTGACACCTGGGATCACCTCATACTGTCAATCAATGCTGAGCAAGAGTCCAGGACCAATCTGAAAATTTAAGCAATACATTACACTGCAGGGATCATTAATATTGAAGTTCACAGCAGGAAAAAACTCTGTTACTGGTTTTCTTTTAAGAAATGATTATGTGCAGTTGAAATTTATGTTGAGTAAACTGTCTACCCCATAGGAAGAAGTGACATTTGAGATAGATGGCGATTTTTGCATAATTCAAATGACACAAAAAACTTTCTTCTTTTAAAAATGGTTCAATATGTTTGATTTAGTGATCTAGAATTAGAACAAAATTCACACATTAATGAGATGTGCTGCCTGACTGCAGAGCATATTATACACTGAGTAGCTTTAACCCTTTTTAGGCCTAGGAAATGTACTTGTCAAACAGTGTTGTACGTTGTCTGTAATAAAAAATAGACAGGAGTGTGGTCTGGTGCACATGCATTTTTATTCAAGTTGAAGATGTTTTTTCATATTACCTTCAAGCCTGGCTTATGAATTGTGCCAAAAAAAATGGGAAGATTTAGACAAGCTTCCACTGTCTTTTCAACTTGTCAACTTTAAGAATTGCCCTCTCACCCCTTCTTTGTTAAGGGGGAACAATTTTATAAGGAACACTGAAATCATTCGGGTTAAATAGCTAATTTCTGAGACATAAATTTGTGGCCAAGTTTGTATATGATACAAAGATAGGTGGAGGAGCAGGTAATGTTCAGATTTCAGATTTATTGTGAGTCCATACATGACATCACATGCAACCCTGAGATTCTTTTTCCTGTGGGTGAGGCAGAATTCCCACTTATTGGTTGTGCAAAAAAACTCTACATGTAAACAAATAAAGATGAATGTAAACAAACTGTGTGCAATACAGAGAATTTAAAAAAACAATAATGTGCACAAGTTCTTAAATGAGTCCCTGATTGAGTTTATTGTTGTGGAGACTGATGGTGGAGGGGTAGCAGTGGTTCCTTAACCTGGTGGTGCAAGTCTTATGGCACCTGTACCTCTTTCCTGACGGTAACAGCGAGAGCAGAGTGTGTGCTGGGTGATATGAATCCTTGATGATTGCTGCTGCTCGCCGACGGCATCGTTCCCCATAGATGTTCTCAATAGTGGGGAGGGTTTTGCCTCTGATGTCCTGGGCTTTGTGCACTACCTTTTGCAGGGCTTTACACTCAGGGGTATTGGTGTCCCCATAGCAGGCCATGATGCAGCCAGTCACAGGGAGGCTACAGAAGGACTTAGATGGATTTTTAAAATGGGCAGTGAAGTGGCATGTGAAATATAATATCAGAATATGAACGGTTGTGCACTGAGGTAGAAAAAATAAATAGGCAGACTATTTTTTTAAATGGGGAAAAATTGAAAATATCCAGATGCAAATATACCTTGGAGTCCTTGTGCAGGATAGCCTAAAGGTAAACTTGCAAGTTGAGTTGGTGGCGAAGAAGGCAAATGCAATGCTGGGATTCATTTCAAGAGCAATAGAATACAAGAGCAGTGATGTGATGTTAAAGCTCCTTAAGGCACAGATGAGACCTCATTTTGAGCAATTTTGGGCTCCTCATTGAAGAAAATATGTGCTGACATTGGAGAAGGTTCAGAGCAGGTTTACAAAGATGATTCTGGGAAAGAAAGCGTTATCGTATGGGAAGTGTTTGAAAGCTGTTGGCCTTTACTTGTTGGAATTTGGGAGAATGTGGGGGGATCCCATTGAAACATTTCAAATGTTGATAAGCATGCCAACAGAGTAGATGTAAAAAGGTTGTTTCCCATGGTGGGAGAATGTAGAACAAGAAGGTTGAAGAGTATCCGCTTGGATACTCTTCAGCCAGAGAGTGGTGTATTTAAGGCAGAAATTTATAGGATCTTTATTAGCCAGGGGGTCAAAGGTTATGTGGAGAAGGCCGGGCATTGGGGCTGAGTGGGAAAATGGATCAGCTCATGATTAAATGGTGGGGCAGTCTGGATGACTGAATTACCTATTTCTGCTCCTATGTCCTCTTGTTTTATGGTCTTATAAAAATTACTTAACAAGTGGTAACTGTACAATTTTGGGTGCTGCAGGTATTGAGAAAATATCCTATTGTAAAGTTTCTATTCTGTTTTTGTTTGCCCAGCATTACAAAGGAACGGACTGAGGTCATAATTCAGGGGACAATGAATGAGGATCCAAATGATCCCAGTGCCTTGTGGGAGGAATACGAGTTCAAGTGTAAACCTGGTGATCTGAAGCGAAGACCATGCATTATTACTCCATACCATTACCGTCTCGACTGGCTCATGTGGTTTGCTGCATTCCAGGCAAGTGCTTTATTTTTCTTTAACCCGAGTAAATTAGATTTAGATTATCTATAAATGCTTAACTAAATTATTGCATGACAAGGATCGTGTTCGTAGATGCATTAAAAGAGCTGTTGAATAGAGAGTGAAGTTACAGTATAATTACAGATATGTTGTGTCTTGATATGACAGTTACAATGTGTGCCTTTAAAATCTCAGGAAGCATAGAACACTACAGTACAAAAACAGTCCCTTTGGCCCATCTAATCCATGCTGATCTATTATTCTGCCTAGTCCATCGACCTGCACAGATACATGTAAACTGGAGCATTCTTCAAGCTGTATTAAAGTATATTCTTACTTGGCTAAGGAGAGGTCATATACTTGGGCCAGTTTTGCATTGTATTTTTGTATTCTTGCCATACAAATTGTTTTCTTTGCTGTTCTGGAGTCTAAAGGGAGATGTGATGGGACTCTATAAAATTATGAGATGCATAAACAGGAAAGATATGATCTTTCTCCCAGGGTAAAAATATCAAATACCCAAGGGCATTCTTTTCATGTGGTGCGGGGGGTGGAGGGGGGGGGGGGGGGGTTGGTGGAAGCAAATGCAAGAGTAGTGTTGAAAATGTTGTTTAGTAGATGTATGAATATTCAGGAAATGATGGGACATGGAGAAGAGAATTGATTTAATTTGGCATCATATTGAGCAATGATATCGTAGATCGAAGGGCTTCTGCCTCCTCTGTACGGTTCAGTGTTCTCGGTTTCTGGAAGCTTAGCAATTCAGTCAGCATCCATGGATAGAAGTGATCCCATTTCTATCCTTGGATGTGTCTGCCCTGTTCAGTTCTTCCAGCAGAACTATGTTTGCTCAAAATTCCAGCTACTGCAGCTTTTGTGTTCCTCTCAATCTTTTATGAATATTCCTTACCCTTCTGGGCGGCTCATTTAGCGTAACAGTTAGTGCAACACCGTTACAGTGCCAGTGATCAGGACTTGGGTTTGAATCCCATGCTGTCTGTATGTTCTCCCCGTGTCTGCGTTGGTTTTTCCCCAGGGTTTCAGACTTCTCCCACCATTCAAAATGTACCGGGGGGTTGTAGGTGAATTTGGCTATAATTGGATGGCATGGACTCATGGGCCAAAAAGACTTGTTTCCATGCTGTATGTCTAAATTTAAATAAAAATTTAAAATAAAAAATTCTGAACATGGTGGATGAGCACTTTTCCTGCAGGTGTGACTATAGCCATCTCTAGAGAATGGAAACAGGCCCTTCACCCCAACTTGTCCATCTCAACCAAGCTAGTCCTTTTGCCTGAATTCAGCCCATATCCCTCCAAACCTATCTAAATTCCTCTGTAGCTGAATGTACAACTTCATCTGCCAGCTTGTTCCATACTCCCAACACCCTTGTAAACTAGGGGTTGCGAGTTCATTCCTGGCTGGGGTCTCATTTCTGTGAGGGGTGCTTGATAAAGTAGCGACTCTATGTCCCTTACAGTAAACAAAGTTAAAGAATATAATTCCAACCCTTTAACAATGCCTTACATAAATGAGGCATGACCTCTTATCTCTGTATAAAATTCCAGAGAGATAAACAACTACTGTGTGAAGAATTTGTCCCTCAGACCCCCTCAGATCTGAGGCACTTGATCTCTGTGGCCTATATATTCTGCAATCAAAACTGCTGATGGAAATGTCATTCATTGTAGCTGTAATAGATGATCAGTTGATTAATATTCTTAGTAACTCTCAAACAATGGGGGCAATTTAGTGAACTTGCTTATAATCATTGCAATTATCACCTGCAGATTCCATTCCCTGTCAGACTCCTTCCTAACTTGGAAATACGCCTCTGGTCCTTATTGCTGCTGGGTTTTAATCCCATAACTCCTTTTTTTAAACAGCATAGTAGAAGGTAACTCACCATCATCTTCTCCAGGGCAAACTTGAATGGTTTTGACAAAGTGTCCACATCCAAATGAATAAGTAAGTTCAAAATAGTGAAAGGATTTGTTGAAAAGGCCATTGTACATACTGAGGAGATGCTAAAAATAAAGAATTATGAACAAGAATAGCCAAATGAAATTTTATGGTTAAAACAAAATTAACAGGCATAGGGGACCTTAGTTTTTGAGAGATATTGACGATCTGGTTAAGAAGGAGAGAGGTGTAGCAGGTATAAGCAACAAATGAGGTGCTACAAGAGAATAGAAAATGTAAGAAAATACTCTCTCATATATACTTTTCTTTTCAAAAAAAAAGCAAATATAATATCTATATCTCTCTCTCTCTCCCCCATCCATTCACAATATAAATCCATATACTGTCAAGACTCATATTTATATTGATCATCAAAAATTTTATCTGGGGAAGTCACTTGTGTTTATACTTTATGGGGAAGTCATTCGCATTTATATTTTAGCAGCATTTATTATTTTCCTTTTTATTATTGATTTATAATTACAAATGGGCCCTTATATGATCCAAATATGGCTGCCATATCTGAATAAATATGTCATATTTGTTCTTTAAGTTGTATGTATTTTTTTTCCATAGGAATGCAGCTATTCATCTCAGCAGCCAGATGTAGAGGGTAGTCGGATTTCCAAGTAATTTAAACACATTTCTAAGGCTATTTTAACAAATGAAATTTGGAATTTAGTTAGTTTATTATTTATTTCAATAAAGTTGCCCAAAAATAAAGCTCTGGGTCGTCCATGAAGGCCACCCCTGTTATCCTTGTTAGTATTTCAGTAATAAACTGCTGGAAAGGTCTCACCTTCACACATAGCATGTAAGAACGTTCCTATTTCTATCCCACATCTAAAACATATTTCCAATATTTCCGATTTTGATTTATGCAACTGCTGTGGTGCGAGATATAATTGGTGTAAAAAACTATATTGCACTCATCCGTACCTTGCATTTCTAATTGATGTCAATCAGATCAAAATCTTTCCATTATCGCAACAGCTTGATCTGACTCCCATCTCTCTCTCTCTCTCTCCCTCTCGATCTCTGTAAACCTGGTTTCGCACTTTCATTCTGGAGCACTTAGTACATCTTAGTTATAAATTTAGGTATATTCCCACACCAACTCACTCGCTCCAGTTCACTAATTTCAGGTGAGGCCAAACTTTGCCCCCATCTTTCTCTTAGGAATGATCTTAGCTGGAGAAAACAAAAGAAAGTCCCATTAGCTACTCCGTATTTATTTCATAAGAGGAGAAAATGGAAATGCAAAACAATGGAACAACATGAGTTATCCTCCAACCCTCCGGCCCCTCACCTGTGGCTAAGGACATTTTAAATATTTCTGACAGAGCTCCTGCAATTTCTACACTAGTCACTCTCAAAGTCTGAGGGAATATCTTGTCAGGCCTTGGAGATTTATCCATCCTTATTTGCTTTAAGACTAATTTAATTTGTATGGGTTCCATGACCTCACTGCTTGTTTTCTCACTTCTCGAGACTCTGTGCCAGTTTTTCTGAGTAAATACTATGCCAAAAAAATTTAAGATCTATCCCTTCTCTAGTGGCTCCATACATAGCTGACCACTTTGATCTTAAAGGGGACAAATTTTGTCCCTTACTGGCCTTTTGCTCTGAATATACATGTCATAAGCCTTAGGATTTTCCTTCACATTGTCTGCCAAAGCAACCTCATGACTTCTTCTAGCCTTCCTTATTTCTTGCATTTTATACTCCTGAAGTACCACATCTGCTCCTGTTGCTGATACCTGCGGTACACCTCTCTCTTCTTAACTAGATCCCCAATATCCCTCAAAACTAAGGTTCCCTATGCCAGTTAATTTTGCCTTTGATCCTGATATTAATCTGTATTCACAAACTTCACCTTTGAGGGCTTTCCACTTACTGAAAACATTCTTGCCAGAAAATAACATCTCAATCCTCGCTTTCTAGATCCTTTTTCATTTCCTCAAAATTGGCCTTTCTCCAGTTTAGAAACTCTACCCGAGGCCCAGACCTATTCTTCTCCATAATTAACTTGAAACTAATGGCATAATGATCACTAGACCCAAAATGTTCCCTTCCACATACTTCTGTCACTTGTCCTGTCTCATTCCCTAATAAGAGATCCAGTATTACACTCTCTCATTGGTACCTCAGTATATTGATTTGGAAAACTTTCCTGAATATATTTGACAAACACCAACCATCCAGCCCTTTTACAGTGTGTGAGTCCCAGTGAATATGTGGGAAGATAAAATCTCCTACTATCATAGTATTATATTTCCTACAGCTGTCACTCTGCAGATTTTCTCCTCCAGTTCTTGCTGACAATTGGGCAGTCTATAATACAACCCATTAATGTGGTCATACCTTTCCCATTCCTCGGCTCCACCCTCTGGTCTGTCCAGTCTGAATACAGCTGTGATATTTCCCTGACAAGCAATACCACTCCTCCCCCTTTCATCCACCCTGCCCCTCCTGCAATCAAGTTTCAGAAATGGCCACAATGTCATAATCCCATGTGCTAATCCATTCTCTAAGCCCATCTGCCTTCCTACAATACTTCTTGCTTTGAAATCGATGCACTTGAGAATATTTCCATCACTGACTTCTAACGGTGCATGCAATTTTCACATCACCTTTCCCTCCTCTTCTCCACTATCTGCTCTGGCACTCTGACTCCCATTTAAACTGAACCGGAACAGCACTAGCAAACTTTGCCACAAGGTTATTAGTCCCCCTCCAGTTCAGATGCAAACTGTCCCGTCGGAAGAGGTCCCACCTTCCCTGGAAGAGAGACCAATGATCCAGAAACCTGAAGGCCTCTCCCCTGCACCAAATGTTAATCTGTATTATCCTCCTATTCCTAACTTCACTAGCACGTGGCACAGGTAGCAATCCTGAGATCACAACCCTGAAGGCCCTGTCCTTCAACCTAGCGCCTAACTCCCTTAACCCTCATCATCCTTCCTACCCTATAATTGGTTGCTATATCTTCTTTGGCTTGGCTTTGCGGACGAAGATTTATGGAGGGGTAATGTCCACGTCAGCTGCAGGCTCGTTTGTGGCTGACAAGTCCGATGCGGGACAGGCAGACACGGTTGCAGCGGTTACAGGGGAAAATTGGTTGGTTGGGGTTGGGTGTTGGGTTTTTCCTCCTTTGTCTTTTGTCAGTGAGGTGGGCTCTGCGGTCTTCTTCAAAGGAGGTTGCTGCCCGCCGAACTGTGAGGCGCCAAGATGCACGGTTTGAGGCGATATCAGCCCACTGGCGGTGGTCAATGTGGCAGGCACCAAGAGATTTCTTTAGCCAGTCCTTGTACCTCTTCTTTGGTGCACCTCTGTCATGGTGGCCAGTGGAGAGCTCGCCATATAACACGATCTTGGGAAGGCGATGGTCCTCCATTCTGGAGACGTGACCTACCCAGCGCAGTTGGATCTTCAGCAGCGTGGATTCGATGCTGTCGGCCACTGCCATCTCGAGTACTTCGATGTTAGGGATGAAGTTGCTCCAATGAATGTTGAGGATGGAGCGGAGACAACGCTGGTGGAAGCGTTAGGTGATGCCGGTAGAGGACCCATGATTCAGAGCCGAAGAGGAGTGTGGGTATGACAACGGCTCTGTATACGCTAATCTTTGTGAGGTTTTTCAGTTGGTTGTTTTTCCAGACTCTTTTGTGTAGTCTTCCAAAGGCACTATTTGCCTTGGCGAGTCTGTTGTCTATCTTGTCGATCCTTGCATCCTTGAATTCTCCATTAACAATGGCGTGAAGCAAGGCTGCGTTCTCGCACCAACCCTCTTTTCAATGTTCTTCAGCATGATGCTGAAACAAGCCATGAAAGATCTCAAAAATGAAGACGCTGTTTACATCCGGTACCGCGCGGATGGCAGTCTCTTCAATCTGAGGCGCCTGCAAGCTCACACCAAGACACAAGAGCAACTTGTCCGTGAACTACTCTTTGCAGACGATGCCGCTTTTGTTGCCCATTCAGAGCCAGCTCTTCAGCGCATGACGTCCTGTTTTGCGGAAACTGCCAAAATGTTTGGCCTGGAAGTCAGCCGGAAGAAAACTGAGGTCCTCCATTAGCCAGCTCCCTACCATGACTACCAGCACCCCCACATCTCCATCGGGCACACAAAACTCAAAACGGTCAACCAGTTTACCTATCTCTCGGTTGCTATATGGACCAAGACTATATGGCTTCTCACTCCATCACCAATTCTTTCTTTGGCTTGGCTTCGCGGACGAAGATTTATGGAGGGGGTAAAAGTCCACGTCAGCTGCAGGCTCGTTTGTGGCTGACAAGTCCGATGCGGGACTGTTTGCAAAATAGGGAAAGTAAATGTCCATCAAGGTCCCCAAGGGCAAAACGGTTAGCGTAGTAGGTAGCACACTCTATTGCAGCACCAGCGACTGGATTTGAATATGGTACTACCTGTGAGGAGTTTGTATGCTCTACCAGTGTCTGTGGGTTTCCCCCGGGTGCTCTAGTTTCCTCCCAACCCCGTATAGGGTTGGAGGTCAATTTGGTTGTAATCGGGCTGCACAGGTTGAAATGGCTGGAATTAGAACAGTAGAACATTACAACACAGAAAAACAGGCCCTTCGGCCATTCTAGTCTCTGCCGGACTATTATTCTGCCTAATTCCACTGAACTGCACCCAGTCCACGCCCCTCCATATCTCTCCCATCCATGTACCTGTCTATGTTTTATTTATATGTTAAAATTCAGCCCGCATTCATCACTTCAGCTGGCAGCTCATCCCACACTCCTACAACTCACAATGTTCCCCCTAAACTTTTCCCCTTTCACCCTTAATCCATGTCCTCTGGTTTGTATCTCACCTACCCTCAGTGGAAAACACATACTTGCATTTACTCTATCTATACCCCAGTTCAAATAAGTGGTCAAATGTCTTAGTTGGTATACCTAACTAAATGGGACATTAACAGATTTTGATGGAGTAATGTTGCTGAAATGCACTCAAGGACTCTTTTTAGTCAGTACTGGGCTTAGTTTTATTGATTGAACCTGGACAAGTGAAGGAAAAGGTAGCGGGAGAGGATTTTGGAATGAATGACTGTAATTCAGTTCAATTTGGTACAATGATAGAAGCGCTCACTGCGTACAAGTAATTGGATGGTCAGCTCATGAGGAGAGTTTGGAATGTTTTAAATTATTTTTTGTGGGTTCAGTTAGCCCTGTGTAGAGTTATTTAAGCAAAATGCAAGTTCTACAAGGTTGTGATATATTGCTGGTATAAAGTTTATTGGTTAAAAATAATAAAAACTGGTGTTGGTGCTGCGCAGTTTGCTCAGTAAAAGGAGGTGTAAGGAGCTCCTTCCGTCCAATAGCCTGCAGGTCAACCTTGGGCAAGGTGTAGTACCTATTTAGCCTCCCAATCAGGGTCTCGTGAAGCCATGGGTTGCAGATGGTGGATGGTTTTTACAAACAGCTTCTACAAATATGAATTTATGGTTGTAAAATTAAAAATGCTGGGCAGATGAATTTGCTGATCAATGGCCAGGGTTACCCGTCCAGTATGGACTGAAGAAGGCAATGGGAAACCACTTCAGTATTTCTCCCTTGTATAATCATGAACTCAACTACGGTCTCATCTCAAACATGGAGCCTTCACTGAAGGAGAACAAGGGAGGCGACAACTACAATTTAGAGTGTTAGATCATGACGGATGGAGAGACGTGATTGCCCACGCCAGATGCCAAGGCACTTGAATGAATAATAAAAAACAGTTTTCGATGAAAGTCTCGGGGGTGTAATTCCCAGTAATTTTTTTCAGTTAAAAATGAAATATTCGGTTGCTAAACAGTGCATTTTTGATATTTGCAGCCAGGGTGGGTGGTATGGCCTCATCTAGTGATTCAGTCAGAGAGCTTGTTTGTGACTTCCTATGACTGTGACAGTTTCCCCCTGCTCTACAATCCACCCACAAACTTATACACCTTGCTCTTTCATCATGGAATGGCTCCAATATCGGTGGATTTGAGTTTGTTTGCCAAAGCCCTGAGCTGCTTGCCTAAATGTTTGCTCTTCTCCCACATCGAGTCCTTTTCTGTTGTGCTCCTTCAAGGGAGTTCCTCAAGTTTTTGGCTATCTTCCCTGATAACCCCTTTAACACCTCTTAACAGCCAGCCAATATTGTTGTTCCATTTGGGATGCAACATTAACAGCAATTGTTATTATAAGGAAGAAGAATGAGGACGTGCCCCTTGAGATACCATATCACCTGCCAATTCAATCTCACATTTAACAAGAAATTAGATTTATTTCTAAAAGTTTCTGACAATGGGTGTAGTTTGTCAAACTGAAAGCTCAACGTTGGGTTGGAGTAGAGCCATAGAACCGTAGAATGCTACAGCACAAAAACAAGCCCTTCAGCCCACTTAGTCTGTGCCAAACTATTATTCTGCCTTATCCCACGGATCTGTCCCTGGACCATAGCCCTCCATAGCCCTCCCATCCACATATCTATTGAAATTTTTCTTAAACATCAAAATCGAGCCTGCATTCAGCTGGCAGCTTGTTCCACACTCTCACCATTTTCTGTGCGAAGAAGTTCCCTCTAATGTTCCTTTAAACATTTCACCTTTCACCTTTAACCCACATCCTCTAGTGGTTGTGACGCCATGACTAAGACTTCCAGTACTGCCATAGACCAGCACAGTAGCTATCACAATCAACTGACTCATTCATGAGATCCCACACCAAATTAATTAGGCATCGTTTTCGGCGCAGACATGTGGACCGAGGGGCCTGTGCCTGTTCTGTATTGTGCTAATGATCCAAGGCCTCGGACACAATGAATGAGTATTGAGATTGAGACCAGATAGGGAACAAGGAATTGCCAGTGGTCTTAGGCCTAACCTGGGCCCATGGCCAGGAGAATTGTCGGGTGTGGATTGGGAATAATCTGGATCAGTCATAGTGTGTGCAAAATCCAAACAAGTCATTGGCTGGGATCACTATAAAGGTGGGAGTCTTAGACTGATGGCAGGATTGAGGAGTGCAATGGTCAGTAGGATTGGCTTATCCCGCGACAGGGACCAGGAATCAATGGAGTGTGTGAGGAGCGGTTTTGACAAAACAGATGTCACTCAAGAGCTTAGCTGACATCAGTCCCAAGTTCAGTGCTAGTCTGCAGGAGACACAAGAGACTGCATCTCCAAAAACAGGGATTCAACCTGAAAAGTGGACGGCTTATTCCCCTCCATGGAAGCTGCCTGACTCATGGAGTTCAAGATTCGATTCTTTTATTATCCTGTAATAAAACAGCTGTAATATGGCACAAACTTGCACTTAGTGGAAGGCAGACAAAGATTTGCCATCAGCAGAAAGTGGGTGGTACGGTTGGTGTAGTGGCTAACGCAACGCCTTCACGGCACCTGCGATTGTGACCAGACCGGGGTTCGAGTCCAGCGCTGTCTGTAAGGAGTTTGTACATTCTCCCTGTGTCTACGGGGGTTTTCTCCGAGGACTCCGGTTTCCTCCCACAGTTCAAAACGTACCGAGGGTGTAGGTTAATGGGGTAAATTTGGCAGCATGACCTCATGGGCTGTGTGACAGAGTATATAGAAAGTTTCTGGGAGATAAATTGGGAAAGGTTTGTTAGAGTAGGTCACATACAAACACTTTAAAACAGATCCTATTTGAAAGACTGGAGACATGGTGGCTTCTCACACCTTTTTACAAGAGCTTTGAAGAGTGCTCAATAAACTTCACTAATGGTTGTTGTTTGCAAAAGCAACAGATGAAAGAGCAGGTCGGCTCCACTATTGTCTGCAGGAAACTTGCTGTTGTAAGAGGGTTATGTGGTTTTGCAAGCAGAGAGAGTCAAACAGGCTTTCTCTCAGACTCAGTGAGAGAGAGAGAAGCAGAGATCATTTGACAGTGTCAGCCAGCAGAAGTTGCTTGGACTGAAACTGGACAAGCTGGCAAGCTTTTAGAAGACAGCCTGGTCGAAGCTCTTGTGGTTCATGCAAGCGGAGAGGACTGGCTGTCTAATGTTTCACTTAGAATAAGAGAAACAAAAAGGAATTCTGTGGTGACCTGAAAGAAAGAGGTTATCATCTGGAGAACCCTGAAAGGGGCAACTTTCGTCAGCAAGACACTGAGGTGACTGATGGAAGTACATCAGTTGTGGATGTCCTGGAACAATGCATCTCTCTCTGAAAACAACAAGGACTTTCTTGAGTGGTAACCATTTACCTTTTGGGCACCAAAGCCTGGTAAACTTTATACGTTAAATTCTGTGCACAATATAAGAATTGCCTGCAACCAGTGAACTTAGAGGAATGAGAAGTGAGATTGGACTGTGAACCAAAGAACTTTTGTGAACTTACACACACGTGTGCTTAGAATTAAAAGGGGGTTAAGTTAGGTTAAGATAATAATAAATAAGTTAAAGTTTGATTCTGTTTTCATGTTTAAAGATAATTAAAAGCAACGTTTGTTTAAGTAATCATTTGTCTTGGTGAATATCTACTGCTGCTCGATTTAAGGGTCCTCTGGGCTTGTAACAGCTGAAATGGACTATTACCATGCTGCATGTCTAAAATAAAATTGCCCGGAGCCCATTACACTCAGAGTAAGAGAAGCAAAAGTGAGTCCCCCAGAGTCACTGAGTGTCCATGGATTCGCCTCCTGCTCCTGTAGCCCTTACAGCCACACAGACTTCAGTCCAAACCATCAGCAATCTGAGCTCTAGATCTAAATTTCTGACAGGTTCAGGAAGCCCTCTTGCATCTAGGTTCCAATACCTGGTACCTTTTCAACCAATTTCCAGCAGTCTGCAGCCTAGTGCAAGTCCCTTGACCACAGATGCCAGCTGACCACTGCGTGGGGTTCTCGCCTCAAGTCACCAACAGACTGTGTGATCTTCAGCCTCAGAGCTCCTTGCTGGTCCGTGCTCACCATCCTGTGGGTCGTCTCCTCTGCTTCTCCTTCTTAAATTGTCTCCCTGTTTCCTGGTCCCCTGTGCCAGTCCTCTGCTTCCCCAAGGTCGCGACCAAACTCAGGAGCTGCCATCTTGGGCCTGTACCAGAGCTAGCAGCAGTCAAGACTGGGTGGTTGGACCCCACAGGGGAATGCAGTGTCTCTGCTCTCTGCGGATCTGCACCAGCCAAGTGTTTTGCTGTGGTAATGTCCAGCGACACTCTCTCCTTGGTCTGTAAGGGTGTCATACATTGCTTCATAATCAGCAATGCACAGTAAATGGCATCATCCCATGAATGAATGGCATAGAAATCCCACCAATGGCACAAGATGACACTCATTCTGCAGTGTTGGAGAGATCCTTCATTGCATTTCACCCCGAGAATCAATTTTCAGTTGTGTGGCACTGCAGAAAAAAAGCATTATGTGATTGAATTTCTAACCAATGGGCTTTTACAATTCTTACATTTTTTTTCTTACAACACTGCTTTGTTCATTTGTTACAGCAAAATATTTTGTGGGTAAATTTCCTTCTCTCAAAAAAGTTTAATGATAACAAACACAAGACAGCAACGTTAAGCCACATCCCAACCCTTCCCTCAAAGTGGTTGAATGAAGTTTTCTTTTGCAAGAGTCATCATTTGCGGGGGGAAGTTCAGATTATTTTATAGAACTAAAGCTAAAGGATTCAAGCCAAGGTTCTATTTACATTGTCGGTGACTCACTGACATTTATGACCTTTGTATATTTTTCAGTTCATTTTTGTACACTTGCTGAAAACTTTCTCGAAGCAGCTGTTCTTTGATGCTAATCTTCAATTATCAAAGCATTCAGACACTAACATTTTATCTTCATTACACAGGCAGTAAACTAGCAGGACAGATCATCAAATCCATCAGCAGGTGTAGAATGTGATAAATTTTCATTAGAGCATTGATTGGTTGCTCTGCTTTCCTGCTCAATCAGTGATCTTTAAAATACTTTGACATGTACAATTGAATCATAGAATGGTTCAGCACAGAAGGAGATCAGTCATCTCATTGTGTCTGCCCAGTAACTTTGCATTTTCTGATCAATACCCTCACCATGACCACATGGAATGCCACCACATTGTAGACAGTGCACTCTAGACTCCAAGCACATGCTACGTAGAGTTTTTCTTCATGCCACCCTTAATTCCCATTCCCTTTATGTTGTACCTGTGACCTGTAGTCCTTGATCCCTTCACCGACAGCCTAATGCTGCCCACTCTGTCCAGATCTTGGATCTTTTTGTTTGCTTATTTTGAATTTCCAAACAGCCTTCTCTTCACAGCCAGCTTCTCTGATCTATCTCTGTAACTGTAGTCATTCATCACAGGAACCATTCTCATAAATCTGGACCCTTTCCAATACCTCCACATTGTTCCTGGAATGTGATGCTCAGAAATCAACTCAGTATTCCACCTGAGGCCAAACCAGTGTTTCACAACTTCAGCATAACTTCCTTGCTTTTATAATTTACACCTCTATTCATAAAACCCAGAATTATGTATCCATTATTCACTTTTTTCACAACTTGCCCTGCCATTTTCAGCGATTTGTGCACGCTTACACAGCAGGTGAACATCTTGCTGGCCCTCCTCTCTGTATTAGATCACCTGGACCACAAAAACACCTAAAATACATCAGATTGTTGTTTCATTTGGTTGTTTGGGTTGGAGATTGGTGGTCTATGGAGGCATCACTGAAGAAAATTTGCTACATTAAACCACACCTCTTAAAAATCCTAAGTTTGCAACTAGGTTTGCGGAGTATCAAGGAAATCATGAATTTTGCTTTCATTACTGCCACAAAACTCAAGCCAATATCAATTCAATTTTATAAAAATTAAAATATATTGAAAACAGAATTACCCCAAGTGGATTCATTTAATACACAAAAGTGCTGGAGAAACTCAGCACGTCACCCAGCATCCGTACAAAGAAAAGATATATCACCAACATTTCGGGCCTGAGCCCTTCATTTTCTGCTCGGATAACTTTACAGAATGTTTCAGAAGGAATCACTTGTTCAGCAGTTTCTGTTTATTTTAGTCAAGTCCCATCAGCAGTTTTATTTCCTCCCGATAAATGTCTCTGGCACACTTCCAATCGAGTCACAGAGTACATTGTCCAACCTGTTGTGCACATACCTGTTGTGCATGTGTATTTTAGCTAAGGGTTACACGAGCACATTTTTCAATCATTAACTCTCGGAAACATACTTTAACTTCACCAAACAGTTTGTAAACCAACTTTTTTTAGTATTTTACCATGCTAACTCTCGTGAGATTTATGCTTTGTGGTTCATGTCCTGTCCTTTCAGATGGATATAAAAGATGAAAGCAATATTTTCTCCTCGTCAATATTTATAACTCAACCATAGATTTTAATTTTTTTTTAAATCATGGTTATCTCAAAGAGTCTTGGACATCGTACAGATGGTTATTGAAATGCCACGTTGTTCCTTGCACTACTGTGACTGAGAATATTTGTTATCTATCCATTTAATTTTATATTATCTCTTTCCATATGGTAATTTAATGTATACTATTGGATTTTTTTCTTGTACAAAGCATCTGGTTAGCAGTTAGCGCAGTGCTATTACGGCATCAGTGACCCAAGTTCAAACATGGCGCTGTCTTTAAGGAGATTTCACATTCTCCCCGTTTTTCTGGGAACTCCAGTTTCCTACAACCCTTCAAAGCGAATAGCGTTGTAGGCTAATTGGAGTATTTGGGTGGCACGAGCTCGTGTGTCGTAAGGGCCTGTTACTGTGTTATATGTCTAAAAAACATTTGGTGAATATGTACAACATGCTTATGTGTATGACAATAAACTCATTAATATTATCAATGCCATGCCTATCAAACTCTTAAGAGAGCTCATGGAGTTGCAAAAGGTGTTATATGAACAGAAGTCTTCCTTTATTGTCTTCTGACTGGTTGCACCATGGTCTGGTTTGGAAGCACATATACATGCTCAGGAATGCAGAAATCTGCAGAAAGTGGCAAATGCAGTCAAGTTACCCCCACACCCCCCATCCACTGAAGCCACCAATGTGAACCATTTTGTCTGGAAGGCAGCCAACATTCACTCGGCCAGGTTTTCTTCCAACTGCTACGTTCAGGCAAAGTTCCTGAAGTCCAGCACCTCTGGGTTCAAGAACAGCTGTCAGCCTCTTGAAGCTCCCTGTATCACCCAAACCATAATACTATGAGAAGACCACCAAGATCTATCTGTACTACTGATACTTTTTTGCAATATCAGACAACAGTTAATATTTATGAGTTCCTTTTGACTTCCTTATATATTTATTATACTTTTTGTTCCTCTTTGAAACTTAATTTTTTTTGAAATTTAAAATTTAAATTTAGACATAAAGCACAAGACCATGCTGCCCAAATATCCCAATTAGCCTCCAACTCTGTATCTTTTGGAGGGTGGGAGGAATGCAGAGTACCCGGAGGAGTAAACATGGGGAGAATGTACAAACACTTTATAGATAGTGCTAGATTCGATCCAAGGTTACTGGTGCTGTAATAGTGTTGCGCTAACCGCTATCCAGCCATGCATTCATTAGTTCTACTTACTTGATATGAATGTGTTTTATGTAACTGATAAGCTGAGGCAGAAAGAATTTTAATTTCATTTGTACATTGTACTGATGTTCTTCTTTTTCTTTGGCTTGGCTTCGCGGACGAAGATTTATGGAGGGGTATGTCCACGTCTGCTGCAGGCTCGCTGGTGACTGACAAGTCCGATGCAGAACAGGCAGGCACGGTTGCAGCGGTTGCAAGGGAAAATTGGTTGGTTGGGGTTGGGTGTTGGGTTTTTCCTCCTTTGTCTTTCGTCAGTGAGGTGGGCTCTGCGGTCTTCTTCAAAGGAGGTTGCTGCCCGCCGAACTGTGAGGCACCAAGATGCACGGTTGGAGGCGATATCAGCCCACTGGCGGTGGTCAATGTGGAAGGCACCAAGAGATTTCTTTAAGCAGTCCTTGTACCTCTTCTTTGGTGCACCTCTTTCTCGGTGGCCAGTGGAGAGCTCGCCATAGAACACGATCTTGGGAAGGCGATGGTCCTCCATTCTGAAGACATGACCCACCCAGTGCAGTTAGGTCTTCAGCAGCATGGATTCGATGCTTGCGGACTCTGCCAGCTCGAGTACTTTGATGTTGGTGATGAAGTCATTCCAATGAATGTTGAGGATGGAGCGGAGACAGCGCTGATGGAAGCGTTCTAGGAGCCGTAGGTGATGCCGGTAGAGGACCCATGATTCGGAGCCGAACGGGAGCGTGGGTATGACAACGGCTCTATACACGCTAATCTTTGTGTGTTTCTTCAGGTGGTTGTTTTTCCAGACTCTTTTGTATAGTCTTCCAAAGGTGCTATTTGCCTTGGCGAGTCTGTTGTCTATTTCTTTGTTGATCCTTGCATCAGATGAAATGGTGCAGCCGAGGTAGGTAAACTGGTTGACCGTTTTGAGTTCTGTGTGCCCGATGGAGATGTGGGGGAGCTGGTGGTCATGGTGGGGAGCTGGCAGATGGAGGACCTCAGTTTTCTTCAGGCTGACTTCCAGGCCAAAACATTTTGGCAGTTTCCGCAAAACAGGACGTCATGCGCTGGAGAGCTGACTCTGAATGGGCAACTAAAGCGGCATCGTCTGCAAAGAGTAGTTCACGGACAAGTTGCTCTTGTGTCTTGGTGTGAGCTTGCAGGCGCCTCAGATTGAAGAGACTGCCATCCGCGCGGTACCGGATGTAAACACCGCCTTCATTGTACTGATGTACATGACAATAAACTCTCATTCATTCATTCAGTCTTACAGTGTAAGCACAGTTAGTGTAGTGTTTAGCACAACGCTATTACAGAACCAACGATCAGGACCGAGGTTCAAATCTGCCACTGTCCGTAAGGAGTTTGCATGTTCTCCCTGTGTCTGTTTCCTCTGGGGGCTCTGGTTTCCGCCCACCCTTCAAAAACGAATGGAATTGTGGGTGTAATTGGGCAGCATGTGCTTGTGGGTCAAAAGGGCCTGTTGCTGTGCTTTATGTCTAAATTTATAAAAATTAAAAATAAAAAATAATTTTAAAAATTAAAAAGTCAAATACAGATTTCAGATTTATTGTCAGAGTACATACGTGACATCACATACAACCCTGAGATTAGTTTTCCCGTGGTCCAGGTAGAATTACTACTTATTGGTAGTGCAAAAAAGTGTACACAATGTACACATGTAAACAAATAAAGAAATGTAAACCGATAACGAATGTAATCAATACAGAGAGAATAAAAAAATCAATAATATACACAATTAAGAATCCTTAAATGAGTCCCTGATTGAATTTGTTATTGAGGAGCCTGATGGTGGAGAGGGAGCAGCTGTTCCTGAACCTGATGGTGCGAGTCCTGTGGCACCGATACCTCTTTCCTGATGGCAGCAGTGAGAACAGAGCGTGTGCTGGGTGATGTGGATACTTGATGGTTGCTGCTGCTCTCTGACTGCAGCGTTCCCCAAAGATTTTATTGATGGTGAGGAGAGTTTCGCCTGTGATGTCTTGTGCTGCGTCCACTACCTTTCGCAGGGCTTTATCCTTGGGGTATTGGTCTCCTCGTACCAGACTGTGATGCAGCTGGTCAGCACACTTTCCACCACACATTTGTAGAAATATGTCAGGGTTTCTGATGTCATACCAAACCTCTGCAAACTCCTGAAGAAGTAGAAGCACTGACGTGCTTTTTTCATGATGCCATTAGTGTGTTGGGTCCAGGAAAGGTCCTCCAAAATAGTGACTCCCAAGAACCTAAATTTGTTCATCCTCTGAACCCCCAGTGATCACTGGATTGTATATCTCTGGTTTTCCCTTCATGAAGTCAGCAATCAGCTCCTTGGTTTTGGTGACAATGAGTGTAAGGTTGTTGTTGGTGCACCATTCAGCCAAGTTTTCAATCTCCGTCCTGTATGCTGGCTCATCTCCTTCCTATATACAACCCACTACCGTGGTATCGTCAGCAAATTTGTAGATGGTATTATTGTTGTACCAAGCCACACAGTCATAGGTGTAAAGATAATTAAATAGAGGGTTAAGAACACAGCCCTGTGGTGCTCTGGTACTGATGGAGATTGTGGAGGAGATGTTCTTACCAATCCTCACTGAGTGTGGTCTGGAGGTGAGGAAATCCTATTACATAGTAGGGTGTTAAGTCCCAGGGCTTGGAGTTTGCTGTTCAGTTTTGAGGGGATGATGGTGTTAAATACCAAAATGAAATCAATAAAGATCATCCTCATGTGCTGTCCAGGTGTTCCAGAGTTTTGTGTAGAGCCAGTGAGATGGCATCCACCATAAACCTGTTACTAAGATAGGCGAACTGGAATGTATCCATTTCACTGCCCACACAGGAGCTGATATGCTTCAACACCAGCCTTTTAAAATACTACATCACTGTTTTTTGGTTTTTTTTAATGAGAACTTTTTTTAAAATATTTTTTTATTTTTCACACTGTGAACCATATCAACCAAAATATATACAAACATTTCCTTCTTAAAAATGCACAGTGGCATTTTCTCCCCTTTTTTCCCCCCTACCTTCCCTCCCCCCTTCCCACCCCCCTCCAAAACCAATAAACATTCAACATATACAATACAATAAAACCATTAAACAATGTTATCACACAATGCAAATAAACAAGAAAATTGTGTCATCTACTTTTATACACTAGATCAAATAATTTTGTCTTCTTATCATTTTAGGAGGTGGAGGTCCACTGTAGGCCCTCTCTGTTGTGTTCCATGTACGGTTCCCAAATTTGTTCAAATAATGTGACTTTATTTTTTAAATTGTATGTTATTTTTTCCAATGGAATACATTTATTCATTTCCATGTACCATTATTGTACTCTCAGGCTCTCTTCTGATTTCCAAGTTGACATTATACATTTTTTTGCTACTGCTAAGGCTATCATAATAAATCTTTTTTGCGCTTTATCCAATTTGAGGCCTAATTCTTTACCTCTTATATTACTTAGAAGAAAGATCTCTGGATTTTTTGGTATGTTGTTTTTTTGTGATTTTATTTAATACCTGATTTAGATCTTCCCAAAACTTTTTCACTTTCTCACATGACCAAATTGCATGTATTGTTGTTCCCATTTCCTTCTTACAGTGAAAACATCTATCTGATATCTATCCCATTTATTTAACGGGGCGTGATATATAACCTGTGTAACCAATTATACTGTATCATGCGTTACCTTGTGTTTATAATATTCTTCATAGTTCCAGAACATAACTTTTCCATGTTTCATTTTTTATCTTAATGTTTAAATCTTTTTCCCACTTTTGTTTGGGTTTATAGCTTTTTTCATCATTTTCCTTCTCTTGCAGCTTGATGTACATGTTCGTTATAAATCTTTTAATTATCATTGTGTCTGTAATCACATATTCAAAGCTGCTTCCTTCTGGTAATCTCTGTCTGTTTCCCAATTTATCCTTTAAGTAGGCTTTCAGTTGATGGTATGCAAACATACCATGAGTTATTCCATATTTGTACTTCATTTGTTCAAATGTTAATAAATTATTTCCCAAAAAACAATTTTCTATTCTTTTAATTCCTTTTCTCTCCCATTCTCTCAAGGAAAGGTTATCTATTGTAAAAGGGATTAGCTGATTTTGCGTCAATAATAATTTTGGTATTTGGTAATTTGTTTTTTTCCTTTTTAAGTGAAACTTCTTCCATATATTGAGTAAATGATGCAATACTGGTGAACTTTTATATCGTACCAGCTTTTCATCCCAGTTATAAAGTATATGTTCCGGTACCTTCTCCCATGTTTTATCTAGCTCTATCTTAGTCCAATCTGGTTTTTCTCTTATCTGATAAAAATCTGATAAATACCTTAATTGTGCTGCTCTATTATAATTTTTAAAGTTTGATAACTGCAAACCACCTTGGTTGTACTTCTCTGTTAATTTATCTAATGCTATCCTCGGTTTCCCCCCTTTCCAGTTCTGTGTCCAGTTCTGGTCTCCATATTTGAGGAAGGATATACTGGCTTTGGAGACGGTCCAGAGGAGGTTTACTAGGTTGATCCCTGGGATGAAGGGGTTGAATTATGATGAAAGATTAAATCGTCTAGGATTGTATTCGCTTGACTTCAGAAGAATGAGAGGAGATCTTATAGAAACATATAGGATTATGAAGGGTATGGATAGGATAGATGTAGGAAGGTTTTTTGAGCTGGCCGGGGAAACTAAAACGAGAGGACACAGTCTCAAGATTCGGCGGAGTAGATTTAGGACAGAGATGAGGAAAAATAGTTTTTCCCAGAGAGTAGTGAATGTTTGGAATTCTCTAACCAGGGAAGTGGTTGAGGCTGCTTCATTAAACATATTTAAAATTTGGTTAGATAAATTTTTACATGATAGAGGAATTAGGGGATATGGGGAGAAGGCAGGTAGGTGGAGTTAGGTCATAAATTAGATCAGCCATGAATGGCGGAGCAGGCTCAATAGGCCATTTTTGGCCTACTCCTGTTCCTACATCCTATGTTCCATAAAAATATCCTTATTATTCTCTTTAGTTCATTAAAGAATTTCTCCGTTAAGGGAATTGGTAACGATTGAAATAAGTATTGTATCCTTGGGAAGGCATTCATTTTAATGCAATTTACCCTCCCTATCAATGTTAGCGGTAATTCCTTCCAATGTTCTAAGTCTTCCTGCAATTAGTGGCTGATAATTTAATTTGTACAAGTGGCTTAAATTATTATCTAACCTAATACCTAAGTATCAGATTGCTTATGTTTGCCATTTAAATGGTGATTCTTTTTTAAATTCTGTATAATCCGCATTACTCATTGGCATCACTTCACTTTTATTTGTGTTGATCTTGTACCCCAATATTTCTCCATATTCCTTCAATTTCTTATGTAGTTCTTTTATTGATATTTCTGGTTCTTTTAAGAACGGGGTCTTCTTCAGATGATGTCATCTGCAAATAAACTGATTTTATATTCCTTCTCCTTTATTTTTATCCCTTTTACTTTATTTTCTGTTCTTAACAGTTCTGCCAATGGTTCTATTGCTAAAGCAAACAGTGAGGGAGATAATGAACATCCCTGCCTAGTTGACCTACTTAATTTAAATTTGTTCGATACATATCCATTTACTGTTACCTTCGCCAATGGTCCAATTTTTTAATCCAATCTTTAATCCAATTAATATATTTTTCTGGTAGATTGGACCTCTGTAATACTTTGAATAAATAATTCCATTCTACCCTGTCAAAGGCTTTTTCTGCGTCTAAAGCAACAGCCACTGTTGGCTTCTTATTTCCTTGAACTGCATGAATTAGATTAATAAATTTACAGACATGATCCGCTGTTCGTCTTTTCTTAATAAATCCAGTTTGATCTTGTTTTACTATTTTTGGTACACAGTCAGCCAATCTGTTTGCTAATAATTTTGCTATTATCTTATAATCTGAATTAAGCAGAGATATTGGTCTATATGATGCTGGTGTTAGTGGATCCTTCCCCGTCTTTGGTATTACTGTAATTATTGCTGTCTTACATGAATCTGCCAAGTTTTATGTTTCTTCTATCTGGTTCATTACTTCCAGGAGAGGAGGAATTAATAACTCTTTAAATGTTTTATAGAATTCTATTGGGAATCCATCCTCTCCAGGCGTTTTATTGTTCGGCAGATTTTTTAATATATCCTGTACTTCCTCTATTTCAAATGGTTTTATCAGTTTGTTTTGTTCCTCTTCTTGCAATTTCAGCAGTTCAATTTTAGCTAAAAAACTCTTCTATTTTATCATCTTTCCCTCGTTCTCAGTTTGGTATAATTGTTCATAAAATTCTTTAAAGTTCTCATTAATCTCCATTGGATTATATGTAATTTGTTTGTCCTTTTTCCTTGATGCCAATACAGTTCTTTTAGCTTGTTCTGTTTTAAGTTGCCAGGCTAATATTTTGTGTGTTTTTTCTCCTAGTTCATAATACTTTTGCTTTATTTTCATTATGTTCTTCGCCACCTTATACGTTTGTAATGTTTCGGGTTTTTTTTGTCCGCCAATTCTCTTCTTTTTGTTATATCATCCCTTGTTGCTAGTTCCTTTTCTGTACTTACTATCTCCCTTTCCAACTGTTCTATTTCCCGATTGTAGTCCTTTTTCATCTTAGTTACATAACCTATTATCTTCCCTCTAATGAATGCTTTCATTGCATCCCATAATATAAATTTGTCTTTCACTGATTCCGTGTTTATTTCAAAGTACATTTTAATTTGGCGTTCAATAAACTCTCTAAATTCCTGCCTTTTAAGTAGCATGGATATATCTATATGTTCTTGGTGAGATGTCCTCCAGTTCTATTGCTAATAACAGGGGTGAATGATCAGATAGCAATCTAGCTTTATATTCAGTTTTCCTAACTCTCCCTTGAATATGGGCTGACAACAAAAACATATCAATCCAAGAGTATGTTTTATGCCTACTTGAATAATATAATATTCCTTCTCCCTTGGGTGCTGCCTCCTCCATATATCCATAAGTTTCATTTCCTGCATTGAATTAACCATAGATTTGGCCACTTTATTCTTTTTGCTAGTTTTTTTTGTCCAGTTTTATCCTACATTGGATCCAAATTAAGGTTAAAATCCCCTCCTATCAATATATTCCCTTGTGTATCTACAATCTTCAAAAAAATATCGCATAAACTTTTGATCCTCTTCATTAGGTGCATATATATTGAGCAAATTCCAAAATTCTGAATATATCTGACACTTAATCATTACATACCTCCTTGCTGGATCTATTATTTCCTCCTCTATTTTGATTGGTACATTTTTATTAATTAATATAGCTACACCTCTAGCTTTTGAATTATATGATGCTGCCGCTACGTGCCCTACCAAGTCTCTCTTTAATTTATTATGTTCCACTTCAGTTAGATGCGTTTCCTGCACAAATGCTATGTCTATTTTTTCTTTTTTCTGTAAATTTAATAGCCTCTTCCGTTTAATTTGGTTATGTATTCCATTAATATTTATAGTCATATAATTCAACATGGCCATCTCATACCCTGTTTACACTTCATTTCTGCTTCCTCACCACCCCATCCCCCTTTTCATCTCTCAGTTTTCCCTTTTTAAACTCAATATATGACAACACATTTAAAACATAAAATACTTCAACAACTCCCACATCCAATATTCCCTTAGCCCCAAATGCCCCCCCCCCCCCACTCTCTGAGTTGCCCCTTATCCCTTGCCAGGCAACCACAACTCCCCTCTCCATTTGGATTGCAAACCCGCTCACAAGCGTCAACTGATTTCGCAGTGACTGTTATTCTATCCCACCCAACCCCCTAGAAAAGACTTTTTTTTACACATATAACAAAGCTCACCCTCTTTTTTCCCCCTTACTTCCTTTCTTCCCTTCTTTTTCCCTTCTTTAGTTCTTACATATACATTATTTTTACATCTTTATATGTATTTTATCGCCATTCTTCATTCTTGTTACATCTCTTCATCTCTTCTTCTGTCCTGCAGGCGTTCTGCAAATTCTCGTGCTTCCTCCGGATCTGAGAACAGTCTGTTTTGCTCCCCAGGGATAAATATTTTAAGCACAGCTGGATGTCTTAACATAAATTTATAACCTTTTATCCATAAGATTGATTTTGCTGTATTATACTCCTTCCTCTTCTTTAAGAGTTCAAAACTTATTTCTGGGTAAAATAATATATTTTGACCCTTATATTCCAATGGTTTTTTGTCTTCTGTAATTTTATTCCTTGCCCGCTCCAGTATATTGTCTCTTGTCGTATATCTAAAAAATTTTACTAAAACGGATCTTGGTTTTTGATGTGTCTGTGGTTTCGGAGCTAGTGTTCTGTGTGCCCTTTCTATTTCCATTCCTTCCTGTATTTCTGTCATTCCCAGGACCTTCGGGATCCATTCTTTTATAAATTCCTTCATATTTGTGCCTTCTTCATCTTCCTTTAGGCCCACTATTTTTATGTTGTTTCGCCTCTATAATTTCCCATCATATCAATTTTCTGAGCTAACAACTCTTGTGACTCTTTAACTTTTGTGTCACTTTCTTCCAATTTTCCTCTTAAGTCATTCACTTCCATTTCTACAGCCGTTTCTCGTTCTTCCACATTTTCTAATCTTTTCCCTATTTCTGTCATGACCAGCTCTAATCTATTCACTTTTTCTTCTGTACTTTTCATTTTTCTTTTCATTTCACTAAATTCTAATGTCATCCATTCTTTTAATGCTCTCATTTGTTCTTGAATAAAAACTTTATCTATATTCTGTTCATCTATTTTACCTTCTATTTCTCTGTGTTGATCTTGGTCTTCGACTTCCTCTTCTTCTGTGTCTGTACCTGTGTTTGTGTCTTCTTCTTTTCTTCCTTGTATCTGTGTCTCTTCTGACTTTCCTGATGAGTTGCTTGTCTCACTTTGCTGGGCTTCTTCTTGCTTGGCCTCTTGCTGTTGGTCCTCTTCTTCTGGGCTACTCATCTGTTGGGCCTCCTGCTGCTGCTCTTCTTTCCTTTCACTCCCTTTCCTGTCGCTTTTCTCTTCTTCCAGCTGAGAGCCCTGTTGTCCGGCATCCCTCAGCTGGTCGCGTTGTGTTTGCCCGCTCCTCAGTTGAGCTCCCCTCCCATCGGTGTTCTCCTTTTCCTTAGTAAGTGCACTTTTGTTTGGCTCAGAGAGCCATTTTTGCCGTCCAGCGGTCGGGGGGTCGCGACTGCGGGATCATCACCAACCTTGGTCACCAATCTTCTCCACAACGGCTCCCTGTTTCTTCATGCAGGTAAGGCCTTCTTTTTTCTCTTCAGACGTCTTTTCCTCTTCTTTTTTTCCCATTGTTTTTACTTTTTCCTTCTTAGGTGCCATTTTCTTTCTTTTCTCTACAACTTTATCTTTTATTTGTTATGTTTTGTATTTCTTGAACTTTGTATTTTCTTCACTTTATTTCTTCTTTTCTGGAGAGGGCTGGTATTCCCCTACCAGCCACTACTCCATCACGTGACTCCCTCAACACTACATCATTGTTGATGTAGGTACTACTGGTCAATAGTCATTAAGGCAGGTTACTGCACTCTTCTTGTGTATGATTGACACCTTTGTGCAACAGGTAGGTACTATGTCCTGCCGGAATGAGATGTTAAGATATCTATGAACACATTGGTAAGTTGGTCAACACAGATTTTTAATACTCAGCCAGATACTCCGTCTGGACCAGATGCTTTCCTCAGATTCACTCTCCTCGGATAGAGACAGGATGGGATCATTATTGGATGTGGGGGCGTGGAGGGGTGGTTCTTCACTGTTACTGTGGTTAAATCTGGTGTAGAAGGCATTGAGTTCAGCTAGGAGTGAAGCTTTTCAGTTTGCTACAGTACTGGATTTGGTTTTGTTGCAGGTTATGTCATTTATGACCCTTTCTATCATTTTGTTCGTGATTTCAGAAGGATTATTTTAGGCATAATTTTACTGGAGGATCATTTTCCACCTTTGTCAGGCTGATGTTAGTGTGGGAATTACACCGAAAGGTGAATCCTTCAGAGACATAAGATTAGATAAGTTAGAAGCAGGGAGGTTGTTTCCACTGACAGGTCAGATGACAACTAGTGGACCTAGCAAGATTTGGGGGAGTTAATTTAAGACGAAGATAAGGAGATTCTGCTTCTCCCAGAGAATAGTGAACATGTGGAATTCTCTGCTCAAGGAAGCAGAAAAGGTTGCCTCACTGAACAGAATTTTAAGACAGATTTTTGAAGAATAGGGGAATTAAGGGTGATGGTGTCAGGTAAGTGGAGCTGAGTCCATGGCCAGGCTCAGCCATGATCGTGTTGGATGGCTCAATGTACCAGATGCCTGCTTTATCCTCCTATTTCTTAAAACAGTTTAATGTTCAGCAAACCTGGAACATATGTTGATCGCTACATCCAGGATATTGTTTGGTGCCATGGACTGAGTAAAAGGTAATAATAATGGAGATCTCAGGAAAAGACCAAGATGGTTTATCTTATCCTGATGGTATTTCTGCCTGACAACGAATACAAATCCACACTCGTGCTGGGCCGTGTTATTGTTGTGGATAGAAATGTCCTGAGGTACCTTGGCTAGTCTTTTCTATCATTTATAAGAGAATGAGGTGAAAGGGAGGATGTTCTGAGAGGAGATTTGAAGGTGGAGTCTCTGGAAATATTATTTGCTGGCCTACCAAAAAGAAGTAAGTCAAAACAGAATGTGGACTGCAACATGAGCAATGCTCACTCTTGCTCAGGGCCCAAGAGGCATGTATCTGTTATTTATTGGGTTCCCAACATAATGTGGTTTTAGAACTTCAGATTCCCAAGGATGGAACATGGTGGACAAACTGCAATTTGAAATGAAAAACACTAAATATCGCTAGATAATTTCCAAAGGAAATTATTTTTCCTGTGAGGTTTGTTGAAAAGTCAGATTTTCTGCTAGGATTTCCCAACTTCTTTTATTTCAAATTTCCAGCAAATACTGTGTTGTGTAGCCCCCATTTCCAGTGTTGTTTCTCCTCTGTTCTTATTCATCCCCGTCATTTATATCTCCCATAACTGATCCTCCTTCATCCACTATGCTGTCTATATTCTATTCATCACTCCCTTTAATTTCCTCTATTTTACTCCAACTTAAAAATGCCTGTTTCCTAACATTTCTAGTTCTTATAAAACAATCATGGACTTGGAACATTAACTCTGCTTCCCACTTATCCATTGCTTTCACATCTATGAATCACCTGCCTCTGTCTCCTAACTCCACCCTACATCCTCCCCCTCAGCTCCGTCTCTCCATCATCCTTGACCCCTCCTAGCTCCTGTCTCACTGCTCCCACCCTTCCCTCCTTTACAAGCTATCTCCCCTCTGATCAACTTGATGAAGGATTTTGACCTGAAATGTCGACACTTCATTTCCCAACTCAACCCATTGTGCTCCAGATTCTAGCATCTTCTGCCTCCATTTTCTCTTTCTTTCCGTATTCCAGAAATGGAGCAGGATGCTTATGAGCCACGTTTATTTGCTTTTGATCAAACTTTCTTTCACAGCTTTTTGCCAGAACTGCTCTGAGCCAGGCTTGTGTTAAAGAGTGGTTTCTTCTGACCTGCCTGGGCCATGTTACCCATCAGGCATATTTCTCACTGACCCACAATTGCTGGAGTTATTGCCCCCAATCTAGTTTTCAGTCATTTCATCCCCAGTGGCATTTTGAACTCAGGCTCTCAGGGCCATAGGATCAATCTCTGATGACATCAAGACTTAGTCCTGGCAGAACTGAGAGGGAAGCTGAAATGATAACCCCAAAAGATGACCGTGAACCTCCCATGGAACCTTATGAAGGAAAGCAACAGGAGTCTCTGCTACTTTGGCCAATATTGACCCCCTTGCAAGACCAGCAAACAGACTATTTAATGATTCCCTTGTTCGATTCACAGGGCTGTCTCCTCTGCTTCTCCTTCTTCACAGGGGGTGGGAGGTATTCTCCCTGTTCCTGCTGCTCCCCAGAGTCTGCAACCCCTGTGGCTGCTGCCGAGCATAGGAGCCGCCATCTTGAGCACAGATTTTAGTTCAAAAACACCATCAGGTTCTCTAACAGCCCGTTTAACACCTGTACGGAGTTGCCAGCATTAGGACTGATTGGTTGAACCCTTTGGAGGAGCACTGTCTCCAGTCCCCACTCTCCTTGTCTACACAAGCAGCAGTGCAGCCATTACAGCATATATGTCAGTGTTTCCTTTTTTGTGTGAAGTTCAAGCTAGTTTTGGGAGCTGAAAAACTAAAAATGTCTCAGCCTATGATCATTACTTTACCCATTGCAAAACCATCACATCCCAGTGTCCTGTCAATATATCAGAAGTATTCTCATTTATTTTTCACAAACCACTGATGATGGTGGGAGTGAAGAATATATTGAACAGGTTAAAAGAAATACAAAGTAATTGTAGGTATAACAACAAAATTTGAATAAAATGCTGGCACAAATTGATTGTAAGCTAAATAAAGAAATGGTCAAAAGAATATTCTTAAAAATGTTGCAGTTCATTTGAAACCTTCTTCAAGGCTCTGGAAAACTCTACTTTTTAAAATAATTTCTTATTTCATGGTAACAGGCCTTCCGGCCCACAAGCCCATGCTGCCCAAATTATACCCAGTTCACCAACAACCCCCGTAGGTATTTGGAAGGTGGGAGGAATTTGGAGCAACCAGATGAAACTCAAAACAGACACAGGAGAACAAGCAAATGCGTGGGATCTGAACCCAGGCCACTGGCACTGGAACAGCATTTGGTTAAATGCTATGCTAACCATGCTGCTCTGTTTATATGGAGTACTGAATGTTAATTAATCAAATGTTGGGCCGTGGTTTAATACTAAAAGCAAATTTTAAATTTGGAATAGTCAATTTGAACTAAAGCATTTTAAAAGTTGTGTTGTGATATCAGTGACTACTAGCCTTGACTTGTACAAAGGCATTCCACTACATGTAGGTTCAATAAGTACTGGTGGGTGCTGAAAAAATGTTCAGAAGAAGTTTTTAAATACCATTCGGCTTTTAGGGCAAAATGAGAATTACTTGGTTGAAATAATAAGAAGTTTGTGTTTTCATGATTTACATTTTTTCTTGACAAATTCTTCATCAGATTTTAATTTTGTGGAATTATGTTTTGACTTTTTGCTCTACTATTCCCCAGTCTAACTCTTTCTAGATGTGCATGGCTCCCTCAAATGATAAAGCATTAGTCCACAGAAAGAATCACATTTGAAATGCAAGATGATCTAGTTAATGCTGAAATCCATCCATTAATAAAATGGAATGTTTGAACAGCAAGAAATATCTACAAATTAAACATTAGTTGCTTATTGGCAGCCATGCTTTCCATCCCTTCACTCAAGCATTTTGGCACAACCAACCTGAAGATTAGTGAAGCAGGTCCCTATTGTCTTGCTCTCTCCTGCACTATCTCTGCCCCTTGCTGTACCACTGTCTCCTGTCCAACTGTCTCTCTCTAGGCTTTTTTCAGGTGCATTCTCCACCTGAAGAAGCAGAAGCGGCCCTTTAAATTGCAGTTCAGGCGGCAACGTTGAAAGCGCAGCGCTGGCCATCTCAAAGGACAGCTGTGCTGGGATGCACATCTGAGCACACTCCGGCTCCTGCCCCTTGGGCTGTCAAGTCAGGATGGCTGGCTGTCAGCTCGGATGGACAGCGTGCGGACGTCCCGCACGGGACGTCCCCACACTGATCCCACTGCCCCACTCACGAAATCAGTCCCCACACTGATCCTGCTGCCCCGCTCTCTCCCCACTCACGAAATCAGTCCCCATACTGTCTGGCGGCCAACGCGAGCTGTCAGCGCAGGGACGTCCCCACACTGATCCTGCTGCCCCGCTCTCTCCCCACTCATGGGGCTGGAGCAGCCAGTGGGGGAGAATGAGGCTGGAGTGACCGGAGGGATGGTATGGGAGCTAAAGCGGCCAGCGGGGGAGAAGGAGGCTGGAGCGACCGGCGGGGGAGGAGGCAGGAGCAGCAGGCAGGGGGGTACAGGGGCTGGAGCGCCCGCTGGGGGAGAAGGAGTCTGGAGCAGCCGGCGGGGGAAAAGGAGGCTGGAACACCGGCGGGGGAGAAGGAGGCTGGAGCGGCCGGTGGGGGAAAAGGAGGCTGGAACACCGGCGGGGGAGAAGGAGGCTGGAGCGGCCGGCGGGGGAGAAGGAGGTGCTTGAGTTGGGTACCAGCATTGTTTCGGCCAGTCCTCTTCTCCCCTGCTGGCCGCTCCAGCCTTCTCCCCCATCGGCCGCTCCAGCCCCCTTCTCTCCACTCCCGAAATCAGTCCCCACAGTGTGGGGACAGCTGACACTGGCTGCCCGACAATATGCGGACTGATTTTGTGAGTAGGGAGAGAGCGGGGCAGTGGGATCAGTGTGGGATGTCCCCACGCCGGCCGCCCAACAGTGTGGGAACTGGGAGAGGAGCTGTCAGGTGCTTTTAGGCGGCTGCATTCAGATGGCTGGGGAGGCCACTGTGCCTTGGGGATTATCCCTCTCAGAGGAGGGTTACCAAACTCACCTTGCATGCGCCTCCTGCATATTCATGTGGCATTCCCACAGCTGCATTTTGCCAAAATATGCAGCTTTACAAGCGGGGCAATTGGCCACTTGAAAGTGCCTTCTGTCTCCCATCCCTCTTTATCCCACTCTTCTGCTCCGTACTGCTCGCTCCAACTTTCCTGTCCTCTCCTGTTTTTTTCTCCTTGCCTTGCTCTGTATTTCTGCCAACAGTGCCCCACTTTTCTTCTGTTTTGCAAAAGTTATTCAATGCCCTTTAGATCCAAACAAATTTTCTTCTGTTCATAGCAACTCAATGCAAGAAAGAACTTCCCCTTTGTTTTTTTTCCAATTCCTTTTTAGTTTGGGTCGGTGAAATTAGTTTTTTTTTCTAATTAGGTCATGAAACAATCTCTTAATCTTGAAGGACTTCTTTGTCAAAACTTATCACCAAATCTATTATATCAGAGGGTGTATTGCCCAAGACAAATTGTGTTAGAAATTTAAAAGCAGGAGAAATATACTTTCCCAAATAATGAAGAGGCTGACTTTTCCTGGACCTTAGAAAACTGGACAAATTCTTAAAGAAAGATGTGTTTAAGACTGTCTAAATAACCCGTCATTTTTTCTGATTGAACAATGCGATTTGTACAGAGAAATACTTATAGAGATCTGCAGCATGGAAACACGTCCTTCTCCCAAACTGGTGCATGCCGATCGAGTTGTATATCTGAGCTCGTCCCATTTGCTCACATTTGACTACAAGACCATAAAACATAGAACCAGAAATGGGCTATTCAGTCCATCAAGTCTATCCCGCCATTTAATCATTAGTTGATCCATTTCTCCGCAGTGCCACGGCTGGGCCTTCTCCCCATAACCTTTGATGCCCTGGATAATCAAGAACCAGTAAATCTCTGTCTTAAATACTCCTTATGACCTGGCTTCCACAATGGCCTAAGGCAACAAATTCCACAGACTTACCAACCTCTGGCTGAAGAACTTCTATGCATCTCTGTTCTATGTGGACACCCTTCAATCTTGTCCTAGACTCTCCCACCATGGAAAACAATATTTCTACATGCACTCTGTCCACGCCTTTCTACATTCTAAATGTTTCAATGAAATTCTTCGCCATCCTCCCATTCACATAAATTCCAATGAGTACAAGTCAAGAGCTGTCAAACGCACCTTGTATGATAACCCTTTCATTCCCGGAATCGTCCTTGAGAATCTTCTCTGAACTCTTTCCAATGTCAGCACATCCTTTCTTTAAAAGGGAGCACAAAATTGCTCACAATACTCCAAGGGAGGTCTCACCAATGCCTATAAAGCCTTAACATCACATCCCTTCTCTTCTATTCCTCTTGAAATGAATGAGAACATTACATTCCCTTCTTCACTGCTGTGTGAATTTACCTTTATGCTATCCTGCATGAGGACTTTGAATCTGGGTATTTTCAATTTTATCCCCATTTAAAACAATAGTCTGCTCATTTATTTTTTTCTACCAAAGTGCATGACTGTACACTTCTAGACTTTCATTTGTCACTTCTCTGCCCATTCTCCTAATCTATCTTAAGTCCTTCTGCAGCCTCTGTGTTTCTGCTACACTACCTGTTCCTCCACCTGTCTTTCTATCATCTCACTTGGCCCCAAAGCCATTTATATCCCCAACTCCGACCCCTGTGGAACATTACTCACAACTGGCAGCCAGAATATGATCCCTGTATTCCAGCTCTCTGCTTCCTGCCAACTAGCCAATGCTCCACCCACACTAGTATGTTTCCTGTTATACCATGGGCTCTTATTTTGTTAAGTAGCCTCACATGTGGCACCTTGTCAAATGCTTCTGAAAATCCAAAAACACAATATCCACTGCATTCTTATGACAAAACCATGAAGGTTAAATTATGAGATGATGCTTTGGCAATTGCTTCAGAATATTGAGATTTATTGGGTGGATCTATGAGTTCATTTATTACATCAGTAGTTCCAGTAAGAAACCTCAGTCCAACATTGTTCAATTTAAAATGTCCTTTTAGAGTCTTTTGCCAAAATAAACTTCAAGCCTTTGTTCTCGATAGAGACATCGCTGGCAACTGAGCTTTTCCCCATGATTTAAATCTAATATTATTTTTCATCACAGTGTCACCGTTCTTATCCAGTGCCAAAGTCAAATGTATGAAGCCAAGCTAGCAGTTCCATTGTTGAGGGAGAGCCAGGCTGTTTGGGAGCAGAAAGTGATTGGGTGAAAGGTGTGTAAACAGCCAGACAGGCATTCTGGTGCCACTAGAAGCCCTATTAGACTGATACAAATAGCTGCCTCCATTGCCAAAAACTGCATTGCATAAATAACCCTTTCATTCTAAACCAGTGTGTGACACATGTTCAGGCAGTTTTAAAGTATTTTTTTTTGGCTGTCATTGTTGAATGCTGTTGAATTTGCCTATGTAGCAACGATCACTGCCTTGCAAAAGAGTTTCATTTTATGAAATGGTTGGAGGTGGTTTGACTTATGAACCGTTATGCAAATTCAGGCACGATACGTTCCATGATGTAGATGGAGGAGGTGTACGAGTTGGATGAGCACGGTTGAAATGAGCCATTTGCTGGAACAACCTGCATGCATGGCAACATCATTATTGCGATGAATTCATTTATCTCACTCCACAAGAATTCATCTGACATTTTCCTTTATTACATAATTGGCACACCACAAAAGCTTTTCCTTGAAATAAATTAGATTTGTAATGGTTTGTATGTGTACAAATCTCACATCATGATGAGTTACTGAATATTAAGAAAATGATCCCGATAAGAAAAATCCTTACTCAAAGACTTTTCCTTATTGGGCTTCTTTAAATATCCAAATGTTGCCATGAATGTGAGATTTTGCACATACTTAATAGAGTTACAAGATTTTTGGAAAATAAAGGAATTCTATTGCAATGAGAGTTTAGAAAGTAAAATGACGATGGAGTAATTTGTTATAATTTGAATCTGGCATAGATGAGCTTTCTCACGACCATTGCACGCCCTTCCCCATTGCTTCAGCATTCACCTGGCAGCCCACTGCTTTCTGCCCATAAATCCTACAAGATGCATAACTGTGGTGTACTGCAGGTCGGCCCATGGGATTACACGCACAGGGTTTGAAAGTTAAAAGTGAAATAATAGCAGTTGGTAAAGAATATTCCTGCATTGCAATAACAACCACAAAGATCTTTTATAGTTCATTGCGTAGTTGAGGTGAACCATACATTCTCTGCTAACTAATGTGGCTTCCGCTGTCTGATTTTCATTGCCAGCTTTCAGTCTTCCTGCACTGTCAAAATAATAACAACTTTCATTTGACAGCTTTTCTAATAAAGTCAGCCCCCGCAGGAACATCGCCAAACAAAAATTTACATCGCTCTGTATGAAATATCAATGCAAAAGCATGATCAAATTGATAGATTTTCAGGTCTGAAAGTGGTGCAGTGAAGTTTCGAAAAGGAGTTTCAAAACTTAGGGCCTTTGCAACTCAAGTCATTGCAGCCAAAAATGAAGCATTTCTATTCAGGAATGAATTACATTCCCAAAACTAGAGCATCACAGATATCCTGGAACTTTACGCTCAATTCAGGTACTAGAATGATACTGCCAACTGTCATTTAACTAGGTCTAACTATTGTTGTTGCAAAGAAGATTTCAGAAGCATATGAAGTCGAACATAGAGCAGTATAGCACAGTACAGGCCCTTTGGCCTTCAATGTTTTTCCGACCTGTATATTCCTACCAAAAAAAAAACAAAACCCTCCCTACCTCATAATCCTCAATATGTCTCTTAAATGCTGCTCATGTCCCAGTCTCCACCACCACCCCAGGCAAGGCATTCCAGGCACCCACAACTCTCTGTGTAAAAAGCTGATGTCTCCCCTAAACTTCCCTCCCTTAACTTTGTACAAATGTCATCTGGTATTTGCTGATCTTGCCCTGGAAAAAAGGCACTGGCTGTCAACCTTATCTATGCCTTGCAGAAACTTGTAGACCTCTATTAAGTCACCTCTCACCCTTCTACACTCCAAAGAGAAAAGTCGCAATCCAGGCAACTTCCTGATAAATCTCCTCCACACCCTTTCCACAGCTTCCACATCCTTCTTGCAATGAGATGACCCAAACTGAACACAATATATGGTCTCACCAGAAATTTGTAGAATTGCCACAGGACCTTTCAACTCTTGAACTCAATCTCCCGACTAATGAAGCCCAGCATCCCATAGCCTTCTTAACTATCCTATCAACCTGGATGAGAACCTTGAGAGTTTTATGGATTTAGATCCAAAATCCCTCTGTTCCTCCACACTGTTAACTATCTGACCATTAATTCAGCATTCATGTTAGACCTTCCAAAATATATCACCTTGCACATCCAGATTGAATTCCATCTGCCAATTTTCTGCCCAACTCTACATTCTGTCTACATCCTTCTGTAACCTACAACAATCTTCAACACAATACACACCTCATCCAATCTTCGTATCATCCTCAAACTTACTGACCTATCCTTCTACTTCTTCATCTAGGTCATTTGTAAAAATCTCTAACAGGGGTCCCAGAACTGATTCCTGTAGAACTCCACTAGTCACTGACCTCCAGGCAGAATATCTTCCATCCACTGCTGCTTTCTACTTCCCTTATGCAAGCCAATTCTGAATCCACACAGTTAAGCTTCTATTGATTCCGTGGCACATAACTTTCTGAACCAGTCTCTAATGGGGACCTTGTCAAATGCCTTATTAAAATTCATGTACACCATAAAAACATCTCCTCCACAATCTTTATCAGTACTAGGACACCACAGGGCTGCATTCTGAGCCCTTACTCTACTCACTTTACACCTATGACTGTGTAGCTCAGTACAACAACACAGCGCTGATGAATCCAAGGTAGTAGGTTGTATAAAAAGGGGCAATGAGTCAGCATACAGGAGGGAGATTGAAAACTTGGCTGAATGGTGTACCAACAACAATCTCACACTCAATGTCTCCAAAATCAAGGAGGTGATTGTTGACTTCAGGAAGGGAAGACCAGAGGTGTATGATCCAGTGACCATTGGGGGATCAGAGGTGGAGAGGGTGAGAAAATTTAACCTCTTGGGAGTCACCATCTCAGCGGATCTTTCCTGGACCCAACATACTAATGGCATCATGAAGAAAGCACATCAGCACCTCTACTTCCTCAGGAGTTTGCAGAGGTTTGGCATGACATTGAAAATTTCTACATATGTGTGGTGAAAAGTGTGCTGACCAGCTGCATTACGGTCTGGTATGGGGACACCAATACCCTTGAGCATAAAGCCCTCTAAAAAGTGGACACAGACCAGGACATCACAGGCAAATCCCTCCCCAATATTAAGTACATCTACAGGGAACGCTGCTGTAGGAGAGCAGCAGCCATCATCAAAGACCCTCACCCCCCAGCACATGGTCTGTTCTTGCTGCTGCCATCAGGAAAGAGGTATAGGTGCCACAAGACTCACACCACCAGGTTCAGGACCAGCTGCTTCCCCTCCACCATCAGACTCCTCAACCAGAAACTCAATCATTTAAGGACTCTTACTTTTGCATTTTATTTTTTTCCTCTCTGTATTGCAGTCAGTTTGCTTGCATTTTTAAAATATTTTTACATGTCTACATTGTGTACAGTTTTCTTTTGCACTACCAATAAGTGGTAATTCTACCTTGCCCACAGGAAAAGGAAACTCAGGGTTGTATGTGATGCCATGTCTGTACTATGACAATAAATCTGAATCTAAAATCTGAAATCTACAATCAAATCTTCATCAATTTATTTTGTTACCTACTCAAATCTCAATTAGGCCCATGAGGCATGACCTTCCTTTCATAAAGCCATGCTGATGACACTCCATAAGAAGACTGTACTTCTCCAAATGCTCATAAATCCTGCCCGCAAGACTGCTCTCCAGTACCCCACTGACAAAAGGCTACCATAATTCCCTGGATTCTCCTGATTATCTTTTTTTAAATGAAGGGGACCACATTTGCCATTCTCCAATCTTTCGGCACCTCTCTTGAGTCCAAGGAGAATGCAAAGATCATTGTCAATGACCCAGCTCTCCCTTTCTTCCCTTCCCACAGAAACCTGAGGTATATCACTTCCAGCCCCATGAACTTATCATTCTCAATGTTTTTGAGCACTTCCTCTTTCTTAATCTCAGCATGGTCCAGCACAGAAGCCTGTTCTGTTCTGACCTCACTTTGACCAAGGTCCTTTTCTCTGGTGAATACTGAAGCAAAGTATTCATTTAGGAGCTCCCCATCTCCAGGCACATGTTGACTCCTTTATCCTTAAGCAGCCCTCCCTTCACTCTTATCACCATCTGTTTTTCACATACACGTAAAATGCCTTGGGGTTTTCCTTAATCCTACTTGCCCACTTCAAGTTCTCCTGTCCTTTTGTAAATTCCTTCATTGCTACCATATAATGCTCATGAGCCCCTCCTGTTTTTTGCTTCCTTAATCCTATAAAAAACTGGCGATGCTTCCGGAGCTGCTGTAACGTCCACGTAGAGTGGGGAGCGGAGACATAGCACTCCCACAGGGTACACCGATCAGTCCGACTGCCCTCAGCTCCGTGCAGGCTTTAAACAGCCTGTGAAATGAGCCCACAGTGGTTTTATTTAAAATGTTGCAACCACAGGGTTTGAGCCCAAGATGGCGGTGCCTCTGATCAGCAGCAGACTCCAGGAAAGCAGAGGACTGGCAGAGGGCACCAGAAAATGGGAGACCACATCCCCCACTACCCCCCCTGCCCCCTTGTCTGAGAAGGAGGAGCGGAGGATACAACCCACAGGATGGTAACCACTGCGGCGGAATGGTGAAGGGTTCTGCAGCTGAAGGACCCACACAGGCGGCAGGGCTGTTGGTGACTTGAGGTGAGGAACCCACGCAGGCTGTGGGCTGCTAGAGACTGGCTCAAAACTGGCTGAAGGGGTATAAGGTATCAGAACCAGGATGCTAGAGGGTGCCAAGGGCGATGAAGGTTTCTAATCGTATTGGAAGTTTGGATCTGGAGCTTAGGTTGCCGATGGTTTGGACCGGACTCTGTGTGGCAGAGTAGGTTGCAGGAGCTGGAGGCAAATCCACTGTCACTCGGTGACTCTCTTTTGCTTCTTTTACTCTAACTGTAAGAGGCGCTTCAGGCCTATGGCAAATCTGTCTGCCTTACAGCAGACAAAAGGCAATTTCATGTAATATGACACCATTTTTATTACATGACAATAAACTGAATCTTGAATTTTATGTATACTTCCTTCTTCAACTTAATTAACTGCCTCGTCTGTTTTGTCAAAAGTTCCCTTTCCTACCACCTTTTCCCTGACTCTGTGGGACAAACCTATCCAGAACCTTGCGCAAGTGGTCCCTAAACATCCTCCACATTTCTTCTGTGCTTTTCCCAGAGAACATCTGTTTCCAATTTACTCTTCCTAGTTCCTGCCTCATCCTGTTGTAATCAGCCCTTCCCCAATTAAACTCTTACCCATTTTGTCTGCTTTTATTTCAGATTCAGATTCACTTTATTGTCATTGTCAAGTAAAACTAGCAACGAGGCACTCAAAATAAAATCTCTGTATGCAGTTACAAAAGCTGCCTAACAATACAGTACTACACGATTAGTTACTGGAGTTTAGACATGATACAGTAAGTCAGGTTGCAACAAGATATTAAAATGTCTGCCGTTCATATAGAAGAATGCTTCCCCTAATCTCCAAGGCTGCTGCGGATTACACGCACTGCCATTCCAAGTCTCCCCATGGACCAGATGTTATAAAGTACACTGCGTTAGGGAGAGTATACACCACGCAGTCACAGTTAACGGAGCTTCCTGAACTCCGGGATCGGCTGCCACAAGGCCCAGAACAAAGCAACCTCCGTACCTCTATAGTTATCGCGAGGCCCAGGGAATTCTGGCACGACTCTGCAGTTCCCATCGCACCCAGACGCCTTGCTCACTCTGCTGCTCCACCTTTAGTCCTTGTCTTTCAATACCAGCGATGACCTGAAGTCTGAAAACTGCCGGCCGCCATGAAACAAGCGGCTCGACCCCTCTGCTAGGCCACAACTGGAGCTTAATTTTCTTCAGCAATCGAGTACTCCACAAATCCGCAGCATCCACATGAAAAGGCTCCTGTTCGGCGCTCTCCCCTGCATTGCACGACTCACTGCCGTTCCATATAAGCTTAGGAAATTGTGGTCACTATTACTGAAATACTCCCCACAGAGTGATGGACGATCTCGTAGAACTTCTGACATGCTTCTAACATGAGGGTCAAGAACTTTAAATTCCTGAGGATCTGTCTTGGAGCCTCCAGGTCATCAATGCAATCACATTGAAGGCTTGCCAGTGGCTGTACTGTATGAGGAGTTTGAGGAGCTACGCTGTGTCACTGACGACTCTCAAACACCTATACAGGTGTACTGTTATGCAGGTGTACTGTGGAGAGCATTCTGGCTGGCTGCATCACTGTCTGGTATGGAGGTGCTAATGCACACAGGACAGGAAAAAACTCCAGAGGGTTTTAACTCTGTCACATCACGGGCACCAATCTTCACTCCACAAGAGGCGGTGTCTAAGCAAGCAGTCTCAAAGACCCCCCACCACCCAGGCCATGCCCTCTTCACTCTGCTACCATCGGGAAAAAGTACAGGACCCTGAAGACAAGCACCCAGCAGCACAAGAACCTCTTCTTCCCCCCTGCCATCAGATTCCTGATTGGTTAATGAACACTTCGTCTTTTTCTTTTTCTTGCACGGTTTTGATTTATTTGGTAAAGTGGTTTATGTTAATGTTTGCACTGTGATGCTGCCACAGAACTACGAATTTCATGACGTGATCTTGACAATAAATTCTGATTCTAAATTTTGGACTGGAGTTTTCCCAGCTCTTAATTTCTGTTAAAGAAAGCAGAATGCTGCAGTGTAGATGTACTTTTTTTTCATTTTCATTAATCTCAGGATTTTTTGTTTTTTTAAATTTTATTTAAACCTTTTAACCATCCATGCATTAAAATATTATTTTAAAATACAGATATAATATATTGAGTATCAAATACATGATGATAATACGCCAAAATTCATCCCCTCACCCCCATAAGAAAAGATAAAGAAAAGAAAGAAAAGAGAGTACATAGTAAAGTGTTAGAAAAGAAATAAAACGGAGAGAAAGAAGTAAGAATAAGAATGCGAATGGACTGCTGGAAGTGTTAGAATCCAACTAGTCTAAAATTCATATCTATTTCATCTTTAATGGGATTCCACGCAGGCCATAGAGGTTAGTAAGAACATTTAGAAATCAAAATATTTAGAAAATTAATCCTCTTTTTTTGTAGATACGGGTGCCAAATCTGTAAAAATATATCATATTTTTTCCTTAAATTATATGTACTTATCTCCATTCCATCATTCCAAACTCAGGTGTGAATCAGATTTCCGAGCAACTGCAAAACATTTTCTGGCCACTTCTCATGCAGTTTTAACAAATTCTATCTGATATCTAGTTAATTTAAATATAGGTCTTATCCCTATAATGTCACCTAATAAAAAAAATTTGGATTTTGTGGAAATTGGACTCCTGTAATTTGTTCTAAAAAATTTCCTAATTCCAGCCAAAAGGGTCTTACGTTATCACCAGAGCATGGTGAAGGTAAAAAAGTTCCCACCTCTTTGCCACATCTAAAACACTGATCTGATAAATCTGATTTCAATTTATTTAATTTATGTGGTGTGAGGTATAGCTAATGTAAAAAATTATATTGCACCAGTCTATATCTTACATTTATTGTATTGGTCATACAGTCTCAACATAAATCAGCCCAGTTCTCCTCATCTATTATCACATTTAAGTCTGTCTTGCATCTTTGTCTAGATTTATGAATCCCTGGTTTATGGGTCTCCACTTGAAGTAAATGATAAATTGCTGAGATAAATTTATTTATATTTCCCTTTCTTATTAGAGTCAATATATCACTACACTTTGGTAGCTACATTGTTGGCCCCAACAAAATATTGTATTATTAAGATTACCATGTTTATTCTTAAGATGTTCAAATGACATCAATTGCCCTTGCTCATAACAGTTTTCAATATATCTGATCCCTTTAAGAGACCAAATATCAAAAATTTGATTATCTAATGTACAAGGTATGAATCTGTTATGAGTCAAAGGAGTTTAAGAGATAAATTACTCCTTATTCCAATTTCTGTATTCCTGCCAAATTTTAATCAAATGTTTCAATAAAGGAGTATCTCTTTCAGCAGTCATTAATTTTGCATCCTATTTATATATAAAATCTTCTGATTTTCTCTTTCCTATTTTATCTAATTCTATTTTTACCTGAGCAGATTTTCCCTCTCTTCAAAAAAAAAGAGGTAAGAAATTTCATTTGAGCTGCTCTATAGTAATTTTTAAGATTAGGCAGCTGTAAACCTCCCATTTCATATTTCCACATAAATTTTTTTTATAGATACTTTAGATATTTTAACTTTCCATAGAAATATTCTAATATATTTATTTAATACATGAAAGAATTTTTGAGGTATTAATAAAGGCAATGATTGAAAAAAGTACTGTATTCTGTGAAATATATTCACTTTTACACAATTAACTCTTCCTACTAATGTTATAGGCAATATTGCCCATCTATTTAAATTTTCTACAACTATTTTAAGTTGTGGCAAATAATTCAATTTATATAAATTTTGTAATTTATTATCCATACAGTCTCCTAAATATTTCATCCCATTTGTCGGCCATTTAAACTGAATATTTGTTTGGCAAATAGTATAATCACCTCTTGTGAGAGGCCTAATTTCACTCTTATCATAATTTATTTTATAACCTGAAACCGTACCATATTCTTCTAACATGGAATCCAATTTTTGTGATGAATTTGCTAGTTCTGTCAGATATATCAGCACATCGTCAGCAAATAAACTAATCTATATAACCATATAACCATATAACCACTTACAGCACAGAACAGGCCAGTTTGGCCCTACTAGTCCATGCCGTAGCAAATCCCCACCCTCCTAGTCCCACTGACCAGCACCCGGTCCATAACCCTCTAGTCCCCTCCTATCCATGTAACGATCCAGTCTTTCCTTAAACGTAACCAATGATCCCACCTCGACCACGTCTGCTGGAAGCTCATTCCACATCCCCACCACCCTCATGTTCCCCTTATAATTTTCTCCCTTCAATCTTAAATCATGTCCTCTAGTTTGAATCTCCCCCTTTCTTAATTGAAAAAGCCTATCCACATTTACTCTGTCTGTCCCTTTTAAAATCTTAAACACCTCTATCAAGTCCCCTCTCAATCTTCTACGCTCCAGAGAAAAAAAGCCCCAGTCTGCACAACCTTTCCCTGTAACTCAGACCCTGAAATCCTGTCAACATTCTCGTGAACCTTCTCTGCACTCTCTCTATTTTGTTTATATCTTTCCTATAATTTGGTGATCAAAACTGTACACAGTACTCCAAATTTGGCCTCACCAATGCCTTGTACAATTTCATCATAACCTCCCTACTCTTGAATTCATTACTCCGATTTATGAAGGCCAACATTCCAAATGCCTTCTTCACCACACCATCTACCTGAGTATCAGCCTTGAGGGTACTATTTACCATCACTCCTAAATCCCTTTGTTGCTCTGCACTCCTCAATTGTCTACCATTCAATGTATATGACCTATTTAAATTTGCCTTTCCAAAATGTAGCACCTCACATTTATCTGTATTAAATTCCATCAGCCATTTCTCAGCCCACACCTCCAGCCTTCCTAAATCACCTTTTAATCTACGGTAATCTACCTCACTGTCCACAACACCACCAATCTTTGTGTCATCTGCAAACTTGCTTATCCAATTCTCCACCCCTACATCCAGATGGTTAATATATATAACAAATAATAGTGGACCCAGACCGAACCCTGAGGAACTCACCTAGAACCGGCCTCCAATTGGACAAACAATTTTCTACCACTACTCTCTGACACCTCCCATCCAACCACTGCTGAATCCATTTCACTACCTCTTTATTTATACCTAATGCCTCCACCTTTTTTCCTAACCTCCTGTGGGGAACTTTGTCAAAAGCTTTGCTAAAGTCCAAATAGACAACATCCACAGCTTTCCCTTCATCAACCTCGAAGAACTCAATCAGGTTTGTCAAGCATGATCTACCCCTGACAAAACCATGCTGATTACTCCCTATCAATCCCTGTACCTCCAAAAATTTGTAAATAGCATCCCTCAGAACACTTTCCATCAACTTGCCCACCACAGACGTCAGACTTACAGGCCTATAATTCCCAGGTTTGCATTTGGACCCTTTCTTAAACAGAGGAAGCACATGCGCCACCCTCCAATTCTTTGGCACCACCCCCGTGGCCAGTGACATCCTAAATATCTCTGTTAATGGCCCCACTAACTGTCCACTAGCCTCCCTGAGTGTCCTAGGGAATATTTTGTCTGGTCCGGGAGATTTATCCACCTTTACCTTTTTTAACACAGCCATCACTACCTCCTCGGTTATCCTTATATGCTTCATGACCTCCCCACTATTTTTCTTTACTTCAACTGCTTCAACATTTTTTTCCCTAGTGAATACCGAGGCAAAGAAATCATTCAAAATTTCACCCATTTCCTCTGACTTCTCACTCAGCCTACCCTCGCTATCTACAAGGGGTCCAATTTTATCTCTCACTAATCTTTTACTTTTAATGTACTTATAGAAACCCTTTGGATTTATTTTTACTCTGTCAGCCAAAGCCTCTTCATGCCTTTTTTTGGCCTTTCTAATTTCTTTCTTAAGATTCCTTCTGCACTCCTTGTAGTCCTCCTTCAACTTCTCAGCTCCCTGCTCTTTATACCTCTTGTCCACCTCCCTTTTTCTCCTAACCAAATTTCCAATATTCCTCGAAAACCAAGCCTCCCTATGACTTCCAGCCTTTCCTTTGATCCACACTGGGACATAACTACTCTGTACCCTCAAAATTTCTTTTTTGAATATCCTCCATTTTTCATTAACATCCTTACCTGAAAATATCCTGTCCCACTCAATACTCCCCAAATCCCTTGTTATTCCTTCGAAATTTGCTCTTTTCCAATCCAGAACCTCAACTTTAGGCCTCTCCTTGCTCTTCCATAAAACTACCCTAAAACTAACAGAATTATGATCACTAGACCCAATTGGTTCTCCAACATTAATGTCCGCTACCTGACCTAGCTTGTTCCCTAACAGGAGATCCAGTATTACACTGTCCCAAGTCGGTTCTTCTACTAACTGATTTAGAAAACAATCCTGAGCACATTTAACGAACTCCAGCCCATCCAGCCCTCTAACCATATGGGTATCCCAATCAATGTGAGGGAAGTTAAAATCTCCCATGATCACTACCTTATGATTTTCACACATATACATTATCTCCCTACAAATTTGTTCCTCTAATTTTCTTGGCCCATTTGGTGGTCTGTAATACACCCCTATTAGCACCCTCTTGCCTCCTCCACCCCTCAATTCCACCCAAACAGCCTCACTGGTCGATCCCTCCATACCATCCTGCCACCTCACGGCAGTAATGTCCTCCTTAACAAGCAGAGCAACTCCTCCTCCTTTTTTACCCCCTGATCTATCACATCTAAAACAAATGTATCCTGGAATATTAAGTTGCTAGTCCTGCCCCTCCTGTAGCCAGGTCTCACTAATTGCCACAATATCGTGACCCCAAGTATCTATCCATGCTTTCAGCTCATCTACCTTGTTCACTATGCTTCTTGCATTAAAATATATGCATCTCAGAGAATGACCCTCACATATATTCTCTTTTTTACCTTCTACCCTAATCTCCATCCTACCTTTGTTATCTTTTTTATTCCTATCTACGTGGCCATACTCCCTGGACACTGCTCCCACACTCTGTTCCCCACCCCCCTGCCAAACTAGTTTAAACCTTCCCCCACAGCTCTAGCAAATCTGCTTGCTAGCACATTGGTTCCCCTCCAGTTCAAGTGGAGTCCGTCCCTCTTGTACAGGTCGGACCTTCCCCAGAAGAGATCCCAATGATCCAGAAATCTTATCCCTTGCCCCCTGCACCATCTCTTTAGCCACGCATTCATCCTCCGCATCCTCCTATTTCTACCCTCACTAGCTCGTGGCACGGGCAACAATCCAGAGATTACTACCTTGGAGGTCCTGTTTTTTAACTTCCTACCTAATTCTACATAATCCTGTTTCAGGACCTCATCCCCACTTCTAACTAAGTCATTGGTCCCCATATGGACCACGACTTCTGGCTGTTCTCCTTCCCCTTGCAGAATTCTATGTACTCAATCAGAGATATCCCTGACCCTGGCACCAGGGAGGCAACATACCAACCTGGATCCCCGATCTCGTCCCACAAACCTTCTATCTGTCCCTCTGACTAACGAGTCCCCAACTACAAGTATCCTGTTCTTATCCCTCCTTCCCTTCTGAACCTCAGGGGCAGCCCCTGTGCCAGATACCTGACCCCCACGACTCATCCTTGATAGGCTTTTCCCCCCAGCAGTAACCAAAGCCGAATACATGTTGCTGAGGGGCACTTCCACAGGGGTACTCTGCACTGGCGCTCTCCCTCCTTTCCTCACAGTCACCCAATTCCCTGACTCCTGCCTTCTAGGGGTGACTGTCTCCCTGTAACTCCTCTCTATCACTGCCTCTGCTTCCCTTATGATCCTCAGTTCATCCAATTGCAGCTCAAGCTCCCTAACACGGTCACTCATTATATGCAATTATGTTCCTCTTGGTTGATTCTAAAACCTTTAATTTCCAGATCCCTATGAATTACTTCTGCTAAAGGCTCTATGGCTAAAACAAATAATTCCTGTGACAATGGGTATCCTTGCCTATTAGATCTTGTTAATCTAAATGAGGCAGAAATTTGACCATATGTTACCATCTTAGCTTTGGGTTCATTATACAAAGCTCTTATTCAATTTATAAAAGTTTGTCCAACTCCAAATGTTTCCAATACTTTAAATTTTAAAATCCTATTCTAATCTATCAAATGCCTTTTTCTATACCTACTGATACTGCTACTCCTAGATCATCTCTTTTTTGTGCGAAATGAATTATACTCAATAATCTACTTAGCTTATCAGCTCTTTTTCACAAACCCCATTTGATCCACATTCATCAATTTGGGTAGATATTTTGTCAATGTATTTGCAAGAACTTTGGCAATTATCTTATAAACGGAATTTAATGAAGTGTAGGTCTAAAGGATGCTGGCTTTAATGGATCTCTCTTTTTTACGTATCACAGTAATTATTACTGTCGAAAATGATTTAGGGTTTGCAATGCCTGATTTAAAACATCCATAAACAAAGGTATCACTAAATCTTTAAACTCTATAAAATTTAGCCAGAAATCCATCTTCTCCAGATTTATTACTTTGAAAAGAAGTTAGTACTTACTCCACCTCTCTTAAAGTAAGGGGAGTATTTAACTCTGCTTACTTGGTTAAATCTAATGTTGGTAATGTTATATGTGACAAAAAGTTTTCAATTCTGTTAACATCTCCCTGGGATTCTGATTGATATAACTTGGCATAAAATTTCATTAATTTCTTGAGGTTTATAACTAACAGAATGTATCTCCACTTCCACTGTGTTGATTGTTCTTGAAATTTGTTCTGCCTTCAATTGCCAAGAAAGTACCTTATGTGCCCTTTCACTGAACTCATAATATTTCTGTTTCATTCTTGTTATCTTTTTTTCTGTTCTATATTTTGTTCTGTATTACACTCCATTTTTTTCTTAATAAGTTTCCTCTTTTTCTCTTCAGAATACCTTCATTGGAGATCTTTTTCTAAATTAGTTACCTCATTTTCCAATTGTTCCACCTCTCATATATTCTTTTTCAATTTTGAAGTATAACATGATTTGTCCTCTTAAATATGCCTTTAAAGCATCCCATATAATATATTTATTAGGCGTGGATACAGTTTCACAAAAATTTTTAATTTGTCTTCTAATAAAATCACAAAAATCTGTCATTTTCAACAGTAAATAATCTTTTTATCTACCATTAATATCAGGATTGACCCCCACATGGAGTTTGCTCCTGGATAGTGCTTTTCAAGAAGGATATATTGATCTTGAGAGGGTAAAAGATCAGGTTTGCTTGTTTATACTGGGATTAAAGAGGGTTCATTAAAGGGGACAGATCAAATCACAACTGGTAGATCTACCCTTGGACTCAGTACTGAGTGGAAGGACTCCATTGGCATCTGCTCTCCTGCACATTCTGTAGTCCCTTGCAACTCTCATGGTTCAGATAATACTGACACATGTAGTCACTGCAGACGGTCAGCTGCACATCACTATAATCCAGACTGTCAATTTTTATTCATTTACATAAAAGGACAACTTTATTTCAGTTTCGAGGCAATAATCTAGTTAAACAATTTATTGATCTGGTGCATTATTCTATTGTCACAAAGCCCCATAACTAAATATTGAAAGCGGTCACTCTCTGCCATGTTTGAAAGCAATATGATTAATTAAAACCAGGCTGATGCACTGTACATTTAAAGGCATCTCCTGTTAGTTCTGTATATTTGGGATTTGATTAGACTATAAAAGAAATTGGGAAACTAGTCATATTAGATGTCATAAAGTGAGCTGCCTTGTGTGACCATAGAAACAGCTGGTCACATGGGTGTGCCACAAAGTCTGTTTCCCCATTTTTAATACTCATTTATGTACAGAATTGTAAAACTGCTATAGACCATTCACCCTATCAAATCGATGCAAGTTCTTTGTAGAGAAATGCAGGCAAATCTGATCCCCAACGCTTTTCCGTGACTCTGTCTTGTTTTTCCTTCAGTATTCATCCAATTCTCTTGAGAAGCCATCAATTGTATCTGCACCCACCACATTTATAGGTAGTGCTTTGCAGATCATAATCATTTCATGTCTAAAGTGTGTGTGTATATATAAAATCTCATCACACCTGAATTGTTTGCCAATAACTTTCAATGTCTTTCCTCTAGTCCTGGACTCTGGTTCTTTGACTTTCACTTTGCCCCCAGAGATGCTGCTTGACCTACTGACTTCTTCCAGCTTTTTTTGGTAATGAAACATAAATGCCATTTTAACATATTGTAAATGTTGAGTGAACACAATGAAATGCTGGAGACAGTAAAGGATGGCCAAGTGTCCTGAATATGTGAAAGTAAATTTTGTGAATGAAGTGCATTTTTGTGGAAGCAGAACATTAGGAGGAGTGCATAATAAAACCATAAGACATAGGAGCAGCCTATCAGATCTGCCCTGACATTGAATCATGAGCTTATCCATTTCCCCACTCAGCCCCACTGTCCGCTCTTCTCTCCATAACTTTTGATGCCCTGGCTAATAAAGAACCTATCAATCTCTGCTTTAAATACACCCATTGACCTGGCCTCTGCAACTGCCTGTGGCAACAAATTCCACAGATTTACTACCCTCTGGCCAAATAACTTCCTATGCATCTCTGTTCTAAGCAGATGCCTTTCAATCCTGAAGGTGTGCCCTCTTGCTCTGGGCTCTCCCACCATGGGAAACAACCTTTCTACATCTACTCTGTACACATCTTTCAATATGCAAAATGTTTCAATGAGAACCCCCCCCCCCCCCCCCCCCACCACCATTTTCCTAAATTCCAATGAGTACAAGACAAGAGCTGTCAAATGCTCTTCCTTTCATTCCTGGCTTGAAAATCTTCAACATCAGCACATCCTTTCTTAAAAGGGAACTCAAATTGCTCACAATACTCCAAGTGAGGTCTCACCAGTGCTTTATGAAAGCCTCAGCATCACATCCTATTCCACTTGAAATGAATGCCAGCATGCAGTATTGCATTTGCCTCTTCACCACCAACTTAACATGCAAGTTTACCTTGAGGCTATCCTGCCCAAGGACTCCTAGGTCCCTTGTTTTCAGTTTTCTCCCCATTAAAAAATAATCTGCTTTTTTTTTCTACCCAAGTGCATGACCATACACTTCCTGACATTGCATTTCATTTACCACGTCTCTGCCCATTCTCCTAAGTCCTTCTGCAGCCTCCCTGTTTCCTCAACATGACCTTCTCCTCCACCTACCTTCATATATATCATCTGCACACTTGGCCACAAAGCCATTCATTCCATAATCCAAATCATTAATATGCAACATCAAAAAGTGGCCCCAATACTGACCCCTGTGGTACGCCACCATTATGCAAGGGGCGGCACTGTAAATTAGCAGTCTGCAGGCAAGTGGGAAAGGAAGTATATTGTAGTAAAACATGAAAGTCTGCAGACACTGTGGTTGAAGTAAACTGCTGGAGAAACACAGCAGGGCAAGCAGTGTACTTTATATAGCAAAGATAAAGATATATAACCAACATTTCGGGCTTGAGTTCTTCATCAAGGAAAGGAAAAATGTTGACAGGTACCTGAACAAAATGGTGGGGGGAGGGGCAGGTGGAGGAGTGCGATCCCAAAGGCAGGAGGTAATAGGTGGAGAATGGAGGGAAGGCACAGCAGCAAACAGGGTGAGGAGGATGGATCTGTGAATGGAGAGGGAAGAGGGTGGAGAGCTGAGGGAAAGAAGACAAGGGAAAGGGAAGGGAGGGAGAATGGAGACAAGGTTAGCAGAAACCAGAAAAGTCAATGTTAATGCCAACAATTGGAGAGTGACCAGATGGGAAATCCTGTTGTTCCTCCAGTTTATAGGTTGTCTTGGTGGGATAGTACCTGTGAGTATGAGAGTGGGGCACAGAACTGAAGTGGTTTGGCCATTGCCTTTTCCTTTGTCTTTCCTCCAGCTCTCCACCCCTTTCCCTTTCCATTCACTGAGTCATCTCTCCTCCTCCTGCTTGCTGCTGTGCCCTTCCTCCATTCTCTACCTATTATCTCCTGTCTTTGTGACTGTGCTCCTCCCCTTGCCTGCCCCTCCCCCACCTCCACCATTCTGTTCGGGTGCCAGCTGACATTTTTCCATACCTTGATGAAGGGCTCAAGCCCGATACATTGGTTATGTATCTAGCTTTGCTACATAAAATACACCGTTTGACCAGCTGAGTTTCCCCAGCATTGTGTTTTTACAAGGAAATACTGTACATTATGCTGACCCACCAGAGAGTGACTCCACGCTGTTGTATTGCCCTTGGGAAATCGGATGAGGTCCATTAAAGAGAAGGATTCAGAAAAAGGGAAAGGTATTTGCACAAAAAAATGCCTGATGTATTGCTGGTCCTGTTGGACCAAATGCACGAGGTGCCTGTGTCAAATATTTAGTGAGTAGTTGTGTGGGGCCATCACAGCATAGGATGGCCACCATTGAAACCACAGACACACAAACCTCTTACACAAAGATACAATTCAAGCCCATTAGGTGACTGAAAACCATGTGCAAAGAGCAGGTCAATCTTGAATGTGAGCTTCAAGTGAAATGTGAAAGTCTGCAGGTACTTCTTCTTCTTTGGCTTGGCTTCGCGGACGAAGATTTATGGAGGGGGTAAAAAGTCCACGTCAGCTGCAGGCTCGTTTGTGGCTGACCAGTCCGATGCGGGACAGGCAGACACGGTTGCAGCGGTTGCAGGGGAAAATTGGTTGGTTGGGGTTGGGTGTTGGGTTTTTCCTCCTTTGCCTTTTGTCAGTGAGGTGGGCTCTGCGGTCTTCTTCAAAGGAGGTTGCTGCCCGCCAAACTGTGAGGCGCCAAGATGCACGGTTTGAGGCGTTATCAGCCCACTGGCGGTGGTCAATGTGGCAGGCACCAAGAGATTTCTTTAGGCAGTCCTTGTACCTTTTCTTTGGTGCACCTCTGTCACGGTGGCCAGTGGAGAGCTCGCCATATAACACGATCTTGGGAAGGCGATGGTCCTCCATTCTGGAGACGTGACCCATCCAGCGCAGCTGGATCTTCAGCAGCGTGGACTCGATGCTGTCGACCTCTGCCATCTCGAGTACTAGGCTCATAACACTGAGCCCCTCCTCAAGGTATGAATCAAAGCAGGCAGGTGCCTGTATTGAATGGCTGGGGAAAGAAAAATAGAAGGGAGAGGAGTACAGGAGTAAAGGTGTTAATTGGATATGATAAGAGGAAGTTGCGAGGAAAGGTGAGAATTAATGGGGAGATGGGTGTTTATGCTCTGTGAAAGGAGACAGAGGGAAAAGGGAAGAGAGAGGGAGACAGAGCTGGAGAAAGGAGACAGAGGGAAAAGTGGGGGTGGGGGTGGGTGTGCTAACAGAAACCGGAGAAGTCTTTGTTAATGCCAAGAAGTTATGGTGTGTCCAGGCAGAAGATGAGGTGTTGTTCCTCCAATATGATGGTGGCCTCAGTCTATGGCAGACATGTTGACAAGAGAATGGGGCAGGGAATTGAAATGGGTGGCCGCTGGGCGATCCATGCTATTGTGGTAGACAGAGCTGAGGTGCTTAACAAAGCAATCTCCCAGTTTGTGCCCAGTCTCTCCGATGTAGAGGAGACAACAAAAGATAACCACATGCAGATTCACAAGTGAAGTGTTCCTTCATGTGGAAGGACTGTTTGAGGCCCCGAATGGTGGTGAAGGAGGAGTGGATGAGTGAGTCACTGAGCGAGTGGTCCGTGCAGAAGATGGAGAGAGAAGGTGAAGGGAAGATGTGTCTGGTGATGAGATCATGTGGAAATGACAAAGTCTGTTGAGGTGATATGTACAAGGGGAATCCTTTCCTTGTTGCGCATAGGAACGACGAGGGCCAGGGCAGATGTGCAGGTAATGGATGATCTATTGTTGAGGATCAGTGGAAGAAGCCTACCTACATTTTGTCCAGACCCCTCATAATTTTGGACACATATCAAATCTCCCCTCATTCTTCTACACTTCAGGGAATAGTCCTAACCTATTTAACCTTTCCCTGTAACTCATCGATGATGACTTTAGTTCTGCCTCATGCACCCATGATGAGCTCATTGACTTCATCCACTTTGCTGCCAACTTCCACCCTGACCCAAATTCATCTGCTCCATCTCTAGCAACACTATCCCTTTCCTCAATCTCTCTGTCTCCATCTCGGGAGACAAACTCTTCTACTAGCCCACTAACTTACACAGCTACTTCAACTACACCTCATCCCACCCTGACCCCTGTAAGAATTCCATTCCATTCTCTCAATTCCTCTGTCTCCATTGCATCTGCACTCAGGATGAGAACTTCCATGCTAGGTCATTTGAGATGTCCTCCTATTTCAAACAATGTGGCTTTCCCTCTACCACCATCAACTCATCTTCACCCTCATATCCTCCATTACCTGTACATCTGTCCTGGCCCCCTCTACCCCACAAGCAACAAGGACAGGATTCCTCTTGTCCTCACTCTTCACCCCACAAACCCCTACATCCAACACATCCTCCTCCGCCATGTCCACCACCTACTACATGACCCCATGACTAGACACATATTCCCCTCTCCTCCCTTCTCCACCTTGCACAGAGACTGCTCCCTCCATGACTCCCTTGTCCACTCCACCCTCCCCTTAGCTGCTACCTCTGTGATTGGAGGAGATGCTCCACTTGTACCCACATCTCCTCCTCCACCACCACCATTTGAGGCCCCAAACTGTCTTTCCAAGTGAACCACTATTTCACTTGTGAATCCGCAGGGCTCATCTACTGCATCTGATACTCCCGTTGTGGTCTCCTTTACATCATAGAGACTGGGCGCAGACTGGGAGATTGCCCTGTTGAGCACGTCAACTCTGTCCACCAGTGGCCACTGATTTCATTTCCCATCCCATAGACATCTCTGTCCATGGTATCATTCACTGAGACCACCTGTGAATTGGAGGAACAACACCTCGTCTTCCAGCTGGGCGCCTTCAACCGGATGACATCAATATTGACTTCTCTGGCTTTCATTAACCCCCCTCCCCACACTGACGACACTTTACCCCCATCACCTTCCCCAGCTCTGTTTTACTCTTTTCCCTGTCTCCTTTTGCACCGACATATTAAATTCCCACTTCTGTCCGTATCACTTGTGTTGGTCTGGATTCCACCCCCAGCCGGCACTGTCTGAATTCTGAGATTTCCTGCTCATGGCTCACTCTACTTATTCCTTGAAGAAGGGCTCGGGCCTGAAACATCACCAATATATCTTTGGACCCTGAAAGACCAGCTGAGTTCCTCCAGCATTTTGGTGTGTTTTCACTCAGTTCCTGAAGTCCGGACAACATCCTAGTAATTTTCTCTGCACTCTCTCAATCTTATTGATATCTTTCCTATAGTTAGGTGACCAAAACTGCATACAATACCCCAAATCTGGCCTCACCAATGTCTTACACAACTTTACCATAACATCCCAACTCTTGTACTCAGCTTTATTTAATGAACACCAATACGACAAAAGCTCTCTTAAATTCAAATTTAGACATACAGCACAGGAACAAGCCCATGCTGCCCAATTACACCTATTTGGCCTACGACCCCCGAACGTTTTGAAGGGTTGGAGGAAACCGGAACACCTGGAGGGTAGATGAGATAGAAACCAAAGGACATGGGTTAAGGGTGAAAGGGGAAAAGCTTAGGGGGAACATGAGGGTAAACTTCTTCATAAAGAGAGAGATAGGATGTGGAACGAGCTACCAATTGAGGTGGTGAATACAAGCTCAATTTTAACATTTAAGAAGAATTTGGACACGTTCACGGATAGGAGAGGTATGGGGTGCTTTGGATGGGGTGCAGGTCAGTGGAACTAGACAGAATAATAGTTCGGCAGAGATTAAAGTTTCTGTGCTTTTTGTTCTATGGTTCTATGTGTTTGAGTAAGACAGGACACATTCTTCAACAGCTTAGATCTAAAATAGCAGCTTGATTTTGAAAAGGAGCTAATAAGACTATTAAGGGCTTGGAGTTCAATGGTGAAAAGAAAGAGCGTTTAGTGAGTGCATTTGCCATTTTACCTCTCAGATTGATGAAGGTTCAGGGTGCAGAAAAGAATACTGTGCTGTATGTCTAAATTTAAAAGAAAAATTAAATTAAACAGCAAATAATACCTTGGATGTGCATGAGGTTGGAATTGGAAGAGTAAAGAACTCTTGGTCATTGCAAAACCTTCACACTTGGCTTAAAGGAGTGATACTTCAACCAATTTTACAAGAAGAATCCTGATGATACGACTAATTTCTAAAGTCTACAGTCATGGCCTTTTATCTCTTGACCTTAGCTTGAACTGCAATTCCAGTGACTAGCATTTGTCTCTTCTATCCAGAGGTTGCAAGGGTTCAATTTTTAAAATTTAGATGAACAGTATGACCCTTCCAGTCCACGAGGCCTTGCTCCCCAAACACACCAATAAAATTGCAAATCCTATACGTTTTGAAGGGTGGGAGGAAATCGGAGCACGCAGGAAATCATTACCAACACGGGAAGAAAGAACAAACTCCATACAGACAGCGCTGGATTCGAATCTAGGTCACTGACGCTGTAATATTAAATGAGCAACCATACTTCAGAATAGATTCACAGGGGTATATTACACTTTGGAGCTTCCTGAAGGACTGAGGGAAACTATTCATGCAGTCCAAAGCTTACTTGAGGGCAGTGTCCATGTGCCAATTTTTCCAGTTGTCAGAAACATCTGTTTTCTATGCTGTATCACCCAAATTTAATCGCTCATATATACATGCTCTAATTTATTTTCTTCTCATTGAATATTCACCTGAACACTACCCATAGTTAAACTAATGGAATACTATACAATATGCAGTCATTAATACATACCATGAAACATTATTATCAATACTAGTTTGGAAAATGCTTTGAAAATGTATGGGAAAGTTTGCCTCATCAGATTTCTATAACCTGGATATCCCCTGTATAAAACCCCATAATCGTTAGTGTTCAGCTCATAAATGTAGCAAGGACAATCAAAGGACCAAAGGTTTATTGAGTGTAGTTTCATCTTGAATTTCTATGTGTGAGTTATTAGACAACATATGGATGAAGGAAAAGGTTCTTTACTTTAAAGTTGTTATAAACAGCACCATGTGGCAGGCCATGAGGCTGCAAGCCTCCATTACTGCTCCAGCATACTGTGTCTCCTGCTCTGTGTGTCAGCCTCTGGTGGCAGCCAAGATAATCAAATGGTAAGGCATTGCTAGTTGCTTTGCAACCATGATCATTATCATTACAAGTGTGGGAAATGGAAATAACGCTGCAGATTTGCTGAATTGGCATGAGAGGGTAAAACGGATTGTTGTTAAGATATAAAGGAGCAAACCTCAAAAGTTGATTTGAGATTGGAGTAGTCCTGAATGGAAAATAGTGCTCTAACTGCTGAGCAGAAATTAGGATAATGATCATGAGTTTATTGACCTCATCTATCTTGGAAAGACCACACTCTGTCCAGGAGAACAGAAAAATGTCGAGCACCATCATGCTGAATAATGGCAGACCTTAGGGCTATGTGTCAACCTGCTCCTCTTCACACTACTGACCCATGACTGCAATGCCAGATCGAGCTCCAACAGATTCATTGTTTTCAGATGACATGGCAGTAGATGACCTCATCAGCAACAACAATGAATCAAAATACAGAGAAGAGGTGGAAAATCTCATGAAATGGTGCCAAAATAACAACTTGAGTCTCAACGTGTAAGAGACGAAGATGATGATTGTGGACTTCAGGAGGACCAGGGATGACTACCCTCCACACTACACGTTAATGGCTCATTAGGTGAGAGTTGAAAGCATCATTCCTTTGAATCCACTTAAGAAGTGACCTATTAGTCACAAGACACCTGCTCACTTGTCCGGAAGGCATACCAGGGTTGAAGATCAACTGGGTGTATTTGGGCGGTATGGGCTAATGGGCCAAAAGGGTCTGGTACCGTGCTGTATGTCTAGATTAACATTTAAAATTTAAAAATAATTGAATTACATTAAATGAGATAATAAATACATGAGATTGATCTACACAGTAATCCTGGTGCAAAAAGAAATGACTTGCAATCCTTTTGTGGTGTCAGAACAGTCCACAATTTGTGTACCAAGGGAAGGTTCAAGAGTCTGATAGCCATCAGAAAGAAACTTGAGCCTCAAAGTGCTGGGGTTCAGGCTTCTGTACCTCTGGTTGTGACCAGAGATGGGGGTCCTTTACGACCTATTCTCATTCTGCTTCTTAGATTCTACTTTTGAGCTATGACCAGCCATCAGCAAAAGGAAAAATGAGTGTTAACACTAACTAGCCTCCCAATTATTCCAACAAATCAAACCAAATGTTACACTTCCCCACCCTCCTCCCTTCCCTAAAATACCCACATATGTTCCTTGTAAGGAAGTGCTGATCGTTTTATGTGCAAATTGGATTGCACATAAGGCTTTTAAACCTCAAGGCGATCGATGAAAACAACCTTGGGTATTATTTGTTTGTAGCTATTCACCACAGGGTGCCAATGTATCTTTGGTTTGATTTGGACGCCATTTAATGTGCAAGGCTACCAGTTCCCTGCTTTCCCCAAGAGGCTCAGGTGTAAAATCATAAATCTCTCAGTCTACAAGTTCAGTGGAAATTGCACACTGAGTTATGATCTGGAATGCACTGTCTGAATATATGGTGGTTCAGTGGTACAGTCGCTTCCAAAATAAATTTGATAAATGCTTGACAAGCAAAATAAAACACAAGGCTACGGTCAAGTCACCTGTATTTATCGTTCATACCATGCTCGTATGTAAAGACAAGATAGCATTTCTTCAGGACCACGGAGCATATTTACATAAGTTAAACACATTAAAATAATAAAATATTAAGACATATACAATAACAATCCACAGTACCCTATCTTAAAGTGATTTGGGAGTTCAGGAGTCTGATGGCTTGGGGGAAAAAAATTGTTGCCAAATCTGGACCTAAGGGCCTGAATACTGCAGTATCTCCTACCAGATGGCAGAAGGGAGAACAATTTACATGAGGGGTGTGTGGAGTCCTTCACAATGTTTATTGCCTTTTGCCTGCGTGTCCTTCATGGTAGGAAGAGAGCCCACAATGATCTTTTCCGCTGACTTCACTATCCTCTGCGGGGTCTTGCGGTCCAAGGTGGTACAACTTCCAGACCAGGTGGTGATGCAGTTGCACAGGATGCTCTCAATACATCCTCTGTAGAATGTAATGAGGATGGAGGGTGGGAGATGAACTTTCCTCAGCCTTCGCAGGAAGTAGAGGTGATGCTGGGCTTTCTTGGCAATGGTGCTAGTGTTAAGGGACCAGGTGAGATTCTCCACCAAGAGCACTCCAAGGAACTTAATACTCTTGACGACCTCAATGGTGGAGCCGTCAATGGTCAGCAGAGTGTGGTCCCCTGGGCCCTCTTGAAGCTGACAACCATGTCTTTTATTTTTTTTGTTAACATTCAGATACAGGTTGTTGGCTGTGCACCAGTCCGTTAGTGACTGCACCTCACCTCTATATGCTCTCCGAACATACAAACATGAGTTTAAATTCTCCAACGCTATATGACCTTAACAAATCTCAAAACAGTCACCTCCCCGGCATCAAGGATCATCCCATCAGCATTAATCTATGCAATGTTCATCTATTCAACGTACCATATTGTAGACCAATCACACAGATTCTCGGGTATTTCCACAATTTTGATAACCCCAATTTCTGTAAATCACGTAACTCTAGAGAGAAACAAAACTGTCAGAAATTCATCATCAGATTGCCATTACCAGGACATCCCACATTCCAAAGTCTCTGCTGTCCTTGGTCAGGGCTATGGAATTTTAAGCTATTTGCAAATGTCCCAGCATAAGCATTAACCAAGTTGTATTTATGTATTAATGGGTTTCTCAGTTAGCGTAGCGGTTGGTGCAACGCTGTTACAGCGGCAGGAATCAGGACCCCTTGCTGCCTGTAAGAAGTTTGTACATTCTCCACGTATCTGCGTCGGTTTTCCCCGGGAGCTCTGATTTCCTCCTACCCTTCAAAACATACTGGGGGCTATAGGTCAATTGGGTGTAATTGGTCAGCATGGGCTCGTGGGCTGATATGGCCCATTACTGCCTAAATGTAAAAAAAAATATTTAATTAATTAATGTGTTAATGTTTTTGCTGTATTAATCAACATCAATAAATGCCCTTACTTCCACATGTGTTGCATCATTCTGTGCTGCCCAGGACTTCTCTTACCTCAGAGTGCATTGGCTGTCCCTGAGAATGGTGGTATTACATTGACTCTTGTTCGCATTCTATAGAAACAGGAAAATATGAAGAATATATCTATTCAGCCAACTTACCGTGGCCCATTCGTGACATCGAGCTGATCTCTATTACCTCCGCTGACCCTATAATTTCATGACATCTCTGGATACCTTCAAGCTTGGATTCTGATACAATTCAGCTTCTTATAGCTCACCAATGCTAAGCTTGCTCTACCTGCTGAGGACTGATGTTCTGGAGTGACTTCTTTAAACTCAGCATCAGTCAATCTTTTACCCAACTTTTCCTTGCTTGATCATCTTGGACCTGATAGCCTGCCTGCTGATTCTCCTGCCCTGTACCCTACAGCACTGTCCCAGATGTGGAAGGTGTAGTGTGATCTCTCTACCTACAATGATCCCTTGAAATCTAATCGGACAAGTTTAAGAAGAAAGGTATTTCCAGCTGTTTGTATTTTTCTGTAAGGTCATTGATGTGAAACATTAAGGCTGTTTTTCTGCCCAAAGATGCTGCCTTTTAGAGATCACGACCTCTTTCCTTCCCATCATCCAGGGAACCAATCATTCCTTCCAGGTGAGGCAGTAATTCACTTCTATTTCTTCCAATTGAATTGAATGACTTTCAACAACCAGTGTTTCCACAGAAATGTGGAGCATAGCAACAGAAAGGCATTTGGCCCTCCTGACTTGTTCTGTCATTCAATACTTTCATGACTGATCATCCAAAATGAGGTGAAAACTCAGTATCCTGTTGCTTCTTTCTCCCCATATCCTTTGGTCTAGATCTATTTTAAAATACCCCTCAAGGTCGCCGCGCAGGTTGAGAAGGCCTGTGGGATGCTGGGCTTCATTAATAGTGGGGTTCAAGGTTCAAGAGGTCATGTGGCAACTCTATAAATCTCTGGTGAGACCAGACTTGTGTTCAGTTCTGGTCACCTCATTATAGAAAGGATGTGGAGGCTATGTAGAGGCAGCAGAAGAGATTTATCAGGATGTTGCCTGGATTGGAAAATAAGTCTTATGAGGCAAGGTTAGCAGAGCTGGGACTTTTCTTTTTGGAGCAGAGAAGGATGAGAGGAGGCTTAATAGAGGATTACAAGATTATGAGACGTAGGTAGGGTCAACAGCCAGTGCCTTTTCCCCAGAGCAGGAATAGCAAATACCAAAAGACATGTGTGCAAAGTGAAGGGAGAGAAGTTTAAGGAAGACATCAGGGCTAAGGTTTTTACACAGGGAGGGTATGGGTGCATGGAATGCCTTGCCAGGGATGATGGTGATGGCTGAAACACTATAAACATTTAAGAGACTCTTAGACAGGTACATGGAAGGAAGAAAAATAGAAGGTTATGGAATAGGTAGGGTTTAGTATTGTTCTTTAGTAGTTTTTTTAAGGAATATATGGGTCAGCATTGTGATGTTTCATTTATTGTAATAAAGAAACTTGGGTTCTTTTATATCAATTATACTTTATTGGCAAAAGCACTCACAACCTTGTGGAGGCATCCATTTAAAATCTACTCCCAGCTGCAGCAATTGTCTTTAACTCCCTCTAGTGGTCAGGTTTATCACTAGCACTCTATTATTACAAGCACAACAGTGAGGGCCAAAGGGCCTCCACTGTGCATTAGTGTTCTATGTTCTAACTAGATATAACTGCTACTTCAATATACTTAATTGCTTGGGCCTAAACTATCTTCTGCAGTCGAGAATTCCACAGGCTTACAATGGCTTGGTTGAAGAAATTTTGCTCTCCGGCCAAAGTATCTGCTCATTTCTAGGTATCTAACTATCACCAGTGTTTAGGTATTTTCTCCTTTGTATAATTTTGGGTGAATATAAGCACCATTGTATCACTTTTTCTTCATGTGCCAGTCTTCCAAGAACCACTGTAGTGGACCTTTGCTGCACTCCTTACATTACCAAGAACATCCTTTCTGAGGTAAGGGGAGGAGAATTGCATGCAATACACAAAGTGTCGTCTCACCAAAACTATGTACAGTTGCAGGAAGAGCGCCCCTGAGGCACACCACTAGTCACAGGACTCCAGTTAGAAAGGCAACCATCTCAATTTTTTAATTTAAATTTTTAAATATTTTTTATTGAAATTTAGACATAAAATTAGCCTTTTGGACCACAAGCCCATGTTTCCCAATTACAGCCAATTAACCTACAACCCCCAGTACATTTCGAACAGTGGGAGGAAACGCCAGCCCCCGGGCAAAACCCGCGTAGAGAATGTACAAACTCCTTACAGTCAGCGCAGGATTCAAACCACAGTCCAGATCGCTAGTGCTGTAACAGCCTTGCCCGAATTGCTACGCTAACCGTGCTGCCCCTCATTATCATTCTGAAACAACCTTCCCAACAGCACTAAGGAATATTGAAAGGATGCACAATGTGGACATGGAGAAGATGTTTCCAGTAGTGGGAGAGTCTGGGATCAGAAGGCATAATAAAAGCACACATTTTTAGCACAGAGATGAGGATAGCAATTCACCACCACGTTCTCAGGGGCAATAACGAATTGGCAATAAATGCTGGTTTCATCAATGGGACCCAAATGCTGAAGGAATACGTACCAAATTAACCCAAAGCCCTCTGTGCCTTCTTCCTCCTTTTTTTCCTTTTGCTTGGCTTCGCGGACAAAGATTTATGGAGGGGTAATTTCCATGTCAGCTGCAGGCTCGTTTGTGGCTGACAAGTCCGATGCGGGACAGGCAGCGGTTGCAAGGAAAAATTGGTTGGTTGGGGTTGGGTGTTGGGTTTTTCCTCCTTTGTCTTTTGTCAGTGAGGTGGGCTCTGCGGTCTTCTTCAAAAGAGGTTGCTGCCCGCCGAACTGTGAGGCGCCAAGATGCACGGTTTGAGGCGATATCAGCCCACTGGCGGTGGTCAATGTGGCAGGCACCAAGAGATTTCTTTAGGCAGTCCTTGTACCTCTTCTTTGGTGCACCTCTGTCTCGGTGGCCAGTGGAGAGCTCCCCATATAACACAATCTTGGGAAGGCGATGGTCCTCCATTCTGGAGACGTGACCTACCCAGCACAGTTGGATCTTCAGCAGTGTGGATTCTATGCTGTCGGCCTCTGCCATCTCGAGTACTTCGATGTTGGTGATGAAGTCGCTCCAATGAATGTTGAGGATGGAGCGGAGACAACGCTGGTGGAAGCGTTCTAGGAGCCGTAGGTGATGCCGGTAGAGGACCCATGTTTCGGAGCCGAACAGGAGTGTGGGTATGACAACGGCTCTGTATACGCTAATCTTTGTGAGGTTTTTCAGTTGGTTGTTTTTCCAGACTCTTTTGTGTAGTCTTCCAAAGGCGCTATTTGCCTTGGCGAGTCTGTTGTCTATCTCATTGTGTGGTGAATATAAAAGATCCATTTGTACTATTTTTTAAAAGAATCAACAACACTACCATTATTAACAGATTCTGTATTCTTTTTAATGCTGCTGTTTGAGGGAGTTTGTTGGGCTCTGCAAAAACTGGCTGCCTTGTTCCCTATGTTATAACGGTAACAATACTTGAATAGGTACTTAAATTGTTAGACGTACCTGAGGCATGAAAGGTTCCACATGATATTACACCTATCTTTTCAATTCTTTCTGAGTCTCCTGAAACGTCATTTCAGTAGGAAATACTTTTTACCCAAGGCTACAGACATCATGTTCCAGAGAAAGACAAAAAAATGTCAGTGCTGCCAGAGCTAACCACGAGAAAGAGTGGGGATGGCTGAAGACCATTCTAACTACAGAACCAGTACTTCTAACGTTCCTTGACACATCCAGGACAAAAATATCTACGGATGCTTCAAAAGATGGGATAGGTGCTGTACTACTTCAGGCTGTGGGAGAAGACTGGAGGTCAAGAACGAGGACAATATCTGAATGTCAATATGCACAGATCGAGAAAGATTTTGGTCTGGTTTATAGATTTGAGAAATTCCGTAGTTATATGTGTATGGTCTACCAATATTCATGACAGAGACAGACCGTTCGTTCAGGTGTCTGGAGAGCCATTACATTAATCAAGAAAAATCTCAGTGAAATGTCACTGCGAATCCAAAGACTGATAATGAAGCTACAATGTTATGACCTTGAATCGGTGTCACCAGAGAAACTTATTGTGTTAACTGATGCATTATCCAAGGCAACGACACAGAGTGAAGCACACATTGAGAGTTCTACAGACAGATATGAATCTCCATGTGAATCTAATCACTGAATCTCTTCCCATATCTGAAATGAAATCCAAGTAGATCGCAGCTGAAACATAAAAGGACACAGTTCTACAGAAGTTCATCAAGAATCTGAATGAAGGATGGCCAAGAGGTGAATGTCAGCCATACTACAACATCAGAGCTGAGCTGAGTGTTGTCAATGGACTTCTACTCAGACAGAGCAGAATTATCATTCCTCAATCACTGCGACATGAGATGCTGAAAAGGGTGCACGAGGGGCGCCTGGGAATGGAAAAATTCAGGAGGAGGACCAGAACTGCTGTTTATTGGCCAAGGATAAATGTTGACCATTTACAGGATAGTTTCCAGCTGTAAGACCTGTTTGAAACATCACGCAAAGCAAACAAAAGAGCCCACGGTAATAACTGACTTACCAGCAGAACCATGGCAGGACACTGATCTGTTCCACAATGATGGAAATAATTACTTGCTGGTTATTGACTATCGAACTCTATGGAGATTGCATTTCCTAATATGTCTGCTGCCTGTGTGATTCAGCATTCATCTCAATCATACCTCAAAACCTGATAGAGAAGTTGAGCCTGTTGGGCCTAAACACTTCCCTCTGCAATTAAATTCTTGATTTCCTGATGGGGTGGCCTTAGGCAGTCCAGATCGGAAACAGCATCTCCAAAACCATTACACTGAGCAAGGGGGGCCCCCCCAGGGCTGTGTGCTTAGTCCACTGCTGTGCACTCTGCTGACCCATGACTGCACAGCCAAACACAGCTTGAACCACATCATCAAGTTCGCTGATGACATGACTGTGGTGGGTCTGATCAGCAAGAACGATGAGTCAGCATTCAGCGATGAGGTGCAATCGCTAACGGACGGGTGCAGACCCAACAACCTGCATCTGAATGTTAATAAAACAAAAGAGATGGTTGTCGACTTCAGGAGGGCCTGGGGGGAATCACTCTCCTCTACTGTTGAGGTCATCAGGAGTACCAAATTTCTTGGTGTTCACTTGGCAAAGAATCTCACCTGGTCATTCAACACCAGCTCCATAGCCAAGAAACTCAGCAGTGCCTCTACTTCCTGTGAAGACTGAGGAAAGTCCATCTCCCATCCTCCATCCTCACTACGTTCTACAGAGAGCATCCTGTGCAACTGCATGATCGCCTGATTTGGAAACTGTACCACCTCAGACCGTAAGACCCTGCAGAGGATGGTGGAGGCATGACAGACATCTACAGCACATGATGCATGCTGTAAGCAAATAGCCTTGCAAAAGACTTCACACATCCCTCTTGTAAACTTTTCTCCCTTTTGCCATCTGAAAGGAGGTACCATAGCACTTGGGCCCACACGTCCAGATTATGCAACAATTTTTATCCCCAAGCCATCAGACTCCTTAATACCTAGAACATTTGTGCGATATTATATCATGGTTTTGTTTTTCATGGGTTTTTTTTTAAAATTGTATTATGAGTTATTAGTTAATTCCTATTTATGTAAATCTGCTCCATAGTCCTGGAGAAATGCTATCTCGTTTTCACTGTGCTATTACAGTGGAACCCTGATTTAACTCAATCCAATTTAACATGAATCCAGATATAGCGTGATGAGTCATTGGACTCAGGCATCGGGCTTCCGCCAGAAGCGAGTACAGGTACTTGGGCTGCCACGGGGACTTGGGAGTGCCGCAAGCAGCAGGACTTGGGGCCGCTGCAAGCAGTGGGAACAGTCAGTTTACTAAAACTTAATTTGTACTTTAATTTCAACTGTAATTACAACAATTTATTGAAGCCCCAATTTAGTGCGACCCCATTTTTTTTGCGATCTGATTTTTTTGGACCTAACAATCACATTAGAACAGAGTTCCACTGTAATAGTTATGGTAATGAACAATAAATAAAGGTGACTTCACTTGATCAAATATATGAAATCGATCTTTGCAAGACATGGAATTCCTCAAATTATCTACAGTGACAATGGACCTTGCTACAGTTGTAGAGAATTCCAGATCTATGCAGAAGAGTATGATTTTCAACATGTGACTTCAAGTCCTCTGCATCCACAGTGAAATGGTAAAGCAAAGAAAGGAGTTCACATAGTTAAACAGTTGCTCAAGAAAGCACTAGACAGTGGGTCAGATCTGTATCTAGCTCTATTGAGTTACAGAGCTTCACCATTTGAATATAGCATTTCACCTGCTGAGCTTCTGACGGGATGTAGACTAGGCTCCACACTTTCCTACTCTGCAGACCCAAACAAGAAGAGAGATGTTGAAGATATCGAACAGAAACAAGTGTCTTCAATGGAGACAAAAAGCAAACCATGACAAGTCAGCGGGAAGCTTAGGGCCACTGGCACAACATGACACAGGGAGACTCAGAGATTCCAACACTTGGGAGAAAAAGGCCACTGTTCTGCAGGAAGTAAATCGAAGATTCTACACTGTCAGAACAGAGGAGGGTCAAATACTGAGGAGGAATCAAAAGAGCCTGCTGAAAAAACAAGAGAGACTGCAGGTACAGACAAATGGAGAAGATCCAACCTGCACAGCAACAGAGGGAACACCACCAGTGCTAGACAGTAGTGGACCAGCAGAGCCGACACATGCATAAGAAGATCCACACGCATTATCAAAACACCTGACAGACTGAATCTCTAAAAGAACTGCACACTTAAAAAGTTTGTGCTGCCAATGTTTGTGTTGAACTTTAAATTGAAATGAATACTGTATTAATGTGTTGAACTTTAAATTGAAATGAATACTGTATTAATGTGTCACTGTATTAACATCTCAAGAAAGGGGATGTAATGATAGAGTGTTAGTGATCCTCCTGACCACTAGAGAGAGTCGGAGACTAGTTTGTTGGCAGCTTCGGTTGGATTCAAGATGGATGCCTCCACACAGTCCTGAGTGAGTTCTTTAGCTAATAAAGCTAATAAAGTATAGTGCACCTGTGTGTTTTAAAAAAACCCAAGTTTATTAATTAAAATAAAAGAAACATCACAGTGCGGACCAGGGAGAATGGGGAGCAGAGACACAGTACTCCCACACAGTATTCCTCCCGCTCGGTCCTAATGCTGATGGCTCTGTACAAGCCATAAATGGCCTGTTAAAGGATCCGATGGTGTTTTATTTAAAATCCTGTGACCACAGGGCCCATGAAGGTGGCGCCTAAGTTTGGCAGTGGCCTCGAGGGGTTGCAGATTCTGGGGCAACAGCGGACTGGCGCAGGGCACCAGTAACATGGAGAACATCCCTCCCCGAGAAGGAGAAGCAGCACCATTGTGGTGGACCAGCGAGGGCCTCTGTGACTGAAGGACATACATCGACAGTGACCTATTAGCAACTTGCCAGCAAGGAACCCACACAAGCTGTAGGCTGCTGATGGCTTGAGGTCGAGGGACTTGGACCAGGTTCTGGGGGGGGAGGAAGGGCTTCTGAAGGGCCCTAGGTGGTGAAGGATTCCTCATCATGTTTAAGGTTTGTATTGGGACTCAGGTCGCTGATGGTTTGAACTGAACTGGACTGTTGTGTGGCTGCAGAGACTGTGGGAGTTCTGGAGGTGAATTCCCGGACACTTGGTGACTCTGGGGGGACTCTCTTCTTCTCTTTCTCTAACTGTAATAAGCACCAGGCAATGCTTATGGCAGACTAAAGGCAATTTTGTGTAATATTACATTTCTGTTTTATTACATGACGATAAATAGTATCTGATCTGATCTGAACTGCTGGAGGAACTTATGGGTGGAAAGGGTCAGTCAATGTTTTGAGTCAGGACCCTTTATCACTACTAAAATAGAATGTGAAATTACATATATTGTGGAGGAAAGAAGCTAGGTGGAGGGGTCCCTTCCACACAATTCTGAGAGCATGTCACTAACTTGGCTGACAGTATTGACAAAAGCCAGTTTCCTACTCAGTTGCAGGTCTTGCACAAAGTTTTTTTTTAATTTAAACATACAACAGAGTAACAGACCCTTCCAGCCCACAAGTCCGTGCTGCCCAATTACACCCAATTGATCTACAACCCTTGTACGAAGGGTGGAAGGAAACCAGAGCACCCAGAGGAAACCTACGCAGACACAGGGAGAACGTACAAACAGTATTAATATTTCACAAGGAGTACTTGAGATTGGAATAATGTGCTGTCATGGATAGAGAACTGATTGACCAACAGTAAAAAAAAGAGTAGGAATAAATGGGTTTGGCATCTTAGCCTTTATAAATCAAAATATTGAGTAGAGGAGTTGGGATGTTATGTTGAGGTTGTTTAAGACTTTGGTGAGGCCAAATTTGGAATATTGTCTGCAGTTCTGGGTGCCTAACTACAGGAAGGATATCAGTAAGATTGAAAGAGTGCAGAGAAGAGGATGTTGCTGGGTCTTCAGGAGTTGAGTTACAGGGAAAGAGTAAACAGGTTAGGACTTTATTTCTTGGAGCAAAGAAGAATGAGGGGAGATTTAATAGTTTATTATGAGCGGTATAGATGGAGTGGATGTGAGTTGGCTTTTTCCACTTAGATTGGGGGAAACAAATAGGAGAGGTCATAGGGGCAAGATTTAGGGGGAACATTAGAGAGAGGTTCTTCACTCTGAGAGTGGTGGGAATGTGGAACGAGCTGCATCTAATGTGGTGAATTTTGCAAGAATAAATTGGATAGATACATGGATGGGAGAGGTCTGGAGGGTTATGGAATGGGAGCAGGTCAGTGGGACTAGCGAGATGATGGTCGGCACAGTCTAGAGGGGCCAAATGGCTTGCTTTCTGTGCTGTAGCATTCTATGGTGCTTTTCCGAGTGGCAGGCAGTGATTTTGTGAGGCACTGTCGCCATTTACAATATACATTAATGATTTACATGAATGAATTAAATGAAATATCTCCTCAAAGGTAGATAGGAGTGTGGGCTATGAAGATAAGCAAACAGAGGTAAACAAGAAGACTGGAGGGATATTGGATATCTGGCTAAGAAGAAGAAAGCAAATAACAAGGAGCAAATGAGGTACTTGAGGAATAGAAAAATTCAAGAAAAACAATAGGCTTGCTACAGATATATTAAGAGCAAAAGGATAGCAAGGGACAAAATTGGTCCTTTTGAAGATCAGAGTGGTCAGCTATGAATAGAGCCAAAAGAGATCAGGGAGATCTTAAATGTTTTTTTTTGTGTCTGTATTTATTCAGGAAAAATGAGGCAAAGAAGCAGTGAGGTCATAGAACCTATGCAGATTAAAGAAGTGGAGATGCTTGCTGCTTCAGGTGAATAAGGGTGGATAAATCTTCATGGCCTAACAAGATATTCACTCAGGTGAGGTCATTAGCCATGGGTGAGGAGCTAAAGGATTGGAGGGTAGCTAATGTTGTCCTATTATGAGCCTGACGTCAGTAAGCTATTGGAAGATATTCGAAGAGATCAGATTCTAAGAGATATTCTAAGTCTTTGGATAGACAGGGACTGATTAGGGATAGATAACATGGCTTTGAACATAGAAGGTTAAGTTTTATCAATCTTATAGAATATTTTGGGGATGTTACCAGGAAACTTGATAAAGGAAAGGCCATGGATGATGTCTACATAGATTCCAGTAAGGCCTTTGACAAGGTCCTGAATGGAGGTTGATCAAGAAGATCAGTTGCTTGGCATTCAGAATTAGGTCGTAAATTAGATTGGATATTGGTTTTGCGGTAGAAGCCAGAGAATGGTAGTTGGGCCTGTTACCATAGAGTACTATCAGCTTTATGTCTAAATTTTAAAACAAATAAATAAATAAATAATATGCAAGGTCAGAGTCCTTAAATAAGTTTTTGATTGAGTTCATTGTTTAAGAGTTTGATGGCGAAGGGGTAGCATTTGTTCCTGAACCTGGTGGTACAACTGTTGTGACACCTATATCTCTTTCCTGATGGCAGCATCAAGAGCAGAGCATATCCTGGGTGGAGCGAATCCTTGACAATTGCTGTTGCTCTCTGATGGGAGCATTCCATGTAGATTTCCATGATGTTGGGGAGATTTTTGCCTATGATACACTGAGCTGTGTCCACTACCTGTTGCAGGGCTTTCCACTCAGAGATATTGGGACCCTTATACCAGGCCGTATTGCAGCTGGTCAGCACACCTTCCATGCACATCTGTAGGAGTATGCCAAAGTTTTTGATGTCATACCAAACCTCCGCAAACTTCTGAAGCAATAGAGATGCTGATCTGCATTCTTCACAATGACATTTGTGTGCTGTGTTCGTGTTAAAGATCTTCTGAATAGATATTCACTCCCAGGATTTTAAATTTTATCATTCTCTCCACCTCTGATCACTGGATCGTATTCCTCTGGTTTTCCTTCCTAAAGTCCACAATCAACTTTTGGTTACAGTAATGTGAGGTTGTTGTTGGTGCACCATTCTTCCAAGTTTTCAGTCTCTCTCCTGTTTGCTGACTCATCACCCCTTTTCATACAATCCATTACCATGGTATCATCATTGAATTTGTAGATGGTGTTATTGGCGTACCGAGCTGCATAGTCACAGGTGTAATCTCTGAAGGAGATTGTGGAGGAGATGTTCTTACTAATCCTTACTACTATATAGCTGGAAAGAAAAATACTGAAATGCAAGAAATCTGAAATCAAAACAGAAAATACAGGTATGCACAGTAGACCGGGCAGTAAATGTGGAGAGAAAAGCAGAATGAACATTTCACCTGCTGGCCCTTCATCACAACTAGTCTAGGTTTGATTTACAATCTGGATTGTAACAGTAGAGCAAGGATATGGGAGTCACGATATGACAGATTGAGATGATGTACATCTTTGGTCAGCAGTGTCTTGGTTTCCTGGTTCTTGATCCTCCAAGATATTTGGTCTGGAATTTAAACTGGAGGTGGGGGAGGGAGGAGGATGGGCTTCAGGAGGAGATGTTTTAATAGGGTCTGGTTGTGTGAGGATGGTAGGGTGAAGATTATTCCAGGCTTTAATTATGTGGGGGAAGAATGAATTGCTGTACACATCTGACTTAGATGGTGGCACTACAAATTGGGTTGTGTGCTCTCGTCTGCTCCGAGCAGGCTTGGGTTCATTGTAGGACTGGTCGTCTATATCGAGCTGGCAGTTTAGTATTTGGTAAAACCAGGTCAGGCGGCGTGCTTCACGTCTGTCTTGGAGAGAGCTCCACTTTAATGAATCCAAGAGAGCTTTGTAACATTCGCTTCTCTTCCAAGCGTATCTGTGACAAATCGGGCTGCCTGCTCTTCTGCGATCATCCTTGTATTTGTGGAGGTGATCAGTCCTCCTGGCCAATTGAACCATAGAAAACACGCTGTATTTTTAGATTTAATTTTATATTTAAATTTAGACATATAGTATAGCACAGTAACAGGTCCTTCTGGTCCAGGGTCTCGTGCTGCCCAAATACACTTTTTGACCTACAACCCCTGATTTTCTTTGGAGGGTGGGAGTACACAGGACCACCCAGAGGATACCTACGCAGACACAGGGAGAGCGTGCAAACTTCTTACAAACTCCTTGGGATTTGAACCCATTTTGCTGGCGTTGAAATAGTGTTGCTCTAGCCACTACGGTATTCAGTATGTGCTGCCATGTAGGATCAGGCCACTCAACCCAGCCGGTCCTAACCATGCAAGAAGAATGACTGGATCTTTATAGTGTAGCCCCTTTCCATTCTCCTTCATCTCATCACATCCACGCATCTTTCCATTCCTTTGATCTTCAGCTGTTTGTCTTTCATCTTAAGATTTAGTTTACCGGAGAGACTTCAGCTGCCAGAATACTCTTCTGCTATTTTTAATATTATTATTTCAACATTATTATTCCAATTCATATTTTTATATAATCCTTAAGCAAATGTTTTTAATTGGTGAAGTAACATTAAACACTGAGGTCACCCCCTCCCCAAGCCTTGAACAATAGTTTGTTTACTCTCCAGATTCAGCTTTCTTCAAACTTAATGTCCTTTTCAGCACTTAATATTAAAATTATGATATTAACTCTGATGTTGGGGTTTCCTTGAGCTCACATGGATTATGATTATCCACACAGGAGAGTTCAGCTTAGTTGTAATTTCCTTGGCACATTTAAAGCATTGCAGATTGATGTTACTGCATTGCTACATTGTCCCCTGGAGTTTGCAAAGAAACATATCCGGTATGGAAAGTAATCCGGTCTTGGTGAATTTCTAGAATCATTTTGCAGGCTTTCTTCCTATGAAATATGACACAGATAGGAGAGTTCATTTTATTATTGGGACATGGAGAAAAAAACTAGATTCATTAGCGACTCCAACTGAAAGTTGGAGCAGAAAACTACTGCTGGAGGAACTCAGCAAGTTAAGCATCATCTGTGGGGGCAAAGTGATGGTCAACATTTGGGCTGAGAACTTGCATCAGGACTACAAAAGGCTTTCACTCTCCATCTGACTGATTCTGGAAGGTTTTAACTCTCAAGATGTTGGTGATTGAGTCCAAGTCAGTGATTGTACTTGCAATGTGAGACTGAGATTTAGCACATTTGAAAAGTCGGTCAGGTTCAGGACAGTTAGCATGGCATTGTGTGGGGGAGATCGTGCCATACAATCATGATTGAGTTTTTTTGATAAGAAGACAAAGATGGTTAATGAGCATAGGGCAGTGGATGTAGTCAACATGGACTTCAGCAAGGCAATTGAGAAGGTCCCTCATGATAGGCTGATCTAAATGGTACAGATGCATGGAATCCATGGTGAATTGATGGTTTGGGTTCTGAATTGGCTTACCCACAAAGGGTAGTGGTGGAAGTGTGTTTTTCTGACTGGAGGTCCATGATCAGTGGTGTTCTGTAGTGGGACTCCTGTGATTTGGATGAAGAAGTAGGTGGGTGGGTTAGTAGGTTTGGAAATTATGATAGAGTTATGGACATTGCAGAGGACTATCAAAGAATACACCACAATACAGATAATTTACAGATCTGAACAGAGAAATGATAGATGGAGTTTAATCCAGACAAGTGTGAAGTGTTGCACTTTGGGAGGTCAAATATAATTGAAAGGTATAATGTTCATGGAAAGGCTCTTGGAAGTATTGATATGCAGAAGGATTTGAGGATCCAGATCCATAGTTCTTTGAAAGTATTCATGTCAGCATATATGGTGGTAACGAAGGCATTTGATATGCTTGCCGTAATTGATCAGGGCATTATTGAGTATAAGAGTCAGGAAGTCATGTTGCAGCTATATAAAACCTTGGTTAGGATCATACTTGGAATATTGTGTGCAATACTGATTGGATGTAGTAGAAGCTTTGGAAAGGGTACAGAAGAGATTGACCAGGAAGCTGCCTGGATTAGAGAGTATGAGCTTTCAGAAGAGGTTGGGCAAACTTGAGTTGTTTTCTCTGGACCTTCGGATGCTAAGATTAGACCTGACAGAAGTTTATTAACATGAATAGAGAAGACAGCCAGAACTTTTTCTCAAGATAAAGAGGACATGAGTTTGAAGGGGGGTGGGTGGGGGGGGTGGGGGGTGGGGGGAGAAGGGATGCAGTTTAACACAGTTGTGTGGAAAGCTTTTTTTTAAAGAGTGGTTGGTGCCTGTATATGCAGGAAATGGAGGGATAGGTGTCAAGTTCAAGCAGCAGTATTTTAGTTTAATTTGGCATAGTGTTCAGCACAGACATGTAGGTCAAAGGGCCTGTCCCTGTGCTGAACTGTTCTGTGTCACCAAATTACCAGTGGGCCACTAAACTACATCTGCTGTTGGCATGCTGCCTTGATGGTGTTGATTACTCAACAAGCAATACTGTTGCGCGTTGTCAGCATTTGTTGGATGGTCCTATGTTACAGAGAGGTTTGTTGAATTCTGTGAACTCTGTACATCTGGTGTCTTTGCATCAACCACTCCCAATGCTATGCAGATTGGAAACATCGACAGTTCCTATTTTCCAGCAACTTTTGAGTGTTCTTTCAACAGATCATAAAATGCATCAAATACACATTTTAACAATCTTGATTGACCCATTTGGGTTGCTCATGTTGTTTGGTTGTTTCAAAAAGTCTCCAAAAGTAACTGTGGAAATTATAGGCCAGTGAACCTGATGTCAGTCACAGGTAAATTTTTAGAAGGTGTTCTAAGAGATCAGATATACAAGTATTTGGATAGCCAAGGACTGATTAGGGATAGTCGACATGGTTTTGTGTGTGATAGGTCATGTTTAACCAATCACAGAGTTTTTTGAGGAGGTTACCAGGAAAGTTGATTCAGCAAAGGCTTTGGATGTTGCCAACATGGACTTTAGTAAGGCCTTTGACAAGATTCCTCATGGAAAGTTAGTCAGGAAGGTGCAGATGCTCAGTATTCATGGTGAAATAGTAAACTGGATTCGTTATTGGCTAAATGGGAGAAGCCAGAGAGTGGTAGTGGGTCATTGTTTCTCAGACTAGAGGCCTGTGGCTCAGGAATCAGGGCTGGGACCATTGTCGTTTGTCATCTATATCAATGATGATAATGTGGTAAATTGCAACAGCAACTTTGTAGATGACATGAAGATTGTAGATGTGTGGACAGTGGGGAAGGCTTTCAAAGCTTGCAGAGGGATCTGGACCAGCTGGAAAAATGGGCAGAAAAATGGCAGATGGAATTTAATACAGACAAGTGTGAGGTTTTGCATTTTGGAAGGACAAACCAAGAAAGGACATACATGGAAAATAGTAGGGCACTGAGGAGTGCAATGGATCAGAGGGATCTGAGAATATAGACACATAATTCCCTGAAAGTACCATCACAGTAGATAGGGTTGTAAAGAGAGCTTTTGGAATAAATCAAAGTATTGAGTATAGGAGTTGGGATGTTATGGTAAAGTTGTATAAGATACTGGTGAGGTCAAATTTGGAGTATTGTGTGCAGTTGTGGTCATCTAACTACAGGAAAGATATCAATAGATTGAAAGAGTCTAGAGGAGATTTACTAGGATGTTGCCCAGACTTCAGGAACTGAGTTACAGGGAAAGGCTAAACAGGTTAGGACATTATTCCCTGGAGTGTAAAAGATATGATAGAGATATTTAAACTTATGAGGGGTCTAGACAGAGTAAATGTAGGTCGGCTTTTTTCACTGAGGGTAATTGACATACAAACCAGAGGACATGGGTGAAAAGTGAGAGGGGAAAAGTTTAGGAGGGTCATGAGGGGGAACTTTTTCACACAGAGAGTGTAGGAGTGTGGAACGAGCTGCCAGCTGAAGTGGTGAATGGAGGCTCATTTTTAACATTTAAGAAAAATTTGAACAGGAACATGGATGAATATGGAGGAATATGGACTGGGTGCAGGTCAGTTGGACTAAGTAGAATAATAGTTTGGCATAGATTAGACCATGTATTCTAAATAACATTGTGTAAATTTATCCAACGTTTGTGTTGTATCATAGCATATATATGTTTTCAATTCTTCAGTAAACCACAATCAAAAAGGTTCTGCTGAAACTTAAAATACCAATACACCATTTTGTTCTATCACTTGCTGCCAATATATTGCAGGAAGTGATGATACCACTTTCCTCTTGACCATTCAACACATCCATTTTTGTAGAGCTACATGCATTCCATATTCAAACCCATGATGCATACTTTGCATGGCCAATCAGAAACCAAGCACTCTCTTCATGTTGCATTGGATGATTTTAATCAGCCAGTCAAACAGCCTTTTCATCTTAACCCGAGATATTTGTAAGCTTTAGAGAAAATGAGATCTGTGATCAGAATGGGGAGAGACCTTGAGCTATTGTAGGGTTGAGGAGTAAGAGTATGGGTAGACATAGGGTAGATCAAGGTGGGGAGAAATCTTGCTGAGGGTCAGACTGACGTGAAGGTAAATGATAGGTGGGATGTGGGAGGTCATCATAGTACTCAGTGGTTTGCAGGTTTGGGGTTTGAATCTTGGGCGATTCACAGGGTTGGAGATAGTTAAGAAGATTGGGAAAGTGGAAAGGGTGCTCTATGGAAGTTAGTGCAATGCAAGTGGAGTCTGGAAAGATATTAGATAAATAAGGGACTTTATTAGATAAATAAGGGACTTAACTGATGATGATTCCTGTCTTTTTTCTATTTTATTTTTAAAATTTAGACATACAGCATGGTAACAGGCCCTTTCAGCCTATGACCCTATGCCACACAATTACACACAATTGACCTTCAACCCTAAGGGTGGAAGAAAACTGGAGCATCCGGAGGAAACCCACTCAGAATGAGGAGAATGTACAAACTCCTTGCAGGCAACCCAGAATTCGAACCCCTGTCACTGGTGCCATAACAGCATTGCACTAATCGTTAGGTTATCTGTGCTAATGTTGCACTGCACCAGGAACTCAAAAGGGGTTTTGTATAGAACATAATTTTATGATGCTAATTAATAAATGTTAACCTGTTAGTCTACACAGAGAGAAATCCTTCTCATGTACAAAGTATTTTGTAAGAAATATACTTAATATTTCCTCAGCATAACTGACACAGGAATCGGCTCAAGGTGCAAGGGTACTCCACAGCTGCAAGTTCAAGCCAAATTTTGTGGTGACACCCTGTGATCCTGAAATTGTTAGAATCACAACCCACTCCATCTACAACCATCTCATCTCCATCTATTCTCCATCTATCAGTTTCAAGAAGCCAGAAAGTTCAGTGCTAAGGAATCTAAGCTCAAGGCACACATTCCTAGTACATAAAAACAGTAGAATATTTCACAAAATTAAACTGAGCCAAAAGGGGAGGTACTTGTCATTTGGTCCAAAATCTGTTTCAATATTGTTTGTTTTGTTCCTGTTGTTTTTGTAGACCTATGAACAAAATGAATGGTTAATCCATCTGGCAGGGCGACTTATGACGAATGACAGCCTTGTGATGTCACTAATACAACACAACCCGTTTCAAGGTCAAAGACCACCGAGGTGAGAAATCTTAACTCTGTTTCCTTCCGTCATTTGGAGTTGATTTGAGAGTGGAATACACCTGATGTGTGTCTCATGGTTATAGTCTATTGATCTCCCAAGTGCTGTTTATTCATGTGACACGAACCTTGTTGACAGAGCCATCAGTTATTGCCTTGAGAAGAAGGTGGTGAATTGCTGTTTTGAACCAACGTTTGTGCAGGGCTTTTGGGGATTTGCAAGATTCTGATCCACAAATCCAGATTTATATGTGCATGCCAAGCCACATATGTGTTTTGCAGTTCACTTAACAGTGGCACTTTAATAGTTAACCATTATGTCATTGACCTCCCCATAACAGTTAGCCGTCAGGATATTCTGCACTCTTGGATTTCCAGAGAAGGCTGATGTATTTGCTAAAGCTGCACATGGGATGCAGAGAATGGGCATGAAAGCCGAACTGATCTGTAATCCGATAGGGCCCAATAACATCAGCAACAAGGAGCCAACATAGCCCAGAGGGAGCTTGTTGACGACACCATGACAATGTGAATGAAATGCATCAACAGGTTGTCAAATGGCTTTGGTAGTCATATCCAGAGCATTCATTTCTCAGCATTAAGACAAAATTATGAGGCCGCCACATAGTAAAAGCACCCAGAAAATGACTATAAGTCCACACTATTTTTGTGTGAGGCCTGGCATGCCTTTTGCTGTGGTAGTAGGATTAATGAACATACTTGTGGTTTACGCCTCTGCCTTGAGTCATTTTAATTTTTTAAAGGACCATATCAAAATGATGCAATGTCGAGTTAATCCTTGTCAGTTTAACACAGGAATTTTGTGAAAATACAATGCTGGGGAAACTCAGCAGGTCAAACATTAAACAGGGTACTTTACATAGCACAGATAAAGATATGTACCTAAAGTTTCAGGCTTGAGCCCTTCATCAAGGTATGAGCTAAATGTTGACAGACGTCTGAACAAAAAAATAAGGGGGGAGGCATGCGGGGAGGAGCATGGTCCCTAAAGCAGGAGGTAATTGATGGATGAGGGAGGGACAGCAGCAAGCAGGAGGGAGGGAGGGATGGCTTGGTGAATAGAAAGGGAAGGGGGTGAGAGCTGGAGGAAAGAAGACAGAAGGAAGGGGAGGGAGGAATAAAGGAGAGCAGGTTAGCAGAAACCGGAGAAGTTGATGTTAATGCCATCCAGCTGGAGAGTGCCCAGATAGAAAATCAGATGTGGTTCCTCCAATTTACGGGTTGACTTGGTCGGATAGGCCATAGACAGACATGTAAGTATGGAGGTGGATTGCAGAACTGAAATGGTTGGCTACTGGGAGGTCTCTGTCACTGTGCAGACAGAGCGAAGGTGCTCAGTGAAGCGATCTCCCAATTTGCGCCTAGTCTCTCCAATGTAGAGAAGGCGACAAAGGGAGCACCGGATGTAGTAAATCAGTCCTGTGGATACACAAGTGAAGTGTTGCTTCGCTTGAAAGGCCTGTTTGGGGCCCCAGACCTTGGTGAGGGAGGAGGTGTGGGCGCAAGTATGGCACTTCCTGCAGCCATAGGAGAAGATGCCGGTGGTGATTGGTGGGAAGGGATGAGTACACGAGGGAGTCACAAAGGGAACAGTCCCTATGGAAGGCAGAGAGGGGAGGAGAAGGTTGTGGGATCCTGTTGTAAGTGGCGGAAATTCCAGAGGATAATGTGTTGGGTGTGGAGGCTGGTGGAGTTGAAGGTAAGGATAAGGGGAATCCTGTACGTGGAGGCTCCAGGACAGAGCCTCGGAGATGCTGACACTCAGAAATTTGAAGTTGAACTGCACTCTACATTGGAGAAGCACTGAGGGCACCTCTGACTGAAAGGTTCACAGCCAGTACTGACTCATAAATCTTGCACTACTGTAATGTTCATTGTTGGCAGAATTCGAACTTTCCTCTGTCAAATAATCATTTTACACAATTGTCTCTCTTCCTGTATAAGGTGGGATGGTCAAACTAGTGTGAGCGAAGTTATGTTGAGGCAGACACCATGGGAGGAACAGGGAAATAGGAGCATGGTTCCTTGACCTACACATACACATGACTTTGATTCTGAGTCTTGAAGTTGTAGGTTCAAGACCCTGCAGAGTCTTGTTCACAAATACCTAGGTTGATTAAACAACATTACTGCCGCACAGCTTATGGTACATTTTCCAAGCTGCTCATTTTTGGTTAAGACGTGAATTTGAGCCCCTTTTCCTCTCTAAAGATAAAGTTTTCATGATTCTTTGTGAAGGTGAGCAAGATGTTCTCTTCAATCTCCAGGCAATGTTTCATCTAATGCTACTTTTGTGGATCTCATCATGTGATAATTGACTGCCACATACTTTCAAGACAAGATTGGTTATAAATCCCTTTTGCTCATTCCAAGATCGGGAAAGGTGTTCTTTAAATACAACTTTCTTATTTTTCACCCTGTTCCTTCCTCCTTAGCTCAATCATTTCTCCCCTTCCCTTTTCTATTTTTTATCTTTTAAATTTTTTTCCATGTTTTTCTTCATTTGTTTTAAATGTTCCCTGTATATTCAAAGTTCAGATTTATTGTCAGAGTACATACATGACATCATCTATAACTCTGAGATTCTTTTCTCAGTGGGCCAGGCAGAATTCCTGTAAATCAGTCGTGCAAAACTGTACTCAAGAAAAGATACAATAGAGAGAGATGTAAACAAACTGCAATGCAGAAAATACATATTCAATAATAAACAATATGCAAAGAGTCCTTAAATGAGATTCTGATTGAGTGTATTGTTCAGGAGTCTGATGGTGGAGGGGTAGCAACTGTTCCTGAATGTGGTGGTACAAGTCTTGTGACACCTATACCTCTTTCCTGATGGTAGCAGCGAGAACAGAGCACATGCTGGGTGGTGCAGATCCTTGATTATCGCTGCTGCTGTCCGACGGCAGTGTTCCCTCTAGATTTACCCAGTGGGGAGAATTTTGCCTGTGATGTCCTGTGCTGTGTCTACTACCTTTTGCAGGGCTTTCTACTCAGAGGTATTTGTACCCCCTTACATGGCCGTGATGCAGCCAGGTCAGCACACTTTCCACGACACATCTGTAGAAGTTTGCCAAGGTTTCTGATGTCTTACCAAACCTCTGCAAACTCCTGTGAAAGTACAGGCGCTGATGTGTTTTCTTCATGATGACCTTCATGTGTTGGATCCAGGAAAGATCCTCCGAGATAATGACTCCCAGGAATTTGATTTTCCTCACACTCTTCACCTCTGATCCACCAATGATCACTGGATCGTATACCTCTGGTTTTCCCTTTTTAAAGTCCACAATTATCTCCTTCATTTTGGTCACTTTGAGTGCGAGGCTGTTATTAGTTGTCACTTAACTAGAAACATTTCTGATAGTGAGACTGAGGGAAGAAAAAACATGGATACCAAAACAAAATAGCCAACATCCCCATGAAATAATTCACAGAGTAACTTTGAACAATGATACATTTAAAAAGAATGGTTGAAATTGTTGAAATAGTCGTCATACAATTAGCCTGAAGCAATTGCATTTGCTGGAGCCTACGTGTAGTAATTTAAAAACCAGACACTAAAGGTAAAGAGAGTATGACTTTATGTTGGGGATGTTTGGACTTGCTGGAGCTACTCACAAATAAGGAAGATGTAAAACCCTGCTTTGCTCAATTCGCTGCTCTTGGATGCCCAACTTCCCGTGGGCTGTCACACCATTAATCCTGACACAAGATGTAATTGCATTTTCCCTCCAAAACCTCCCAGCTGCTGTTTAGCAGCAGCTGCTACCCTCTGGAATTAATTCCAGCTGTCTTGAGTCTTAAGTGGGAAGCATAACATGAATATCGCCGTGTGTTTTTACATTTATTTTGCATTTTTCTTCCAGGTAATTATCTACTCTTTAAATTATTCTATTTTCTTTCACATTTTTATTCAAAATTGTACTTAAAATAATAAAAACGATGTTGATTATGCTGCTTTTAAAATTGTTTTTGGTGGGTGAGCAGAAATAAATCGCCATTAACTGCACAGCTCCTGATAAACAATATCTTGCAGTCATTGAAGCCAGTTATTGGCAGTAATCAAAGGGTTAATGTTTTTAACTCCTTAAGCAACTAATGCATTTCATCTGTTCCAAAATAAATGATAAGTCATTTGTGAGAGTGGTATTCTGTGATTTTTATTTTGAGTCTGGCATTAAATTAAAAATGTTGTTAGGATCACATCCCTCAGTGAATCTTCCCCCGCCTTTGCTATGAGACACAGTCAAGGAATTGTTCTTCTGCGACACTAATTTGAAGTATACTCCTTGGAGTTCAGAAGAATGAGGGTTGATCTCATAGAGTATTTTAAATGTTGAAAGGTCTGGACAGAGTCGGTGTGGCAAAGTTGTTTCCCAAGGTGGGGGAGTCTAGCACAAGAGGGCACAACTTCAAGATTGAAGGGTGCCTGTTTAAAACAGAGATGTGGAGGAATTTCTTTACCCAGAGAGTGGTGAACCTCTGGAATTTGCTACCACGGGCAGCTGTGGAGGCCAGGACATAAGAAAATGGGAGCAGGAGTAGGCCACTCAACCCCCAACCCTGTCCTGCCATTCAGTATGATCATGGCTGATCTTCCCTGCCCTCCTCTCCTTTTCCAAGGCAGTTTCTTATAGCCCTCAATTCCCTAATCCTTCAAAATTGCACCTACTTCTGCTTCAAATCCCAGCAATTCTGCAACCCTCCAGAATCTCCATGTATCTTGGTTTTAAGTAACTGCCATCTAATCTTAGAATAATTCAAGATTCAAGATTCAATTCATTGTCATCGTAATAAAATGGTATCATATTACATGAAATTTCTTTTTGCTCGTTGCAAGGCAGACAGATTCACCACTGGAAGCTATTACAGTCTTACAGTCAGACTTACAGTCAAGAGATAGAGAAGCGCAAAAGAGAGTCCCCCCAGAGTCACTGAGTGTCTGTAGATTTGCCTCCAGTGCTTCCGCAGCCCCTGCAACCACACACAGTCCAGTTCAAATCATTGGGAACCCGAACACCAGATCGGTACCTCCGACACAGTCAGGGACCCTCCTGCTTCCTCGGTACCTCCTCGTATCCAGGTACCAATACCTGGTACCTCTCCAGCTAGATTGAGCCAGTTTCCAACAGTCTGCAGCCCGGCGTGAGTCTTCCAACAGCAGCCCACTGCTTCCATGGGTTCCTTGCCTCGAGTTGCTGGCAGCCCACCGTCCTTCAGCCACAAAGCCCCCTTAAGGCTCGCCGCCATGGTCATCATCCCTGCGGGTCGTCTCCTCTGCTTCTCCCTCTCAGACAGCGTGTGATCTTCCCATCTTCTGGTTCCCTGCTCCAGTCCTCCGCTTCCCTGGAGCCTACAGCCCCTCATGGCCGCTGCCAATTAATAGGCGCCGTCATCTTGAGCGCAGACCCGCAGGCTGTTCAAAGACCGTGAGGAGCCGACAGCAGTGAAATGGGCAGCTGGACCCTGCGGGAACACTGCATCTCCGCTCCCTCGGTCCCCGTAGTCCTCACCAGCGGCTCCAGCAGCACCACGGTCTTCATACTTCATAATTTCCCTTATTCAAGATTCTCTCACTAACAGGAACATAATTTATCATTTGTAGATAAGTTAAAGTTACAGCACAGCAACAGGCCCTTCTGGCTCACGAGCCCATGTCACCCAATTACATTTGTGACCAATTAACCCACCAACCCCACATGTTTAGAATGTGGGAGGAAACTGGAGCACCCAGCAGAAACCCACATGGACATGGGGAGAATAAACAGCATCTTTTCAGATAGTGACAGATTCAAACCCAAGTTGCTGGTGCTGTAATGGCGTTGCACTAACCACCACACTAGCCATGTTGTCCTTCTTGGCATCTACCCTGTCATGCCCCCTCTGGGTTATATAAATTTCAATGAAATTGGCTCTCATACTTCGAAAATCCAAAGAATAGAAATTTAATTCATTTAGCTACTTATTCAATTTCCACTGTGCTCAAATCCTTTGTTATCACCATAGATCTGAAATTTGAATTTGCTCCAGTGCCTCTGGAAATATAAATAAATGACATCAGTGAGGGTGATTGTGAAGCTCAGGTTGTTAGAAAATCCCAGCAGGTTTGCTCTGTTTTTAAATGTTTGCTCAGAAGGTCAGAATTAATGATGTGAATGCAGATGCAACACTAAAGTTTCACAGAGGGTTTCATGGCGCATGAGATGAGCACTAGAGCAGTGTTTGGTACCTATCAAATCCTGCAAACAAAAATCTAAAAGATCTTCTCATTTCTGAGCCTGTAGTTGAAGTTGAAATTGAATTGAGTGCCATCAGTCTGCCGTTCCAGCAGTTACAGCGACTCAAACTCGACCTTCTGCCACTTTGTAATGAAGGAGAAATACAGTATACATTTATACTGATTGGAATACTAATAAGGGGTATTCTAAGGCGGTGTGCATCAGATAAACATACACATGCCAAGCCAGGTGTGCTGCAGAAATTATTTAAGGCACAGTCAAGATTAACTTGGCATTTGCCCATGTTCATTAAGCGTAACTAGTTTCACCATGATAAGAAACACAAAAATTCCAGACTTTCAAAATCCTCTTGAACAAAAATTACATTATTAAAGAAAATATTAAAAGGTGCAGTCTTCTTTGCTCATGGTATTTATACAATTAAAGCCTCCGGATGCAGATTCAGTGCCAGATTGAGACCACCCGTAAATTGGAGGAACCGCACTTCATCATCCGAATCAAGAAATTTTGCAACAGTCTTATCTGTCTTATCTGCTTTTAACTTGCCATCCTGGACCATTGATCACAGTGAGACATAACTGAAAATTCTCCATTAGTACCAGAGCACCACAGGGCTGGGTTCTTAACCCCCTGCTGTACTCACTTTACAGTTACGACTGTGTAGCTCGGTAGGACAACAACAAATTAGGCAATTTTACCACGGTAGTGAGTTGTATAAAGGAAGGGGATGAGTCAGCGTACAGGATGGAGATTGAAAGCTTGGTTGAATGGTGCACCAGCAACAACCTTGCATTCAATGTCACCAAAACTAAGTAGCTGATTGTTGACTTCAGGAAAGGAAAGCCAGAGGTATACAATCCAGTGATCACTGGGGGATCAGAGGTGAAGAGGGTAAGCAAATTTAAATTCTTGGGAGTCGCTATCTTGGAGGATCTTTCCTGGACCCAACACACCAATGGCATCGTGAAGAAAGCACGTCAGTGCCTCTACTTCCTCTGGAGTTTGTAGAGGTTTAATTTGACATCAGAAATCCTGTCAAATTTCTACAGATGTTTGGTGGAAATTGTGCTGACTGGCTGCATCACAGTCTGGTATGGAAACACCAATACCTCTGAGCATAAAGCCCTCGAAAAGGTCATGACACAGCCCAGGACATCACAGGCAAAACACTCCCCACTATTGAGTACATCCACAAGGAATGCTTCCGTCAGAGAGCAGCAGTAATCATCAAAGACCCTCACCAACCCCCCCACCCAGCACACGTTCTGTTCTTGCTACTGTCATTAGGAAAGAGGTATCGGTGCCACAAACTCTCACCACCAGGTTCATGAACAGCTGCTCCCCTCCACCATCAGGCTCCTCAACAACAAACTCAATCAGACTCATTTAAGGACTCTTACTTGTGCACGTTGTTTATTTTCTTTTTGTTCTCTCTGTTTTGCACAGTCAGTTTGTTTACAGTTCTTTGTTTGTTTACATGTTTATGCTTGGCTTCGCGGACGAAGATTTATGGAGGGGGTAAATGTCCACGTCAGCTGCAGGCTCGTTTTTGGCTGACAAGTCCGATGCGGGACAGGCAGACACGGTTGCAGCTGTTGCAGGGGAAAATTGGTGGGTTGGGGTTGGGTGTTGGGTTTTTCCTCCTTTGCCTTTTGTCAGTGAGGTGGGCTCTGCGGTCTTCTTCAAAGGAGGTTGCTGCCCGCCAAACTGTGAGGCGCCAAGATGCACGGTTTGAGGCGATATCAGCCCACTGGCGGTGGTCAATGTGGCAGGCACCAAGAGATTTCTTTAGGCAGTCCTTGTACCTTTTCTTTGGTGCACCTCTGTCACGGTGGCCAGTGGAGAGCTCGCCATATAACATGATCTTGGGAAGGCGATGGTCCTCCACTAATTAGTAGTTTTTCTGCCTCACCTGCAGGATAAGGAACCTCAGGGTTGTATGTGATGTCATGTACGTACTCTGACAATCAATCTGAATCTGAAATCTGAAAATGATTGAGGTGCTTAATAACAAAAGCTGCAATTCTAATTTTCAGAATCTGAGGATTGCTGATAAAGTAACCGTCATTAGCAATTGAATTAGATACGTGTGAAAGGTTTTTCTGCTTCATGGAACTTGGCTACAATATCAGAAAGTAGTAGTGTTTGTAATTTAAATCCATTCAGTAATGTTCAGCTTGGCCATGAAACAGGGAGAAACCTAAATGATCTGGCACAGATTTGGGCGACACGATTATAGTACCAGTGACCCAGGTTCGAATCCAGCACTACCTGCAAGGAGTTTGCATGTTCTGCGTGGGTTTTCCCGGAGTCTCCAGTTTCCAACCACCATTCAAAACGTATGGGAGCTGTAGACCAATACGATGTATTTGGGGGGATTTGATAGAGGTATTTAAAATTATGAGGGGAATAGATAGAATAGATGTAAGTAGACTCTTCCCCTTGAAGGTCGGTGAGATTGGAACGAGGGGTCATAAGTTAAGGGTTAGGAGGCAAAAGTTTAGAAGTAACATGAGAGGGACCTTCTTCACTCAGAGAGTGGTGGCTGAGTGCAATGACCTTCCGGAAGGGGTGGTTGCAGCAAGGTCAATTTTGTCATTTAAAAGAAGGTTGGATAAATGCATGGATGTGAAGGGATTGGAGGGTTATGTACAGGGAGCAGGTATGTGGGACTAGAGGAGATCATTTAAATCGGTGCAGACAAGAGGGGCCGAGATGGCCTATTTCCGTATTGTAATTGTTATATGGTTATATTTATATTGGCTCTTGAGCCTGAAGGGCCTGTTACCATGCTGTATGTGTCAAAAAAACCTGTAAAAGCAAATCATTATTGACTAATTTGGTGGAAGAATTTGATGAGTTTAACAGTCTTCTCCGCTAAAGTCCATGAGTCCATGCCATCCAATTTATACCCAATTAACCTATGTCCCCAGTACATTTCGAACAGTAGAAGGAAACCGGAGCCCCTGGGGAAAACCCACAGACACGTGGAGAATGTATAAACTCCTTCAGACAGCGAAAGATATGAACCCCGGTCCCGATTGCTGGCGCTGTGAAGGCATTGCACTAACCGTCACACCAACCGTGCCTTTGTTGTTCATCTTGAAGATGGTAGATGAGAGTTATTTCCCAGGGATTGGTTCTGTAACCACTGTTTCTCTTGATATATGTTAATAACTTAGACATTAAGATGCAGGTCAAGACGTGCACACAAAGCTACAGGAGCATGAGTTGGCAGGATGTGCGTAGAAGGGTTGATGAAGCACAATGTAGAGAAGGTTGCGGTGATACACACTGGCAAAATGTCAATGTGAACAGAGTTCAAAGGGGCTAGGCAGAGAGAGAAAGGGAGCAGGAACTGGAATAACTAGTTGGGGGGTGGGGGGGAAACAAGCAGATTAGTGGAATGCAATGAACTCAATGTTCATGCCCTGGGGTTGGAAAGTGCCCAGACGAAAAATGGGGTATTGTTCCTTCAATGTGTGGGTGGTCAGGGTGGGGTAGAGTGAAAGGCCATGACAGACATGTGAGCTTGAGAGTGTTACTCAAAATTGAAATGGTTGGCTACAGGGAGGTCACTTTTGTCACAGATGGAGAGGAGGTGCTGGGTGTGATAGTACAGATCTATCACCAATGTACATAGTGTATATAGTTACTGTATCTGGACGGATACAGGTCGGATCATTCCGGACTGGTCGGCCACCTGTGAAGAGCTCCGGTCTTTTGCTAATAAAAGCCTTGGTTTGGATCAACAAGTCTTTGGTTCTTTCGACGAGCTCTACAATTTTATTAGCAAAAAGAATTTTTTTTTGAAAGGGATGGAGCGTTTAACTCGGCCAGAAAAACTTGATATCGACCCACAGTCAGCTACAGCCTTCAAAGCCTTTAACTACAGCGATTGGCTGAGAGCTAAGCCACACCTATTGTCTGGGCCTTAAAGGGTTGTGTCCCTAGCCAGGTCGGATCATTCCGGACTGGTCGGCCACCTGTGAAGAGCTCCGATCTTTTGCTAATAAAAGCCTTGGTTTGGATCAACAAGTCTTTGGTTCTTTCGACGAGCTCTACACTGGGCGAAGCGATCTCCTAATCTGCAACCACTCTCTTCGATGTAGAAGTGTTGCTTCAGCTGAAAGGTCTGTTTGGAACCTCGGACCATGGTGAGGGAGGAGGTGTGGATGTAACGGAGGGAGTGGTCGCTACCGAAGGCTGAGAGGGGAGGAGAAGGAAAAATGTGTCTGGTGGCAGGGTCCTGTAATAAGTGCTGGAAATTCTGGTGGATAACATGTCGGATGCGAAGGCTGGTGGGGTGGTAGGTGAGGACGAGGGGAATCTGAGCGTGTGGTTGGTAAAGCAAATTGGATTGTGCGATTTATAACCAGAGCTAAATAATGTGCAAAATCAGAGAGGTTATGTTGAAGTTTGGTAGATACTTGTTTGGTCACAGTTGAGGTTTTAGACCCTGTTCTGTTCACCATACTTTGGGGAGGTTATCCAAGTCAAAGAAGGGCAAAAGCACAATGCTGGTGAAACTCAGCAGTCAAACAGTGTACATTATCTAACAAAGATAAATGATACACAATCAATGTTTCGGACTTGAGCTCTTCATCAAGGTATGGAAAAATGTTGGCGGGCGCCCGAACAAAATGGTGGGGGCAGGGGGAGGAGCATGGTCCCAAAGGCAGGAGGTAACAGGTGGATAAGAGAGGGACAGCACACTCTCAAGCAGGAGAGGAGGGATGGATTTGTGAATGGAGAGGGAAGGGGGTGGAGAACTGGAGGAAAGAAGACAAGGGAAAGGGAAGGGAGGGAGAGCAGAGAATAAGTTAGCAGAAACCAGAGAAATCGATATTAATGCCATCCGGTTGGAGAGTGCCCAGAAGGAAAATCAAGTGTTGTTCCTCCGATTTATGGGTGGTCTTAATGGGATAGTACACGAGGCCATGGACAGACACATGAGCATGGGAATGGGGTGTGGAATTGAAATGGTTGGCCAGTGGGAGATCTCTGTCAGTGATGCAGCAGAGCGAAAGTGTTCAGCGAAATGATCTCCCAGTCTGCACCTTGTCTCTCCTGTGTAGAGAAGGTCACAAAAGGAGCACCGGATGCAGTAGGTGACTCCTGCAGATTCACAAGTGGTGCTTCTTCACTTGAAAGGACTTTTTGGGGCCAAGAATGGTGGTGAGGGAGGACGTGTGGGTGCAAGTGTGGCTCTTCCTGCAGCAACAGGGGAAGGTGCCAGGGAGGCTATTGGTGGGGAAGGATGAGTGGACGAGGGATTCACGAAGGGAGCAGTCCCAACAGAAGGCGGAGAGGGGAAGATGGATCTGGTAGTGGGATCCTGTTGGAGGTGGGAGAATTATAGAAATTGTGTTAGATTTGGAGGCTGGGGCTTGGAAGTTAAGGACAAGGGGAATCCTGTGTTTGTTACACCTGGGGCAGAGGGGGCCAGGGCAGATGAGCGGGAGATGGAGGAGATGCGGGTGAGGGGAAGATGGTGGTGGAGAGGAAGCCATGTTTGTGGAAGAAGGCAGAGATTTCAGATGATCTGGAGTGGAAGATCTCATCTTGGGAACACATGCAGCAGAGATAGAGAAATAGCAAGGGAATAGAATCCTTGCAGGGGACTGAGTGTGAGGAAGTGAGTTTGAGGTAGTTGTAGGATTTGGTGGGTTTGTAAAATATGTCAGTCGAAAGCTTGTCTGCTGAGATTGAGATAGGGCGATTAAGAAAGGAGAGAGTGTTGCCAGTGATGGACCAGGTGAATTTGAGATTGGAGTGGAAGTTGGCAGCGAAGTGAATGAAGTTGACAAGCTCATCATGGGTGCATGAGGCAGCCCCGCTGTAGTCATCAGTGAAGCGGAGGAAGAGTCAAGGGGCCTAGTCAAAGTGGCTTGCAGCATTGATTGCTCCACAAAGCCCTCAAATAGGCAGGCATAGCTGGTAACTCCTTGTCTGTGAGCAGGCCATCCAGGGCCATCCGATTACTCCTTGTGCAGTGTCACAACTATCTCATTGGCCAGTGTCTCCATTCAACTGGCTGCTCCCTCAGAATTTCGAGGTGTATGGTAGCTCAAACAGCAGGAGCTATATCATCCCATGGAGAGCCAGGGGCCGCCAGCTGGATATTCAGGGTGTATAATTTAGTGCCCAAGAAGCACTCATATTTGCTAGACCTTCAACTGCAGTCATTGTTGTGCTTGGATCCCCTTCTGCTTGCATTCCCACCGGCCAATCAAACTAGTGCTGGTTGTGCTGTCTCTACAAACATTCCTTAGCTCTGCTCGCCGATTTGGAACTCACTCCGAGAGTCGGGACATTCTATGGGCTAAATTGTGCACAGTGATAAACAAGCCCTTTAGCCACTCACCCTACCAAAGGTCACTGGACGTATAGTTGTCAATAATGTGGGGCAAAGTTGGTTGGGGTCCATTACCTCCCAGCTTCCCCCAAAACAGGGCATCAAAACCTCCGGAGCTGGATAGTTTCCCCCATATTCTTTCTATTGAGTGTCGGAGGGAGCAGGCTTTTGGCGGTTTAGAAACCATAGAAAACTACAGCATAGAAAACAGGCCATTCAGCCCTTCCAGTCTGTGCCAATAAAAATCATTCCTCTAGTCCCTCCAGGCCACTCCCACCTATGTATCTATCCAATCTTAAGTTTTAAGAGTGAGCCCGCATTCACCACATAAGACGGCAGCTCATTCAAAACTCCCACCGCACTCTGAGTGAAGACCCCACCCAATGTTCCCTTTAAACCTTTCACCTTTTACCCCAAAGCCATATTTTCTCAATATTTATTTAAGATCAGTTAAATAAACCAAAACATCATCAGCTAATAAATTAATTTTATATTCTTCTTGATTCACTTTAATTCCCTTGATCTTAGAATAAGTTCAGCTTAAAGCTTCCTTGCCATTGTGCTGAAATTAAAAATAAATCTATCCTAGAATAAGAATCAAATCTATGTGAATAAAAAGAATAATCCCTTTCATTAGGGTTTAATCTCCTCCAAATATCTATTAAATTCACACCTTTCATAACATTCAAAATTGACTTAGCTGCTTTCGTTTGAATAACTGATTTGGCAGTTTTATCAAAAACTGCATCCAAACAACAATTAAAATCCACTCCTACCAATATTTTCTAATGATTCTCAGCTAAATGCATAAATGTATCTTTAATAGACCAAATAGACTATATTTGGTGCATAAATATTCATCAAAGACTAATCTTCAGAATTTGACAATTTACCAATACAAATCTTCCCACAGGGTCAATAATCACTTTATAAATTTTAATAAGTAACTTTTTTTTAATAAAATTGCTGCACTCTTCACTTTAGAGTTAAAAGTAGAAGCTACCACATGTCCAACCAATCTCTTTTCACTTTTTGATGTTCTTTCTCAAATAAATTTCCTGCATAAAAGCAATATCAACTCTAATTTTCTTCAGATAAGCTAACACTCTCTTCCTTTTTCTCATATTATGAAGCCCATTAACATAAAATTTGCCATTATATTAAATTCAAAAAATTTATAACTCGCCTCTGCCTCTTGTCTTCGGATGCCAGTGCCATCTTCTTTGGCTTCCCGGAGAGATGGCACTGGAGTCATCTGAACTCTTGTTGCCGTTGCTCTCATTGCTCTCATCACCCATGGAGGAGGAAAAAATTCAGGCCAAGGCTCTGACATTGAGGTAGGCCCATTTTTTCCAAATCTTGCAACTTCTTTTAGAACCATTTTCTAGTCCCTTTCTTGGAGTCATAGTTAAAACTGCAAGCAAGATTCACAATAACTTTTAACTAAGGAAAATATTTTTAACTTTTTTTGTTCAGTTATTAATTAGTTCTCCCAAGGAAGGCACTTTCCCATGTCCCACGCTCACACCATCATGCCACCGCCCACCCCCCCCCCCCCCCAGCACTGGTATGATTAATGCCTGTTTGAAACAGGTGGGTCCCCCTCCTTGCTGGAGTAAGATGTTGGAGATATCCATGAATACATTTTAAGTTGGTCAGCACAGCTTTTTAATACTCGGCCTGGTACTCCATCTGGGCCACATGCTTTCCTTGGATTCACTCTCCTGAAGGCGGCATACACGTCATCCTCAGATACAGAAAGGATGGGATTATCAGAAAACAAGGGTGTACCGAGGGGTACTTCTTCGCTGTTACTGTCATCAAATAGGACATAGAAGACATTGAGTTCCGCTGGGAGCGAAGTTTTGCCATCTGCTACTTCACTGGATTTGGTTTTGTAGCAGGTTATGGCATTTAGGCCCTGCCACAGCTGTCAAGTGTCCCTTGTTGTTTCCATTTTCATCTGGAATCTCCACTTCGCCCGGGAGTTAACTTTTCACAGGTCATATCTGCTCCTTCTATATTGATCTAGATCTCCAGACTTGAGTGCCTGTGGTTTGGCTCTCAGCAGGTTCTGGATTTCATTGTTCATCCAGGGCTCCTGCTTGGAGAAAACCTTGAACGATATGATGGAGATGCACTCATCCACAGGTATTTTAACAAAGTCTGTGTCAGTCCTGGTGTAATCGTTCAGATTCTGAGCTGAGTCCTTGAACACCACCCAATCCATGTACTCGTAAGTCCTGTAACAGTTCTTCAACCTCCTGATGTCCTGATCTTTGGAGCCTCTCTTTTTAGGCTCTGTCTGTATGAAGGCAGAAGGAGCACAGCTAGGTGATCCGACTTGCCAAAATGTGGTCTCAGGAAAGGAAGCCTTCCTTATCTTGGTGTAGCAGTGATCAAGAGCCTCTGGTAGAACAGGTTACATGCTGGTGGTAGCTGAGCAGGGCTTCCTTGATGCAGGCCAAAGTCGCCGACTGAGATTTGTAGTGCTTTGACCTGGACTGTCTCTTGTTTACTGACCACATAATTTAGCTCTGCAAGTGCCTGTTTGTAATTGGCATTGGGAGGAATCTAAACTCCGGTAATATCCTAGAAATTCTCCTCTGAACCTTCTCCTTGGCTTCCACTTCCTGTAATGAGGTGACCAGAACTGAACACAAAGTGTGGTCTCACCAGAGATTTGTAGAGTTGCAAGATGACCTCTCAATTCCTGAACTCAACCCCCATATTAATGATGCCTAGCATCCTAGGCCTTCTAAACTATCCCATTACTGACTTTCAGGCCTGAAACCCTTCTGCAAGATAGGATTGTCATCTTTTATCTATGGACTTATTCTAGTGATTTTTCCAGCACGCTCTTCAAAGTCTTTCTATCATGTTGAAACATGATGTGCAGGATTTGATCCAATGTGCCAAGTTAATGCTTTACATTAATGTTTAATTGCATGGCACAAGAGACTACAGATGCTAGTGTTACGATGCCAGAGAACCCCAAAACCCAGCGGCAATAGAAATTCACCAAGGCAAATGGTTACTTAAATAAAAGTTGCTTTTAATTTTCTTTAAACATAAAAACAGGATCAAACTTTAACTTGTTACTATTAACTTAACTTAACCCAACTTAACTCCCTTCTAATTCTAAGCGCATATGTATGTAATGTGTATATGTTCAGGAAAGTTCTTTGCTTTAATAATTCAGTCATTCACCTCACTTCTCCAAGTTCACCAGTATCAGGTAATTCTTATACTGTGCACAGAATTTAACATTTATGAATTTTCACCAGGCTCTGGTGCTGAAAGGTAAATGGTTACTGCTCAGGAAGGTTCTTATTGGTTTCGGAAAGATATTTGTTGCTCATTGGACACACACAAACTGATTCCCTCCGATTATCCACTTCAGTGTCTTGCTGAAGAAACTTGCCCCATCATGGGTTTTCCAAATGATAATCCCTTCTTCCAGGTCACCACAGAGTTCCTCTTGTTTCTCTTATTTCAGGAGAAACACTCTAGCCAGCTATTTCCTCTTGTAGGACTGTAAGGGTTTTTCAACAGGCTGAACTCAGAACTTACAACTGTCTTCAAAATGGGGTTTTCAACAAGCCTGCCAGTTTGCCATGTTGCAGCCTCCAAAAGCTACTGCAGAACTGATCTCCCTCCCTGCTTGCAAAACCACATGACCCCTCTTAGAACAGAAAACTGCAACCAAACAGAATGCTGGCACCAAAATCAGTTTGTGAATCTGGACATCTGTTGCTTTAAAGACAATAGTCCATTTACAATTAACACCTACTTGTGAAGTCTCCATAGCATTCTTCAAAGTTTCTGTAAAATCACTGTGGACATGACGTCTCTCTTTCAGCAAAGCTCTTGCATTTTAAGTGAAATGTGTTTTGAATTCTGTTTGAGAAGTGACCTACACTGAACCCCCACAATCTATCTCTTTTAAAGACATATTAATATATAATATAAAATATAATAAACCCTGTAACACGGGAGTCTAGAGCAAATAAGAAAATTGCTCCAGATTTTTGTTTGTTCTGTAACTCCTGACACTTGCACTGTGTTCCTTAAAATATCAGAAAGTTATTTAAATGATAATTTAGGAATTCTCATTGTAGTTATTCTGTTTAAATTCTGAGCTATGTTAAAAGAATGAGGGCCTCTGCTTGGTTGTATGATGTAAGCAGTGGAAACTGCAAAAGGCAAAAGGTTTCAAAGCTTGGTATAATTTAACCAGAGCATGCTTGTGGTGATACAACTACTACACTGGCCGCACTCCTACCGACTCACTACGTTTCAGCCACCAATGGTCCAGTTTTGCTAAGAAAATACTTCTTCGCTTGAGCAATGATGGAAAATTAGCACAACTGTTCACTGGAGAACCATTAAAGGTTAGTGGGTGTTGGTAAGATGTTTGTGTGAGTTGAACATTTCTGAACTGAGAGTGACAGATTTTTGATGTGGTATTAAAGATTGCAAGGTCATCAACAAAATGAGCGGTGGGTTATTCTAATTGAATAAAAGTTGGCTCAATCCAATCCTCTGCATTCTTTGACCCATTGTAATACTCGGAAAGAAGAAGAGGAAATGGTAGTAATGACAAAATAGCGAATGATTAACCTGGACAGCTGCAAGTTGAGGATTTAAGAGAAGGAGTTTCCAACAGATATTCATGGTTTTCCCAGACTTCAAAGAAACTGGGATAGTTGCAAAAGCTGTGGGAGCGCTGGAAGCGAATCACAGACCCTCAGTGTCTCAGAAGGGGATCTCTCTTTCTTCTCTTTCTCCTATTGTTAGGAGCGAGGGGCAATGGTCATAACGACTCTTTGCCTTACAGGAGATACAAGTTGGAGTATCATTTATTTTACATTTTTAATGTATTATAATGTAACAATAAAAGCATTGACTCTTCTTTTTTATATTCCCAAAGAACAATTGATATTTCCAGCTGCCAACCTGGATAAGGTTTTGTTAATGCTTCTGGTTTTGCACCAATTTACTTCCTGAGATATGAAGTGAATTAAATTTTCAGGGATTGGTTCTGGTCAAATATCTAAGTAACCAAGCTGGTTAATATGAAATGATAACCCAAGTGACGGTTGTGACTCTCACGTGTTGGTGTTAATCCTAAATGCATTAACACAGTCACAGCCAATTCCTCTGTCACCATTTTAGCTTAATATCATTGTCCATAGACGCTGCCTGATCTGCTGAGTCTTTCTGTCATGTTTGTATCTCACATTTCCACCATCTATAGTTCCTTTTTTTAAAAATTTCACATGTTAGAAATAAACTATTCTGGTTTAGATTATTTTTCCATTATTCTCCTTGTTTCTACTGTTTAACCATTTTTCTACTCTTTGCTTGTCTATTCTATCCACGGTCATCTCTGCGATGAATTGTCAGCAACAATCCATTACAATAATGACAAACATTTTAAAATACTTACAGTGTTTATTGCTGCACCAAAAGTTTTCTGAGAAATTTAAGATACAATTAAATGAAAGGAAGAGGATTATTAAAATGGCCAGTAATAACAAGCATCACACAAGTTGAACAGAGGTCAGACAACCTGTCAAGAGCCAAAGTTGGTCTTACTTTACTACTTTGTTGGCTTGGTAGCCAGCCATCATGACACAGTCCTTTTTTTTAACAGGTGGATAAGGGGACAGCACTATCGCTACAAGTTCAGCAAACTTGGTGGCAGCCACTCAGTGCAGGGGAAGTGGTGGATTCGGAAACGGATTGGTGTGTATTTCCCACCTATCAATGTGAAAGGGCTGAAGAGGTATTTCAAGGAGCGGGATTGGCCCATTCAAGACAACCATTGAATCGATGTTTCTTTTAAGAATTCAAAGCAATTGGTTTCCAGCAAGAACCTCAGAATACAAACATATCTCTTCATGTCTTGAAGTGACTAATATTCACCTGACTGAATCTAAGTGACTGATATTGTCAACAACATGTATTGTTCCCTCTATTGTTCTAACAGGGAACATACCTTAATTGAAAATGGGATCCACTTGTAAAATTGTTATGATGTTTTTCAGATGAACTAACAGATTTTCAAATTCCTTTATCTGCAATGTTTCCAACTTACAATGGAATTTTCTCTCAGCCCTTTTTTTGGGGACATCTTGTAATTCAGCCCCACTTCTTGACTTCCTTTTACATACATCCAGGTACAAAGCAATGAGAAGAAATTCTTTCCACATAGGGAAGAATCTGTGCTGTCCAACAGTGGAGTTCACATCCTCGAATCATTTAGCATTCCATCATTATATCTGTGGAGTCCCATTTCCACTTTGTTCCCAAGGTTCCCAGTTAGACCTGATGCTCTGTGCCATTGGCCCAGCAGTTTCCTGCTTGCAGTTCCAACCTGCAGAGCTCTTATGCAAGTCATGAAAGACTGGGCCCATTGGTCTGCGCCAAGCCAAGTACAGCCCTCAGGCAAATGGTGGCAAGGGCATTTCCTGGCTTAATTTCCTTCTTCTCCCAACTGCTGCATCCAAGCTTGCCCTCACACCCAGCCCACTCTTTGCTTTTCCTGCTCCTTTAATTACACAATTAATCAGTTTGCATAGGGAGGGCATTTTGGCTATTAAAATTGTGGATTGATCCCAAAATGCCTTCAAGGTATCTCAACAAAGTATAAAGTTAGAAGAATGTTGATTCCAGTCTGGAGGCCATTTCCATTCAATGGTTTGTTGTAATTTTAACCTTTTCCTTCCAAATACAATTGTTTCAATTATCAGTGATTTATTGATTCATCTTTCTGAAAGAAAATGGGCCAAAGAGCTGCTTTCCTGGAGGCTGTGTGAATGTGCTCTGTAAACCCAGCTCCTGTCCAAGAATTTCCTGTAGTTCAAACAACTCTTTTTACCAAAGGATTTTGTCATTTCCAACCTGAATAAAGAAATTTATCACTTGTCTCCTGTTATTTTTTTCCATTATTTCTTTTTTTTTCTTCTTCTAATAAATACTTTTCAATTCCAGAGTCCATGAAATTGTTGGGTACAGCAAGTTGATAGAAACGGGGCAGCAAGCAGAAATTTTGGAAATGGTTTGCATGATTTTTCCTTTCTCCAGGTGACCAATGTGTAGAAGTTTCATCTTGCAGGGTTAAGAAACAAATCTAATTAGATAGTTCAAAGAACTAGCACATTCACAAAAGTGAGTGGCCTCCTTATGTGGTGATGAACATAAAATTGGTCATTTCATGAGTAATTTCACATTTTAGGTCCTTTGTGTGTTCAAATACATAATGTTGAGAATATTTCCATATTAACTCATCTCTGACATAATGCAACTGCAGAATTCCAGGCATACCTTTCTCCCCTCCTCAGCATTACATCAGACATCAGCAATTGGAGACAAATTTCACTATTGAAGGTGGATCCTGTCCAATCACATTGCCAATCCTGTCAGGTCTTCTCCAGATCAGATGATGCACTCAGATGAAACCTGTCCTGTACTAATCTCTGACATCCTGATGCCACTCAGGGATATCATTGCTTGTGTATGGGACACAGAGGTGGGCATTTGCCTGTTCAGCTTGGACCAGGAGAAAGCCTTTGACAGAATATCACACACATGCAATGTGTTCATCAAATTGGGCTTTGTTGAGGGAATTGGGCATTGGATCAATTCACTCTATACACATGTCAACAGTGCAGCAAACGAACACATGAGAAACAGAAAGCTTTCCCATCATCTGGAATTGGGCAGGATTGCCCTCTCTTCTCTGTCTTGGTCAAGTGCTGCAACCATTTCTGCAACCATCAAGAAGGACACAAGCATAGAAGGGGCTATGATGCTGGGCAGTGGGGCACTCAGATCAAAGTATTCCTGCTCAAGGTGAACATCACATCTTCATATCCATGGTCGGTCCACCGATTGATCAGTATCTGCAACCAGTTTGAGGTATTTTAATGTAGTAATACAGCACAGTAACAGGCCCACAAGCCCATCCTGCCCAAATACCCCAATTAACCTATAACTCTGTATGGTTTGAAAGATGAGGGGAAACTAGAGCACCTGATGAAAATCAATGCTGATCTGGAGAGAATGTACAAGATCCTTTCAGATAATGCGGAATTCGAACTCAGGTCGCTGATGATGTAATAGCATTGCCCTAACCATTATGTTAATCGTGCCATTGGCAAGAACCAGAGTCAACTGCAGGAAGAGTGAAGCGATGCTGTTCGGCAGCTGGTCCTCATTATCTTCATGTATGACTACCTCAGGGTTGCCAACCTTTTAATTTTTAATTTAGACATGCAACACAGTAACAGGCCATTTTGGCCCATGAGCCCGTGCCACCCAATTAAACCATACCCCTGGAACGTACTCATGGGCCAAAATAGCCTGTTACCATGCTATATGTCTGAATCAAAAATTAAAAGGTTGCCCACCCCTGGACTACCTGAAGGTGCTGTGGACATAGCTGAGGGGCTCAAACATCTGACAAAGATTGGATGGAATGAATAGGTAAGGCTAAAGGATAACTAGAGATGTGGGAGCAGCTCTCGATCTCAGTGACTGGCAAGAACTTGGTAATCAGATTTGAGGTTTGGGGTGTTGCTGTACTTTATGCAGGGGGTGGGGGCATCCCTGCACTGGCAGTAACCCGAGCAATTATCCATCTCATCTGGCATCCAAGATGGATGAGTTTGAGGGATCGCAATGGGGGAAGCATCCTGATGGTCACCTCTGTGTGTGTCTGTAATGAGCTGTGCGCTGAATCAAAGGACACAAATGGCACGCTGAGGTTGTCACTGATATATGATCCATACATCCCTCAAGGTCGCCACACAGGTTGATAGGATAGTTAAGGCCTATGGGATGCTGGGCTTCATTAATAGGAGGATTGAGTTCAAGAGTAGAGAGGTCATGTTGCAAATCTACAAATCTCTGGTGAGACTGTGTTTAGTTCTGGTCACCTCATTATAGGAAGGATGTGGAAGCTATGGAGAGGGTGCAAAGGAGATTTACCAGGATGTTGCCTGGATTAGAAAAAGAGGTCTTAAGAGGCAAGGTTAGCAGAGCTGGGACTTTTCTCTTTGGAGTGAGGAAGGATGAGAGGGGATTTAATAGTCTATAAGATTATGAAAGGCATAGATGAGTGGACAGCCAGCTGTTTCCCAGGGCAGGATCAGCAAACACCAGAGGATATATGTACTAAGTGAAGGGAGGGAAATTTAGGGGAGTCATCAGCGGTAGGTTTTTGACACAGTAAGTTGTGGGTGCCTATAGAGTGCCTTGCCAGGGATGGTGGTTGAGGCTGAAACATTAGGGGCATTTATGGGACTCTTAGACAGGCATATGGATGGAAGAAAAAGAGAAGGTTATGGGGTAGGGAGGGTTATTACCTTTTTTTAAAGGAATATATGAGTCGTCACAACATCAAGGGCTGAAGGATCTGTACTGTGGTGCAGTGTTCTATGCCAAGGGTGGGCCTGACTCACCACTATACAGCTTAGCATTACTGCACAACCTGACATTTATAAAAATGTTCTTTGAGAGGAAAACCTTTGACCAGAAGTCAATCGAGCATTGGTCATCATGGAAAGTCCTGCAAATGCTGCCAGACAAGGACATAGTGGACCATGTAAGATAATTCCAAAGTCACTTGGCAGAAATCCTCACCATCAGAATTCACCAACAAACACCAAGTCCTCTCTTGGCTTGCAGTGAGAGCTGCAGTCAATGTCAGAGGCTTCCTGAATGGTGAGATGTCTACTCCCAATGCCCAATGAGGCTCTGATAGCTCAATGGTTAGAGCACTGGTCTTGTAAACCAGGGGTCGCAATTCCATTCCTCACTGGGGCCTCATTTCTGCGAGGGACGCTGTACAAAGTGGCGACTGTCTTACTTACGGTAGACAATGTTAAATAATTTCTAAATGTGGTATTACGTGGCAATAATGGAACCTTTACCTTTACCACTACTCTTGGGTACACCTGCATGAGCAAAAGGAGGTGGCCCACATCCTTGTGAACACTGTGTGTGCAAAGGAGGTCTAAATGAGGATGCAAGGGTCTTTGTTGAGATTCATCCGAAACAGCTGCAGAACAGAAAACTCTCCCATCTACAGGCTATTCCCATCTATGCTTAGAAACAGTCATCAAGTGCTCCTGGAAGATCCACTTCTGTGAAACATTCTGTTTTTCGAGTTCAATGAGAAGTCTTTCAGGAAAAGCTGCTGACTGGCACATTCCGGGCTGCAGGAATGCATATTGAGGGGTGCACTGAGGATTTGTATCGCCATTTGAAAAGCTGTATGGGGAAGATACATGGTCTGACATCATTCTTCCATTAAACATTAAAGGACTAAGCCCTACATGGTAACTTCTCAAACATTTAAAGTTTGTATTGGTGCAGGAGGCCACATGAGTGCCAATGGGATACTTTACACAGAATTTGCTAAGGGGTAGAACGGTTAGCGTAGCAGTTAGCTCAACGTCTTTACTGCACCAGCGACCGGGACCAGTTTGAATTCCACACTGTCTGTAAGGAGTTGGTATGTTCTCCCCGTGCCTGCAAGGGTTTTCCCCAGGGGTTCCGGTTTCCTCCCAAAACATACCAGGAGTTATAGACTAATCGGGTGTAATTGGGTAGCACGGACTCGTGGGCCATAATGGTCTGTTACCATGCTGTATGTCTAAATGTGTTAATTTAAAATTTATCGAACCAATAACATTATGAATACATAACCTGAAAGACACAATGAATCTAAAGGATTCAAGAAAAATAGAGGGTTATTTTGTGAGGCAGAGATTTTGTTTGTTGAGTAGGCTTGTATAGGTCAGCACAACATTGTGGGCCGAAGGGCTAAATTTAAGTTAATTTAATTTTAAATTTTTAGAACCAATAAAGTAGGAGTCTCCAAAATGGTCAATATCGATTCTTGGGGGTCGATGGGACTAGCTCAGGGTCGAAAACTGCCAGGGGTTGATAAATGTCAGGGGGGGGGGATCGATTGAACTTTTGGGGTCGAAAGAATTGTAGAGCCCGAGGTCCCCACTCCTGCCCGGGATCCTGACATCGCACTCCTGCCCGAGAGCCCAAGGTGACTTCTTCGATGCAGGCCACACTGCACCTGATGTTGAAAATGGAGTGGCCATCGCCGATGCTGGAGGCTTGGACCCAACTCCATTTGGCATCTACCCAGTAAGAAGCAAATTTTTTTTTACTGTTATTGTAATCATTTGCTTGCTTGATTTATAGATTTGTTACTTGGCAACTGGGGTGTTGTAACAAAGTTTGAGTTGTTGCTGGGAGGCCTGGACACCACCCTCACTAATGCACATAGAAAAAAATTATTGATCAAGTTATTTATTTATTTTTGTACATGCCTTGGGGACTATGAAGGATCAAGAATTCCATGGAGGGGGTCAATGTTCTAAAAAGTTTGGGAACTCCTGTTCTAAACCCATGCACTGTTTATTTGAATTTCTTTTAAATATATATTTTATAACTAAAATATTTTGGAAATTTTAAAAAATGCAATGGCCAGGATCACTGGGTAGTGATACCAGTCTTCAGCAGGAGTATTGAACAGGCTCAGAATGTAGCCTGGGTTCAGCCACACGGTACACAGGAGACAGACACAGGAACATGGGCTCAGGAGCTTGTTGTACACTAGGGTGTACACTGAGCCCGGGAATAGGGCATACCCTGGTCCGATGTAGCTTGGGCCCATGTACAGGGTATGCACAACTATTTCTACATCATTTCATTCCTAAGAAACAGATAAAGACAGATATAGAATGGAGGATGAGCCCTTCTGCTGGACTGAGTCAAAATGCAAGCATTTCCCAGGGTGTAGTGTTAATGGAGCACAAATCGGAAGTACACAATCTGTAGCCAGAGTTAATGGGCATAATGCAGTGGGCATAATGTGGATCTCTAGCACCTTGTGTTTATGTGGTGATGTTCCCTCAACCATCGAATACTCTGGTCTTTCATTCACCTTATTGGTTTTTTGTCTTGGAATTACTTCAGTTCTGTTCTTTTGGTAACTCTTAGTATATTTTGAAAGAACAGCTAAGATTTGAGTATAAAATGTAACAACATACAAAATTCGGCAACTTTTGCCTGGCATAAAGACACACGAAGTGGTGCCACAAGCATAGCTCAGCCCTCCCAATGCTAAGAGGAAGAGAAGCAGAAGAGAGTCCCTTTAGAGATACTTTCAGCGCAGCTGGCACAGCCTCCTGACAGATCCATTGGCGAATTCAGTACAATGAGGAAGCTTTCAGCACCTGAGGCCTTTCGAGAGCCCTTCTTGCCCTTGGCTCCTTCTCAAATCCTGGTCCTAATACCTGGTTCCCACGAGCCAGACTCCAGCAATCTAGAGCCTGTGTGGGTCTTTCAGCTGCTGAGCCCCTTGGTGGTCTGCTACCCTGGTCACCTTCCCTGGAGCATCATCTTCTAGGGTTTCCTTCTCAGCAGTGGTTGGGGTGGGGGTCTTCTCCCACTTTGATGCCCTGTGCTATCTGATCCCCCGAGCCTGCAACTCCTCATGATCCACTGCCTAGCATGGGCACCATCATCTTGGAGACAGACCTTCATGGTTTAAGGGTATGAAAAAAATTGTCTCCTTGATTGGCTGTTTACAGCCGTCAACATCATAACCGGGCAGTAGGACCCTGTGGAGTAGCACTGAGTATCCGCTCCCCTCTCTCCTGGATCCACAGCAGCTGTTTAGGAGCAGTATCATTTCTATCCAAGTGAGTGTTGTGCTTTGAGATCCTTCTGATGAAGTGCATTTGAACTGTGTTGTAGGACATGTTCTCCATTGTGAGTAGAATATTTCTGACATAAAACCAAGTAGCAGATCTTTTTGGTGCATTTGAAATGGTTAATCTTGAATTGGCTGAGATTATGTTGTTGTATGGTTGAGAACATTAGATTGTTGCAGTCAAGTACCTGGACCTGGTGCTGCAAGTGTTCACTTGGAGGGATGCGCACAGGAGGTGGTACCCATGCACAGCTAGCTGCGTTGGTAACACACACGTGTGGTTAAAGTGAGGAGTTGCCATGACATGTCTGTGAATTAGCCAATGGGTAGACAAGGTGAGTGGCACGAGGTTTGTGCCAAAAAGGGACCATTAGAAATGGTTGGAAAGGCAAAAATAAGGATAGGCAGATGGCCATTTTATGGACATTAAAACTTGTGAGTGTTTATTTTTGGATTTTCTTCTTGGCCTCCGTCGGTCAAGATCAACCTTGGGTCTTGCGCCTTTGATAGTCACTGGTTTTGGCTCTCGAGGCCGATCCTGGAATGACAGGCTCTGCCATAGTTGCTGCAAGTGTAGGGCATCGTTGAATTGTTGTCTGGTGTCCGCTGTGCTCTTCACTTAGCTCTCTGCTCCTCAAACTGAATCCAGACACTCTTTTGCCTTGCTCCATTTGTTGCAGTAATTTAAGGCTTTCATGTCGTGCTTGCAGAGTTCTTTGAAGCGAAGCCGGGGTCTACCAACGTTTCTCTTGCTACTTCTCTGTAGAGGGTGTCCTTTGGCAGTCGACCATCCTTCATGCGACCAACCAGCGCAGTCTGCTTTGTCTTAAAGGTTTGACCATTGAGGGAAGTCCAGTGCGAGAGAGGACCTCAGAATTTGGGACTTTGTCTCTCCAGGTGATGCCGAGGACGCAGTGAAGGCTGTAAAGGTGAAAACTGTTCAGTTTCCTTCCATCTTGGTCCAAGTCTTACTACCATACAGGAGGGCACTGATAACGCATGCATTGTACACAGCAATCTTCATCTTTGTAGCGAGTTTCACTCCTACAAGTAATAACTCTGCTGGTTCAGATCGTCTTCTGGTGAAAATGGAGAATAGCTATGAGGATAAACCGATTGTGGGGAGCAGTTGGGGAGGTCAAACTCAAAGTTCCCAACCGTTCTATGAAAAATGTTCACTCTTGGGTCACCATTCGTGAGCCACATTTCTCCTTGAGTCAGAAGACTAACTTTGGTTTACTTGTCGCACACCTCCCAGAGAGAATTGCTTGCAAGGTGGAAGATGTTCTGATGAATCCAGGAAAAGCCGATCCATACGATTCCCTGAGGGCTGCTATTTCAGAGTGAATGCAGCCGTCTCAAGAGTGTTGCATTGCAGAGCTTCTAGCCAATGACAATCTTGGCGACAGAAAGCTGGCATAGATGCTCAGAAAATGGTGCAGGCTAGCTGGTGAAGACGTTATTGATGGAGATGTTTAGGAAACAGAAAGTTCTCCGTTGTTTGCCTTCCCAAAATCAAGGACAACTGGTCTTTCCGATGTCCACCCTGGATCAATTGGTGATGCACGACAACCTCGTGATGCCACAGCCTTTGCAATGCAGTTGGAGGCTTTGGCAGCTATCCCCAGTCAGAAAGCAGCATTAGATCAACACACTACACCACCAATTCAACAGAGGTAAATGAAGCTCGAGCAGCAAGTGGCGGCACTCACTGAACAGGTTCAACCTCCTCGTCTCCAGCCTAATTGGGATCATACTGGATGGGGATGAGGTAGAGGCGATGGACGATGTATTTGTTGAAGTTACCGGAGATTTGTGCTGCTGCTTGGTCGAGCCAGCTACCTTGCCGCTTCATAAACTCCAGGTCATTTACATGGCTCCAATGGCAAGGTGTTCACTAATAGGTGGGGCAGAACCAAACCTTGATTGGCAGCTGGTGTGTCCCCCGACTAGGTAGGGAGCAGTGCTACAGCCACAACCCTTCTCAATGCACACGCAAACTCCACACAAACAGAACCCGTGTCTCAGCAGCTGTGAGGAAACAGCTCTGTCCTGCTGCATCGTCTCCTCACCCATTACTGGTCACTGGTAAAACCTGAAAAACAGCAATGCAGGTGAAAATGCAGTCTGATGTCTTTCTGCCAGTGAGCAGAAGGCAGCGGGAGCACTGGGACACAATTTTAAAATAAATTTCCTGGAATGAGAGACAAAGGTGTTTTCACCATGTTTGAATTTAGATGCAAGTTAATGTTTTGGGTGAGATCAGTCCAAAATAAATGAACATTAATCCATGGGAAGCATAAGTTAGAGAGTGCACCATGGTCTGACAACCTCTGTGTTCATCTGCACTGATCTACATATCTGCATTGGGACCGTGTCTATCTCTGCCTTGCCTTGGGTTTTGTGGAGCCTGCACACCCTCATCAACCCGGGTTATTCTCTGTGACTGTGCTACCAGTATCATAGGACCCAGTATCATGACCAAATAGAGCAAGAAAGATTCCCAGGGCTCCTGGTCCTAGCAACAACTGCCACCTGTGACACCTGGTGTCACACCTCGCCCTCTGCAATGATCCAGGGGTATTGAATGGTACAATCTCCCTGTCAGTGGTGATTGCTTGGAAGCAGGTGTCCAGCTGAGTTAGAGGTTGTGGGTTCCAGTTTCCCCAGAGCAGAAAAGGCAAGGCTGACACCCATGTGGAGTACTGATGGATATTATTTTCTCAGCGATGGGTAGCACAGTGGGAGTAGAGCTGCTGCCTCCTTGCTGGTACTGTTGGCGTGAAGTGTGTGTACAGCCACCCCATCTGGCTGCTCTGGCCTCCTCCCACATTACAACAGCGTGCACCACGCAGGTCACCGTGACCACTGAAAATTTTCCCATGAGTGATAGAATCTGGGAGGAGGGGTGGTGAGGGCGGTCAATTCATGGGATGTGAGGAAGATAAGATAAGATTCGTGCAGGTTGGTGTAAATGGTGGGTAAGGCTCTGAATGTGATGGGCTGAGTGGCCTGTTTCTATACTGGGCTCTTTTGGGTGAGACATCTGCCATTTCAAAAGATCCCAGAGTACTTCAGTGGCAGAAATGTCTTGAGATTTTCTGGTTAATATTTACCCTTCAACCAACATCTCCCCAAGACCTATTTATGCTATTTATGCAAAGTGAGTGCACACAATTGGATTGTAGACTGCATCTAATTACTTCATTCCAGTGTACCTCCAGGTAAAGGTAAATTATTACTCTGTTATGCCACATCCACAGTTCCATTTATTTCTCTGGAAGCCTCAATAACTTGTGGCTTGGTTGAGCAGCTCTGACATTCTTGCCTCACTTGTTGCCCTTCTTGGAAATTGCTTTGAGTTTACAATGGCCTCAGACCAGTTCTCCCCCTTTCCTCAGATAGCAAAACGACACAAGCCTAACAGGTGACTCCTTTAACTTGAAACCTGTTTGTGTCCTCCACCTTGGTGACGTCCCAGGGACCTTTTGCATCAAAGTAAATAAATTAAATGCAAGCTATTGCTATTGGATTAGAAGGTATCCAAAGGAACCTTGTTACTAAAGGCAGGTGTGATGCCGGAGGATTGGCAGGGAGCTCATGTTGTTCTATTGTTCCGTTGTTTAAAAAAAGGCTTCAGAAGTAACCTTGGAAATGATTAACTGGTGAGCGTGACGACAGTAGTAGGTAAATTATTGCAAGGTGTTGTAAGAGATTGGATATGCAAGTATTTGGATAGCCAGGGATAGTCAACATGGCTTTGTAGATGGTAGTAAAGACACAATGCTGGAGAACTCAGCAGGTCAAACAGGGTCCTTTATATAGCAAAGATAACTATACATAACTGTCGTTTTGGTCTTGAGCCCTTCATCAAGGTGTCAAGGTGTCGACATGGACAGTGGTCGGGCCTTTGGCAAGGTCCCACGTGGGAGGTTAGACAGGAAGGTTCAAATGCTCGGTATTCATGGTGAAGTAGTGAACTGGATTTGACATTCTCTATACAGGAGAAGCCAGAGAGTAGTGGTGGATGATTCTTCTCAGACTGCAAGCCTGTGACTAGTGGGGTGCCTCAGGGATCGGTGCTGGGACCATTGCTGTTTGTCATCTATATCAATGATCTGGATGATAATGCGGTAAATTGGATCAACAAGTTTGTAGATGACACTAAGCTAGGAAGCGTTGTGGACAGCGAGGAAAGTTTTCAAAGCTTGCAGAGATATCTGGACCAGCTAGAAAAATGAGCTGAGAGGTGGCAGATGGAATTTAATGCAGACAAGTGTGAGGTGTTGCATTTTGGAAGGACAAACCAAGAAAGGATATTCACAGTGCAGTGAACGGGAATTCACTGTCTGTGTGTTGTTCTGATGGCCCTGGCTCCCCTGGCTCCACCCTCACCTTCCCCATTATAAACCCTGGCTTTCCTGCCCTAGATTGACCTGAGGAATATTGTGTCGACTGGCCATTAATTGAAAGCTATTAAAAGCATGTTTGTACTCTTCACTTGTCTCTGAGTGCAATCAGTCACTTTACAATTTTAAAACCTTAATTTTGATGGGATAGAAGCCCTGTTGAAGGCAGGGATACTCCAGATCGACCCTCTGTACCTTGAGGCCCCAGAGGAATTCGTATATTGGCTGGAGTGCTTCCAGTCCTACCTGATGACCACACAAGACATCTTCAACTCAGATGGTCTCCAGAGATCGGCACTTCTCTCTTGAGTCAGCCCCAAAGGGTACGCTGTCGGCCATAGAAGGCTTGAAGGCCCGCTACGTGAGGCTTCAGAATAAAGTGCTGGTGAGTCACCGGCTCTCTCAACGTCTGGGTGAGTCGCTGGATGATTATGTCTTTGAACTGTGGGCCCTGACTAGAAAATGCCACTACGAAGCGATCATGGCCTGGGTGAGAGAGGAGGAACAAATCCAGGACACCCTCATGGCAGGAGTGAGGTTGAGGTGCATGAGGCAGCGACTGCTAGAGTGGGGAGGAAAGACTTGGCCAGCACCCTGAAGCTGACGAAAGCACTCGAAGAGGTCCAACTAGGAGCTGATGACCTCACGGGTGAAAGCGGTGTCTTTTCAGAAGACCAGGTCAGTGGGCGCGGCGACCCCCGCAGCCCCAGCGCCAACTGCTGTGACCATGCATGACCAGGGATTCTACATCTGTGGACAAGCACAGCACCCCTGCGCCCAATGCCCTGGAAAGGACTCCATGTGCGCAGGATGCGGTAATCGAGGGCACTGGGTGAACATCTGCCAGGCTAAAGGGAACCCAAAGAGGGCGAACGGGTGTTCAACCCTCGAATCATCGCTCGACCCATGTCCAAACTCCAAAGGACCAGGCTCCGCCTCTCCATGCTGTTCACTGCTAGCGCCTTGCTGTGTCTCATGGTGGGACCCGCCACTGGAAGTGAAGCATCACGGGAAGCCACGGTGGCCATCTTGCCGTGCCTCAAGGTCGGCACCACCTAGTCTGTCGTTGGATCAAGATGGAGGGCGACCATCTTGCTGTGCCTCATGGTCGATGCCATCTTGTCTCCCCGCCAGCCATGAGGAGCCAGTATGGGGAGCGACATGGTTTCTGGAGCACTGGCATCGGTCGTCCTGGATCAGGCAAAACCTCACCAGTTGAATAACTTGACGATGGAGGTGAGGATAAACGGACTCTCCACTGAAAACTTTATAAACTCTGCAACTGCTCTGGTGCACAACTGAAGGTGTATCCGACGGGCTATCGCCTTTACTTAGCTTTGCACTCGCCCTCTGCAATGATCCAGGGGTATTGAATGGTACATCTAACTGTAAAAGGGGGGGAATTTTGTAGGTTCTGATTGTATGTACTGAAGGATTTGTTGCTGGGCCTGGACTTCCTGTGTCACCTTAAAAGCGTGACCATGAAGTACTCTGGCCCACTTCCTCCAATCATGGTGCGGAACGGTGGGTCCCAAAAGCCGGACGCCACATGCAGTCTCTCCACCCTAAATATTGATGCCCCCCAACTGTTTCCGAATCTGACTCCCAATTGCAAGCCAATAGCCACAAAGAGCAGGTGATACAGTGCGGGGGATTGGGAAAGTATTAGAGCCAAGACGCGGCGGCTGCTCAAAGAAAAGATAATTGAACCCAGCAACAGCCCATGGAGAGCTCAGGTGGTGGTCATAAAAGGGGGAGAAAAGTCCAGGCGAGTGATTGACTCTAGCCAAACAATTAATTGTTTCACACTCCTGGATGCATACCCCCTCCCTTGAATTTCGGACATGGTAAACAAAATTGCGCAATATCGGGTCTATTCGACCATTGACCTGAAAGCTGCATACCATCAGTTACCGATCCATTCCGACGACCACCACTACACAACATTTGAGGCAGATGGACAGCTTTATCAATTTTGGAGGGTCCCTTTTGGTATCACTAATGGGGTCTTTGTCTTCCAGAGACAAATGGACAAAATGGTCGACGAATACGGGTTAAAGGCCACCTTCCCTTATCTCGACAACGTCACCATTTGTGAACAATCTCTGGAAGACCATGACACCAACCTCCAGAAGTTTCTCCATGTGGCCAAATCCCTGAATCTCACGTACAACTCCAGTAAGTGCGTGTTCCAGATGAAACATCTGGCGATCCTGGGCTATATGGTGGAGAATGGCATCATTGGTCCTGACCCTAATCAAATACACTCCCTGTTAGACCTCCTGATCCGGAGGACCATGAAAGCCTTCAGGAGATGCCTGGGCTTCTTCTCCTACTATGCCCAGTAGGTTCCTCACTACACAGATAAAGTCTGCCCCCTCTTAAAATCCACCTCTTTCCCATTGTCGGCTGAAGCCCGGGTGGCTTTTGACTACATTTGGAGCTACATTGAAAAGTCACCATGCATGCGGTGGATGAGAATGCACCTTTCCAGGTGGGAAGCGATGCTTCTGACGTAGCTCTGGCTGCTACCCTTAACCAGACAAGCAGGCTGTTGCCTTTTCCCCCTACTCCCTACAAAACCATGAGCTTCAGAACCCATCTGTGGAGAAACAGGCCCAGCCATTGTAGGGGCCATCAGGCACTGGAGGCATTTCCTGGCCAGCAGAAGATTTACACTGCTCACCGACCAGCGATCAGTGGCATTTATGTTTAATAATGCAAAAAGGGACAAAATAAAGAATGATAAGATTGAATTCTCCACCTATAATTATGACATAGCATGCAGGCAGGTACTCTCAATGAACCTCCAGATGCCCTGTCAAGGGGAAGCTCTCTTTCTGCACATACTGGCCAGTTGTGGTCACTGCACAATGAGCTTTGCCAGTCAGGCATCACCCACATGGTTCATTTCGTGAAGGCATGTAACCTGCCCTATACCATTGAGGATATCAGGGAAATGACCAGGTCCTGCCAGGTCTCTGTGGAGTGCAAATTGCACTTCTACTACCACCCCGACAAAGCGCACCTGATAAAGGCATCCTGCCTCAGTGTCGACTTCAAGGGTCCCCTCCCTTCCATCAACGGAAACCTGTACTTTCCTAATGTCATCAATGATTATTCATGTTTTCTGTTCGCCATCCCCTGCCCAGGCATGACCACCACCAGTGAGGAGCGGCTCAGTGAGTGAGTGGAGCAGTGAAGGAGTGAGACTTCCTGGCTTTGGCTTATCAGGCTTTGGCTTATCAGGCTTTGGCTTATCAGGCTTTGGCTTATCAGGCAAGGAGAAAAGGTAAGCTGAGTTATTTCCCTTCGTATTCAGAGTCATGCCAATAGGGTTAGTGGTCTGTACTGGGTGTCAGATGTGGGAACAATGGGTGACCTCCACCCTCCCAAATGGCCACATCTGCACCAGGTGTACCGAGATGCAGTTACTAAGGGAGCGAATTAGGGATATGGAGTTGCAGATTGATGACCTGCGGCTTGTAAGGGAGAGTGAGGAGTTAATCGACTCAACTTTCAGGGCGATAAATACTCCAGAACTCATGTCAAGTAAATGGGAAACTGTCAGGCGAGGAAAGAAAAAAGCGAGAAAAACGGAGAGCACACCAGTGACTATCCCACTCAGCAACAGTTATGTTGTGTTGGATTCTGTTGAGGGAGATGACCGGACAGAAGATGGCCACGGGCACCAGGACAATGGCAATGAGCCTGGCAGAGTGGTGCAAAAGAAAAGGAAAAGGAGAAATGCAGTAGTTATTGGGGACTCCATTGTCAGGGGTACAGACAGGAGGTTCTGTGAGCCAGATAAGTATACCCGCATGGTGTGCTGCCTCCCTGGTGCAAGGGTACGAGATATCACAAATCGGGTCCAAAATATTCTGAGAGGAGAGGGAGAGCAGCCTGATGTCTTGGTACATGTGGGTATAAACAACATTGACAAGAAAAGGGAGGAGGGAATGAAAAGGGATTACAGTGAGCTGGGACAAAAGCTGAAAGACAGGAACGCTAGGGTGGTGATCTCGGGATTACTACCTGTTCCAAATGCACGTGATGAAAAGAATGTAAGGATAAGGAAAATGAACGTGTGGCTGAGGTGCTGGTGTACAAGGCAAGGATTTGGCTTCTTGGATCATTGGGATCTCTTTTGGGGAAGGCATGATCTTTACAAGAGGGACGGGTTGCACCTAAATCCAAAAGGTGTCAACATTTTGGCAAGTATGTTTGGTACAGCAGTGGGGCAAGGTTTAAACTAATTTTGCAGGGGTATGGGAACCAGAGTGATAGGGAAAAGGGTAGGGAAGATAAAGTAATGGCCAGGAAAAGTAAAATAGGAAAAGTAATGTTGGGAGGAGAAAGTAAAAAATTAGATGGTGCAGTGAGTTTTCGGGTCAATGATAGTGTTAAGAAAATTACAAAGAAAAATAGTGGGCAGAAAAATCAAAAGAAAAGGTTACAGAAGTCACTAGATATTAAAAGGACAAAGAGCATAAGGACACTTTATCTGAATGCCCGCAGTATTAGAAATAAGGTTAGTGAACTTGAGGCGCAAATCTGTACCCATGCCTATGATTTGGTAGCCATCACGGAAACATGGCTACAAGGTGACCCTAAATGGGAATTAAACTTTCAAGGGTATCAGGTGGGGAAAAGAGGTAGACAGGATGGTAAGGGAGGTGGAGTTGCACTCTTAATCAAAGATGAGCTCCAGGCAGTAGTGAGGAATGATATAAGATCTAAAGAGCATAATGTTGAGTCCATTTGGGTAGAGATAAAGAATAACAAAGTGAAAAAATTATTGGTGGGTGTTATCTATCGCCCACCAAATAACAATAGTTTAGTGGCACAGGAAATAAATAGAGAGATAAGTGAGGTATGTAATAATGATACGGCAGTCGTCATGGGGGACTTTAACTTCCACATAGATTGGGAAAATCAAGTTGGTCGTGGGAGTCTGGAAGAGGACTTCATAGAATGCATCCGCGATAGCCTTCTTGAGCAGCATGTTAAGGAACCAACAAGATAAAATGCTCTCCTGGATCTCGTGTTGTGCAATGAGATAGGTAGGGTAAATGATGTAATAGTCAGAGACCATCTGGGAAATAGCGATCATAGTATGATTGAATTTCTCATTCAGATGGAAGGGGAAATAGTTCGATCTAAAACTAATATATTATGCTTAAACAGGGGTGACTACCATAGGATGAGGGAGGAATTGGGCAGAGTGGACTGGGAGCACAGGCTAATTGATGAAACAGTTGAGGAACAGTGGAAGATTTTCAAAGAAATATTTTGTAATGCTCAACAAAAATATATTCCGGTCAGGAAAAAGGGCAGCAAGGGAGGGAAAAATCAACCGTGGTTAACAAAGGAAATAAAGGAGAGTATAAAATTGAAGGTGCAGGTGTACAAAGCTGCAAAGAGCAGTGGGAAACTGGAAGATTGGGATAACTTTAAGAGACAACAAGGGGTTACAAAGCGGGTAATAAGAAATGGGAAAAAGGATTATGAAAGTCAATTGACACAAAATATAAAAATAGAAAGCAAAAAATTTTATAAATATATAAAACAGAGTTAACATAGGACCCTTGGAGGATGAGAAAGGAAAACTGCTAGCAAAAAATGAGGAAATAGCCGAGGCATTAAACAAATATTTTGTCTCAGTCTTCATGGTGGAAGACACGTCCAGCATGCCCAAGTGCGGAGTTAAGTATGCGAATGTTGGGGAGGGCTTTGATAAAATAGTTGTTACAAGGGAAGTAGTGATGGAGAAACTAATGGGACTAAAGCCAGACAAATCACCTGGTCCTGATGATATGCATCCAAGGGTTCTGAAGGAAATGGCAGAAGTTATATTTGATGCATTGGTGGTCATATACCAAAATTCCTTGGATTCTGGGCAGGTCCCAGCAGACTGGAAGACAGCAAATGTCACACCACTTTTTAAGAAGGGATGTAGGCAGAAGACTGGAAATTATCGGACAATTAGCTTGACGTCTGTAGTTGGAAAAATGCTTGAAGCCGTCATTAAAGATGAAATAGTGAAACTTTTGGAACGTAAGGGTTCAATCAGGCAGACGCAGCATGGTTTTAGAAAGGGAAGATCTTGTTTGACAAACTTGTTAGGATTCTTTGAGGATATAATGGGTGCGGTGGATAGAGGGGAACAGGTTGATGTTGTATATTTGGATTTCCAGAAAGTGTTTGATAAGGTGCCACACAAGAGACTTATCAGTAAGTTACAGGAAAGTGGAGTCCGGGGAAGTATATTGGCCTGGATTGAAGATTGGTTGTCTGACAGGAGGCAGAGAGTCGGGATAAATGGGAGTTTTTCAGGTTGGCAGAAATTGGTAAGTGGGGTGCCGCAGGGGTCAGTGTTAGGCCCACAACTGTTCATCATTTACATTGATGACTTGGAGGAGGGGACAAAATGTGGTGTACCCAAGTTTGCGGATGACACCAAATTGAGTGGAAGAGCAAATTGTAATGAGGATGTGGAGAGTCTGCAAAGGGATATAGTTAAGCTGGATGAATGGGCAAAGGTCTGGCAGATGGAGTACAATGTTAGTAAGTGTGAGGTTATCCACTTTGGCAAGAAAAATAAAAGAGCTGAATATTATTTAAAGGGTGAAAAACTACAGCATGCAGAGGGACTTGGGAGTGTTTGTGCATGAATTGCAAAATGTTAGGTTGCAGGTGCAGCAGGTTATTAAGAAGGCAAATGGAATGTTGGCGTTCATCGCTAGAGGAATTGAATTCAGGAGTAGGGAGGTAATTTTGCAACTGTATAAGGTACTGGTGAGTCTGCACCTGGAGTACTGTGTCCAGTTCTGGTCTCCATATTTGAGGAAGGATATACTGGCTTTGGAGACGGTCCAGAGGAGGTTTACTAGGTTGATCCCTGGGATGAAGGGGTTGACTTATGATGAAAGATTAAATCGTCTAGGATTGTATTCGCTCGAGTTCAAAAGAATGAGAGGAGATCTTATAGAAACATTTAGGATTATGAAGGGTATGGATAGGATAGATGTAGGAAGGTTTTTTGAGCTGGGGAAACTAAAACGAGAGGACACAGTCTCAAGATTCGGGGGAGTAGATTTAGGACAGAGATGAGGAAAAATAGTTTTTCCCAGAGAGTAGTGAATGTTTGGAATTCTCTAACCAGGGAAGTGGTTGAGGCTGCCTCATTAAACATATTTAAAATTTGGTTAGGTATATTTTTACATGATAGAGGAATTAGGGGATATGGGGAGAAGGCAGGTAGGTGGAGTTAGGTCATAAATTAGATCAGCCATGATCGTATTGAATGGCGGAGCAGGCTCGATGGGCCATTTTTGGCCTACTCCTGTTCCTACTTCCTATGTTCCTATGTTCCTATAATAGGATTGAAAGAGTGTGGAGATTTACTGGGATGTTGCCCAGACTTCAGGAACTGAGTTACAGTGGAAAGGTTGGGTAGGTTAGGACTTTTTTCCCTGGGGCATAGAAGAATGAGGGGAGATTTGATAGAGGCTTTTAAAATTATGAAGGCTCTCAACAGAGTAAATGTTATTCCACTGAGGAAAGGTGAGATACAAAGCAGAGGATGTGGGTTAAGGATGAAAGGGGAAAAGTTGAGGGGGAACATTAGTGTGAAACGATCTGCCAGCTGAAGTGGTGAAAGCAGGGTCAATTTTAACATTTAAGAAGAATTTGGACAGGTACATGGATGGGAAGGATATGGAGGGCTATGGACTAGGTGCAGGTCAGTGGGACTAGGCTGAAAAATAGTTTCCACAGACTAGAAAGGCTGAAGGGCCATGTTATGTGCTGTAATGTTCGGTGGTTCTATGGAGATAAGGATAAGCCAGGAAACCATTGGCCAGATCAGTCTTCTGCAAATGAAATTGGACTTTCATAATCAATAGTTGGAGATAAGGTGAGTGAACATTTAGAACTGCATGTTAATTAATAACAGCATTGTTTTATTCACAGCAAGCTGCATTTGGCAAGCAACGTACTTTGCATGAAGTGATAGATTGAAAAGATAAAGTAAACACTGGAAAAGGCAGGATTATTTTTCTCAGAGAAAGAAAATTCTGAAGATTTGATAGAATTTTTCATTTTGTGACTGGTGTTGATAAATAAACTTTCTGGCAGCCAGTGGTTAGGATTTGAATGCCCTGCCTGGTGGGATGGTGTATATAGAGTTTGCAAAAGAGAGAACCAAATAACAATTTAAATTTAATTTCAGAGAGATACAGCATGGTAGCAGGCCCTTCCAGCCCATCAGCCCACACCACCCAATTATACCGATGTGGGAGATCCTGGAGGCAATGCACCCAACACGGAGAAAATGTACAAACTCTTTACTGACAGCAATAGATTTGAACACAGGTCGCTGGCACTGTACCAGCATTGCACTAACCATGACACCAGTGGTTTTCAAACTCACATTCCTCCTCTGTGATTAGTAAGGGGTTGCTTAAGGTGGGATGTGGGAAGGGAAGGATGGGAATCACTGCTCCAGACCCAATTGTTACTGAAATATTTTGCTTTAAAAAAAATTATCACTGGCCCATTTCCTTTAGAATTATGAAACTGTGCACATAACAAGTCAATTAGGTACAATTATCTTCAGAAGCGTGGATTCGATGCTGTCGACCTCTGCCATCTCAAGTACTTCGATGTTGGTGATGAAGTCCCTCCAATGAATGTTGAGGATGGAGCGGAGACAATGCTGGTGGAAGCGTTCTAGGAGCCGTAGGTGATGCCGGTAGAAGACCCATGATTCGGAGCCGAACAGGAGTGTGGGTATGACAACGGCTCTGTATACGCTAATCTTTCCAAGATCGTGTTATATGGCAAGCTCTCCACTGGCCACCGAGACAGAGGTGCACCAAAGAAGAGGTACAAGGACTGCCTAAAGAAATCTCTTGGTGCTTGCCACATTGACCACCGCCAGTGGGCTGATATCGCCTCAAACCGTGCATCTTGGCGCCTCACAGTTCGGCAGGCAGCAACTTCCTTTGAAGAAGACCGCAGAGCCCACCTCACTGACAAAAGACAAAGGAGGAAAAACCCAACACCCAACCCCAACCAACCAATTTTCCCTTGCAACCGCTGCAACCGTGTCTGCCTGTCCCACATCGGACTTGTCAGCCACAAACGAGCCTGCAGCTGACATGGACATTACCCCTCCATTAATTTTCATCCGCGAAGCCAAGCCAAAGAAGAAAGAAGGTACAATTAAAACAGTGGGTTTCAAACTTTTTTTCCTTTCCACTCATATACCACCTTAAGCAATCCCTTACTAATCACAGAGCACTTCTGGCATAGGGATTGCTTCAGGTGGAATGAGAGTTTAGGGGACAGTTTGAAAACCACTGCACTATGTTAACCAAGCTACCTTAAGATCACAGAAATGAGGAGCGACTTGGGCGTTAGATTAACTAGTTTACCTCTGTTGGTAAAATGTGCACTGTTAAAAGGGTTTGGAGTGTTTAATTAGTGTCCCTTGCAGCATAGAGTTGTGCCTGCACTGAGTCAAGGGGTGGTGGGGCACCATGCCGGTGTGTGCAGAGGCACAGCTTCCTCTGGATAAGGCATCTGGAGGGTCATTAAGAGCTCCTGGCCGATAGGCGATGCCATAATTGTAGGTGGTGAGTTCGATCCTCCACCTAGCAACGTTGTCAATTTTGATTTTACCCCTTGACATTATTAAACATAAATGAGACCGAGCGCTTGTCAGTGAGGAACATAAATTTCCTACCAGCCAGGTAGTGTCTCCAGTGCCTCACAGCTACTGCAATGGCTTGAGCCTTCTTTTCCATAGAGGGGTTTTGGAGCTCGTGGCCTTGTAATGTCCAAGAAAAAAATGCAATTGGCCTGCCCGCCTGGTTGAGGGTCGCGGCCAGAGCAACGTCCGAAGTGTCGCTTTCCACTTGGAAAGGTACGTTCTTGTCCACTGCGTTCATGGCGACTTTCACAATGTGTTCCAGAAGTAGTTAAAAGTCATTTGGGGTTCAGCCGAGAGGGGAAATTAGTGGCTTTTAAGAGAGGATGAACCTTATTAGCGTATTGAGGGATCCACTTGGAGTAATATGAGAAAAACCCTAGCCATCTCCTCAAAGTCTTTGTGATCCTGGCAATGGGGAGCTCTAACAGGGGGCACATCCTATCGCGATCGGGGCTAATGATGCCATTCTCCACCTCGTAGACAAGGATAGCCAGCCGTTTAGTCCTGTACATGCATTTGTCAGAGTTATAAGTGAGGTTCAGGGCTTTTGCCGTGCGGAGAAAACTCTGGAGGTTGGTGTCATGGTCTTCCAAGGTATGGCCACATATGGTGACATTATCGAGGTAGGGGAAGGTAGCCTCCAACCCATACTCATCCACCATGCTGTCCATCTGCCTCTGGACGATACAATCCCATTAGTGATACCGAAAGGGACCTCCAGAATTGATAGCCTCAAATGCCATATATGGACGGTCCTCGAAACGCATTGGCAACTAGTGATAAGCAACTTTCAGGTCAATGGTCGAATAGACTCAATACTGCGCAATATCATTCACCATGTCCGAAATTTGAAGGAGTTGGTAAGCGTCCAGGAGTGTGTACCGATTAATAGTTTGGCTATAGACAATCACTAGCCTGGACTTGTTTTCCCCTTTTACCACTACCACTTGTGCTCTCCGTGGCTGGTGCTTAGTTCAATGATAACTTGGTCGAGCATACGTTGTGTCTCAGACTTTATAAAATCTCAGTCTGCAGCACCGTACCTCCTGCTCTTTGTAGCAATAGGTTTACAGTCCGAGGACAGATTCGGGAAGAGAGGTGTGGAGTTGATATTCAGCGTGGAGTGGCTGCATGTGGATTCTGATTTAGCGGCCCTCTGTTCCGAACTGTTATAGTGGGGAGGGGACCAGAATACTCTAAGGTCACGCTTTTAAAGTGAAACAGGAAGTCCAAACCCAACAACACCGGAACAAACAATTCAAGTACATCAGGCGAATCTTACCGAATTCCTCCCCTTCCACTGGCAGATGTACTATACAATGTTGTTGAATATACATAGAATGTGAATGAGGCACTCGGAATTGTGCGATTATTGGAATGATACATCTTTAGATTGTATTCTTCCACAGTCAGTGAGTCTATGAAGCTTTCAGTAGAGCCTGTGTCAATTAGGCATTTAATGGAATGTCCGTTTACCTTCCCAGTCACTATGGAGTTGCTGAGCTGGAGAGCTCTGTCCTGATCTAGGACCATCGAGGCCAGGACACCAGAGAATCCAGACTCCTCACTCGAGTGGCCCCCACTTCCTGGGTTGCCCTGCGTGGGTAACATGACATCGACCTTGTGGCGTAGCAAGATGGCCTCCCTCCTTCCTCCTCTGACAATGAGTTTGAATTTGGGATGCGGCAAAGTGGGTGCCTAGCCATTTTGCGCCGTTTTCTCACTGCCACTGCCACCCTCCACAAGCGTGTCACACAGCAAGTATGTTCGGGTGAATTCGGGGCAGGCGGCTTGGGGCTGGAATCGGATTCGGGAGCTGTGCAGGCTGCAGACTTCGCCAGACTTTCTCTCGTGCAGCAAATCCTTACCCAATGTCCTTTCTTGCCACAGTTGGAACACACTGAGTCTTTTGCCGAGCAAAGAGATCAGATGCTGGCTCTTGCCGCAGAAAAAGCCCTCCTTAGCATGGGAAGCGGCAGCCATTAGGGCTGGGGTAATGGGAGAAGCTGGTCCTTGGAAGGGGCCACCTGGGTGAGTGAGCTTGCTGGCTTCGAGGTCATCATTCTTGAGCTTGGCCTGTTTCAGCGATTTGCCCAGTTCAACCTGACTTGCCAGGTCCTTCTTGCCCAACTCGAGCATTTGCTGCCTTGTGTACCTCAAGCGGACCACCGTGACTAGAGTTCCCCGGATCTGTTCTTCTTCATGAACATGGCCCGTAGCCGTTTTGTACCTGCACTTCTTGGCAAGTGTCCACAGGTCCAGCAGATAATCATCGATGGTCTCTCTTGCCCTCTGGCAACATAGAGCGAGTTGGTGCCTCACTAGGACCTCATTTTGCGACTTCAGGAACCGAGCCTTCAAAGCCTTAATGGCAGCAACATATGTAGTGCAGTCCCTGATAACTGCATACCCTTTCGTTCCCACCCTGAGTTCATTAGTGTGGAAGACATCTTTGGTCACGTTCAGGTAGGTCTGGAAGCAGTCTAGACAGTATGTGAACTCCTCATCCATGTTGGGGTCAGAGGGCCTATCAGTAGCATCCCTGGCTTGAGCAGCGCTTCCATCGTTAGGGAATAAGCTAATAAAATTGTAGCGTGAATAAAAGCTCTCACGACTGGAGGGAAAATAAACGCTTTTATTAGCTTATAACTGAGAGTAGCTCTTACAGTGGTCTTCAGAAGGATTCAGGATTTAGGTGGGAAACCAGTTATGCATAGGTAGATGGGGCGGAGCTGGGAAGTGGAGTCAGCCATCAACACCACACTCCCAGTTCACTGCAGTGTGCTGCATCTGTTAGATCTGTTACCATTTCCTACAATTACCTTCTGTAAATAAAATCCTTCCCTACCAAAACTGTGTCCAGAGTCCTTGCCTTTGAGACCTATCAAACCTGTTTCCTCACTCACGACAGCATGTTCGTACTGTAGCCGCATGGGTTTCTCCCAGATCCTCCAACTCCTCGCGCGTCCAGAATACGTGGGGGTGGGTAGATTGCCTCAGTGTGTAAGTGAGGGATAGAATCTTGGGGGTGGGGTGGGGAAGAGTTTTATATGAATTGTCCATCTTCCAATACAATTGTCCAACCATGCTGACATGTGTGCAAAAACTGGGGCACGTGAGGTGACAGCAGGGCAGAAAAGGTTGAAAGGAATGTCTACAAGGAGGGAAGAATGGTGGGAGGGTAAAGGAATTTACAGAGGAGATTCTGGAGCTATGGGTCCAGGCAGCTGCACGTAGGATAAAAAGGCAAGCACCAAGTGTCAGTGTCAATCATAGTTACCTCAGGGTGTTGCAGGACTGGCACTGTATATGTGTGAAAAAGAAAAAGTGTGTAACATGGCTAATGTGATTTATGGTGTGAAAAATAAAAAATTTAAAAAATAAAAAAAAAGGGTGTTGCAGGACTGGTAGGGATTGCTGATGTTGTGAGGGGAGGGAATCAAAAAGAAAAGTTCAAAAGTCTGCCTTGCCCGTCCCCCAAGTTAACCTTTATCTACCAAATGAAGCAAGGCACCTTCCATTACTATAAGTAACTGAGCAGTGCAGGTGAGCTGAACCATTCAGTATCGACTGAAATCATTATCTCACCACAGGTCATTGGAGAGGAGCACACAGCAATGACTCAGATATCAAACATTAACAATGTTGTAGGTGGAATCGTTCATCTCAAGGTCTCCAGATAAGTCACAGGTCAGTCCAGCTAATGACTCACGATGTTATTGGCAAAAGTGGGGTGGGTGGTGGGAGACAGAGTAAACTGCAGAAGCAATGAACAGCAGGAAGGAAAGAGGGCATTTCTCAGAGCCAGGCATGCAGCAGTTGTTTACCTGGATAATGCAGACCGTGTCAAAGCTAACATCCAAGGAACATCCACACCAGCACCAGGTCTGTGGTTGCTCCTTCTAGCTCACTGTTTCTAACTGGAATGCGGGGTTTGGCATTCTGGCTTTCACAAACTTTAGCTAGAATTGACTGAGGTCGTCAGAACAAAGAACAGAAATATTCCATTCAGACACAATGTCTGCATCAAACATGATGTCCAAATTAAACTGCTGATTGCCATGGAGAGTCTGACTCCCACAGGTGACCTATATCTGACCTATGCACAGCACAAGTAAGGTTGAACAACATATAGAAAAAAAGGAATCTGAATTTCTACAGAGGTGTGGTAGAGAGTGTGCTGACCGGCTGCATCACAGTCTGGTATGGTAACACAAATACCCATGAGCATAAAGCCCTGCAAAAGGCAGTGGTCACAGCCCTGGACATCACTGTCAAAACCCTCCCCACCATTGAGAAAATCTACAGGGAACACTGTCGTAGGAGAGCAGCAGCAATTCTCACTGCTGCCATCAAGAAAGAGGTATCGGTGCCACAAGACTCGCACCATCAGGTTCAGGAACAGCTGCTACCCCTCCACCATCAGACTCCATCGAACCATAGAATAACTTCAGCACAAAAACAGGCCACCTTGACCCTAAGTCTGTGCTGAACCATTTTTGCCTCGACCCACTGACCTGCACCCTGTTCATAACCCTGCATACCTCCCCAATCCATGTACCCATCCAAATTCTTTTTTTTTGAAAATTTTATTTATTAGTATCTAAATACATTTCGAATTAACTTGCTATAACATTACAAAATAGATCCTAAATAATTTTCAATTTTCACCCCCCCACCTCCCACCAACCCTAACCCTTACAGATAGAAAAAAAGAGAAAAGAAAGAACACCTTCATCGTAATAATTCTTCTTTGGCTTGGCTTCACGGACAAAGATTTATGGAGGGGTAATGTCCACGTCAGCTGCAGGCTCGTTTGTGGCTGACAAGTCCGATGAGGGACAGGCAGACACGGTTGCAGCGATTACAAGGGAAAATTGGTTGGTTGGGGTTGGGTGTTGGGTTTTTCCTCCTTTGTCTTTTGTATGTCAAGTCTGAGGAGTTCATGTGCGATGAGGGCAGACCGACGTTCAGGTCGGTGGCTGACAGCCTTGTCTAGCGTGGTTCTGATGTTCCAGCATGCTAGCTTGAGTTTGTGAGCATCTTTTGAGGGGGAGGATGTGGAGGGGGAGGACGTGGACATGTCCTCGGGCCTGCGCAAAGGAGCTTTTAGGTGGAGTGCAGTGTGCGCAGTACTGGCCCCACCCTTTACACCCATGGTTCGTGTGCCGTGGCCAAGCAAGCTGGGACGTGGCAGCGAGGTCCTTGGGTCGTAGGTTTTATATCGGAGTGGCCTTCTCCTATACAGGTTTCTTACCCGGGCTAGATGGGCCTGCCTCCCCTCCTAGGTCGGACCATACCTGGTCGCAAATCACCTGTGGACATGGCCTAGGTAAGTTTAATTGGATTCTCTAGCTACCTCTGAGGTAGGTCAGGGACCCGGTTAGATTCTGATGGGGTTGACCGAGTCACACCCTTTCTTACTGCTGTGTAACTGGGGTGTAAAATGTAAAAAGTGAGGGGGAGGCGGAGGCCCCGGTCTGGGCAGAAAGAAGGAGGCAGCGGCGCCGGTCTGGGCACAGGGAAGGCGGCGGCAGCCCCGATCCGGGCAAAAGCGAGGGGGATGCGGCGGCCCCGGCCTCGGTAGAGCGAAGCAGGCGGAGGCCCTGGTCCGGGCAGAAAGAAGGAGGCGGCAACCCCGGTCCTAATACTATTGATGAAAATACTATTTTCAAGGGGGGGATTGGATTAGGTCTGGATTAGTCTATATTCATAAATTTCATATAGTTGACAAAATTTATCATAATCATCTCTTATATTATAAGTATTTTTTTCTAATGGGTGACAATATTTAATTTCATTAAACCATTTTTCTAATTTAACATTATTTTCCAATTTCCACGTTTTAGCTGCACACTTTCTTACTACTGCTGCTAAACTCAAAATCTCTTTATATTTATCTAATTCCAACTTAATATCTTCATCATATATATTGCCCAACAGAAAAATTCTTAGATCTAATTTAACTTTCACTTTTAATATCTTCTCTAAAATAACATCTTTTACCTTTTCACACGACCATACTGAATGCAAAAAATTACCAACCTCTTTTTTACATCTAAAACATTGAGCAGAGATTCAAATTAAATTTATTCAACTTATAGGGTGTATAATACATTTGATGTAAAAAATGATATTGAACCATTTGATATCTCGCATTGATTGTATTAGTTACACTATCTCTACACAATTTCATTCTATACCTTCTTGAATTTGAATATTTAAATCCTGCTCGCATTTCAATTTAATTTTATACAAGTCCTTCTTTTCCTTTATTTCTTGTAATTTATTATACATAGTAGTTATAAATCTTTTGTTATAACATATTCAAATTGACCATATTTCAGTCTCAAATTCATTCCTGTTTTTTCCTTTAAATATGATGGTAATTGATAATATGCGAATATTGTATTGTGTAATATCCCATATTTCTCCTTTAATTGATTAAATATCATAAACAATGAACCTCTAAAATAATCTCATATCTTCTGTATACCTTTTTCATGTAAATTATCAAATAAAAAAAATATTCATTGTAAGCGGAAGAAGCTGATCCTGTTGCAAAGTCAATTGAGCCAACTGATAATTCCTTATATCTCTTTCCACATGTATCTCATTCCATATTTGAAACAAATCCCTTAAAATTGGTATTCCTTTTCTACCTTTAAATATTTCATAGTTCCATTTATACAATATTTGGTCTGGACTTAACTTCACCTGTATTATTTATCTCAATATCTACCCACGATACTTTTTCTTCCCTTTGATACCAAGAAGACAAAAACCTTAATTGAACTGCCTTATAATAACTTTTAAAATTTGGTAATTTCAAACCCCCTTGATCTTTATTCCATGTCAGTTTTTCCATACTCATCCTTGCTGACTTCCCTTTCCATAAAAACCCCCTAACACTCTTATTTAATCATTTAAAAACATTTCTGGCACCTGAATTGGTAATGTTTGAAGTAATTATCGAATTCTAGGAAAAATATTCATTTTAACACAATTCACCCACAATTAACATTATTGGTAATTCCTTCCATCTTTTTAAATCTTCCTCCAGTCTTTTTAAAAGTGGTATATGTCATGATAATGAATATGTATGAGATATACCGGAAGTCACGTCGTATGAGAGAGAGATAAGAACACAAGCAGGAGAACAAAGGAAACGGGAGAATAAAGACACTCAGATGTTTACCTGATAAAACTTGTGTTTAATGTTTTATTAACTTCACATTTCGGGCCACAAATGTGACATTGGCGACGAGGATGAAAGAAGCTTGAAGAAAATTAAAGACTAAACAAGATTACAGAGGTTTACAGATAACTTCAAGGTGATAAGAATTTTCTCTTTGTCTCAGTACTTTTGGGGCTGGAATATTTCCTCATGGCTGGTGCAGACGGTAGCTTTCTAACACATAGTGGAATTGCTCATTTTGACCCAACGGGTGATCCAAGTACTGTAAGTGTGAAGTGGAAGGCATGGCTGGAAGAATTTGAATCCTACGCCGACAGTCGTGGCCTATTTCTAGATACCGGTACGGTTGAACAAAAAGCGCAGAGAAGGGCGTTACTTCTTTTCACTGCAGGACCCTCAGTTCGGGAAACATTTAAGTCACTTTTGAATACTGGAAGAAAGGATGAGTACCGGAAAGCGGTAGATGCATTAAATGCACACTATGTAGTGACACCGAATGCTACATTTCAACGCCATTTGTTTCGGAGAACGAGACAAGAAGATGGGCAGACGTGACGAGACTACGCCAGCTAGCTGTTGGTTGCAATTACATGCCAGCTGATTTGGACAACCAATTATTGGATCAAGTCGTACAGCACTGCAGATCAGATAAACTCAGAAGACGTCTACTGGAAAGAGGGAGTGAGTTGGAACTCACCGATGCTTTAACCATTGCTGCTGCATTAGAGGCTGTTGAAGGGCAATTTCATACCATGACCCTGAAAGACAACTCAAGCCAGAAAATTAAGAGGCTCTCACATCGCCATAACCAGCCAAGAAATACGCCGACACAGGACGTGGAGTGTTATCGATGTGGAAACCGAGGTCACTTTGGAAAAGACCCATATTGCCTGGCCAAAGGCAAAGTTTGCAAAAAGTGTGGAGGTAAGGACCACTTTGCAAAGAAGTGCAAAAGCAAGTCCAATGCAGACCAGAAGAGGAAGAGTACAACTTCCAAAGGCAAAGCCTGGGGGAAAGGAAAGTATCCTGGAAAGAAAGATACCATTCGCCAGATAGACGGTGACGATGATGATACCCAGGACAGAGTTGTTACCAATTTACGTTGAATGAAGTACATCATGAGAAGGTCCCAGTGATCATTGGTGGAGTGACAGTGCAGGTCATTGTAGACTCAGGCAGTGACAGTAATGTGATTGATCGACATTTATGGGAGAAGTTGAAAAGGAAAAAGATCATCTGTACCTCAAAGAAGTGTTCCAAGAAACTGTATCCATACACAGCAACCAAGCCATTGCAGACCATTGGATGTTTTACTGCAACCGTTGAAGCTGGAGATAAGTACACTGAAGCAGAGTTCATGGTCATAGAAGAGAGGGGAGAACCATTGCTGAGTAGAAGCACAGCGCAAGACCTGGCAATACTTCATATTGGAGCTTGTGTCAATTCAATTCAGTCATACGAGGATATGAAGCAAGAATTCCCCGCAGTCTTCCAAGGAGTAGGAAAGCTGAAAGGTCGACAATTGAAGCTAGCGGTAGATGAAACGGTCAAACCCAAGGCACAACCAATGCGCCGAACTCCGTTTGGACTTCGTGGGAAAGTCGAAGCCAAAATTAAAGAATTGATCGAACAAGACATTATTGATCCGGTGGAACATTCGACTCAATCCCATAGTGATTGTGCCCAAACCAAAGGGTGACATAAGACTATGTGTTGACATGAGAATGGCCAATGAAGCTATAATTAGAGAACGACATCCTATACCAACAGTGGAGGAAATACTTCAAGAACTAACTACCAGTAAGATATTCTCAAAAATTGATCTGAAATGGGGCTATTATCAATTAGAGCTGGATCCAGGTTCCCGAGATGTAACTACATTTGTGACTCACTGTGGCTTGTATCGTTACAAGAGACTATCATTTGGAATTAATGCAGCTTCGGAGATCTACCAGTATGAAATCCATCGAGTGATTCAAGGCATTCCTGGAGTTGCCAACATTTCTGACGACATCATAGTCCATGCACCAACGAAGGAAGAGCATGACAAACGGTTGAGGCGTGTACTATCTAGACTACAGGAGGCAGGCCTTACCGTGAATGGAAACAAGTGCCAGTTCGGTGTGTCAGAAATGGACTTCATGGGGCACAGACTTACACAGAAAGGACTAAACCCTGCAGAGGCCAAGGTGAAAGCTATTGCAGAACGCAACAGAGGTGAGGAGTTCCTGGGATTAGTCAATTTTTGTGCAAAGTTCATTCCTAATTTCGCTACAGTGGCAGAACCACTAAGAAAACTAACCAGGAAAGGTGTACCATTTCATTTTGGATCTGAGCAGAAGAAAGCGTTCACAGCGCTGAAGCAAAGCCTGACAGATGAAAAAACTCTTGGATATTACGATCCGGCGGCATCAACCAAAGTCATAGTGGATGCCAGCCAAGTTGGTTTAGGAGCTGTGTTGGTCCAGATGCATGATGGAGGACCAAGAATCATTGCCTATGCCAGCAGATCATTATCAGATGTGGAAAGAAGATACTCTCAGACAGAGAAAGAAGCACTCGGACTTGTATGGGCCTGTGAGAGATTCCATGCATATTTATACAGCATTGAATTTGAACTCATCACAGATCATAAGCCATTAGAGGTGATCTATGCACCTAGATCCAAACCATGTGTCAGAATAGAGAGATGGGTATTCAGACTACAACCCTACAAATATAAAGTAATCCACATTGCAGGGAAAACAAACATTGCTGATCCGCTGTCCAGATTGGTGAAGGATGGTGGTCCACAATCCAAGTCAGAATTGGGAACAGAAACAGAGAGTTTTGTACGCTTCGTAGCTATTCAGGCGACACCGAAAGCTGTGACTACGAAGGAGGTCGAGAGAGAATCCGAACGTGATCCAGAACTCATGGAAGTAAGAGAATGCATACAGAGTGGACAATGGGACAAGTGTACTCACAAGGCTTACATTCCCATTAGAGACGAACTTTGTTGCATCGGAAAGTGTGTATTAAGAGGTTGCAGATTGGTGATTCCGCAAAGATTGAGACTGAAGATCGTATTCTTAGCGCATGAAGGACACCTAGGCATTGTTGGTACCAAGCAAAACCTCAGAACCAAGGTATGGTGGCCAAGTTGTGATAAAGACGCAGAGAAATTTGTTAAAACTTGTCACGGATGTCAAATCACAAGTAGGAGTAATCCGCCAGAACCGATCCGGAGTACGCAATTTCTGACAGGACCATGGATCGACGTAGCTGTTGATTTTCTTGGACCTTTACCGACGGGTGAATCAATTATGGTAGTGATAGATTACTACAGCAGATACTATGAGTACGTGGTGTTGAAGTCCACAACCACTGAAAAAACAATACAAGCGTTAGCAGAGATATTCGCAAGATGTGGATTACCTGTTACATTATACTCTGACAATGGTCCACAATTCATTTCAGAGACATTTGCAAAATACATGAGGACCACAGGTATCCACCATCATAAAGTAACTCCGAAATGGCCGCAAGCCAATGGAGAAGTAGAGAGACAAAATCAGTCCATTGAAAAACGATTGAGGATTGCACACGCAGAAGGACAAAATTGGTGAGAAGCATTGCTATCTTATGTGGATGTCTATCGAGCAACGCCTCATGCAACCACTGGAAAAAGTCCTGCAGAAGCATTTTTTGGGAGAAAAATCCACACAAAAATGCCAGAAATAAAGGAAATCCGAGACGACCAGGAGATGAGGGACCACGATGCTGAAAAGAAAGGTGCAGCAAAGCTGTACACAGATTTGAAACGTGGAGCCAAATACTCAGACATCATGCCAGGAGATAATGTTCTAGTGAGGCATGAAACTGGTGGTAAGCTAGACACACCTTATTATCATCAACCCTATACTGTCGTATCCAGAAGTGGCAGTATGGTGACAGTCAAGTCTCCGACTGGAGTCCTGTATAAGAGAAATGTATCAGGTGTAAAAAGGTACCAGTCCAGAGATACATCGAGCGAAGAGGTTGAAAGGCCAATACGAGATGCTGAAACTGAGAGACCTGATGATGTTCCAGAGGCAGTTACCAGCACTCCTGATGAAGTGACTAGAGCGCCAGAAACACTCGAAGCCGTGGCGAGCAGTATTTCCGACGCTGAGAGTGAACAACCGAGAAGCGACAACAATATCGCAGGCAGGCCGAAACGAAACCGGAAAGTGCCCAAACAATACGAAGACTTTGTGCCATAGTTTTAATAAGAACTTTGGGACAGTATTTTAATCTTATATCATAAAGTGCATGTATGAGTGCTGTAGGAAGTAAATTTTATGTAGTTGAGTTATAGTATTACCATTAGTTACGATGTTTGTAAGTTTCCAAGGGATATTGGTAAGTGAAGGTAAAGTTTATTTCTGATTAAAGGAGGGATGTCATGATAATGAATATGTATGAGATATACCGGAAGTCATGTGGTATGAGAGAGAGATAAGAACACAAGCAGGAGAACAAAGGAAACGGGAGAATAAAGACACTCAGACGTTTACCTGATAAAACTTGTGTTTAATGTTTTATTAACTTCACATTTCAGGCCACAAATGTGACAGTATATAATTCAATTTATATAAATTATTCAATTGGCACTTACCCTTATCCCAAAATATTTAATCTCCTTATTTTGCCATTTAAATGTTACTAACTTTTTACATTGTGTCTAATCTGCATTAACCAACGGCATCATTTCACCTTTATCCACATTAACCTTATATCCTGAAGCTAATCCATATTCTATTAATCTTTCATTTAATCTATTCAATGAAATTTCAGATTTAGTCTGATATATTATAACATCATCCGCAAAAAGACTAATTTTATGAGCCCTATCCCCTATCTCAAAACCTGTAATTTCCTCATCCCTTCGAATTATTTCAGCTAGCAGTCCTATTGCCATAACAAATAAGAATGATGAAAGAGGGCAACCCTGTCTAGACAACCTTCCTAATCTAATCAAACCCAATGTTTGAACATTTACTATCACTTTCACCTGAGGTTCATTATACAATGCTTTTATTCCTCTTATAAATGTCTCAGGGAATCTGAATTAAATAGTAAGTCCCATTCTAATCTATCAAACACTTTTTCTGCATCTAAAGTAATTGCCATCACTGGAACTTTCCTTTTTTGAGTCACATTTATCAAACTTAAAAACCTCACTCTACTATCTGCTGCCTTCCTTTTTGTAATAAACCCCATTTGGTTCATATCAGTCAGTTCTGGAAGTAACTTAACCAAATGATTAGCCCACAATTTGGATACAATTTTATAATCTACATTTACAAATATATTGGTCCAGATGAAGCAGATTGCAATGGATCTTTTCGCTTTTTTGGTATTATCATTATCAGTGCCATCTTGAAGGATTCTGGTGCATCATTTACTTCTCTTATTTGATCTAGCATCTCTTTAAAAATTGGTACCAACAAATCCTTAAATTCCTTATAAAATTCAACTGAAAAACCATCTTGGTGCTTTATAATTTTGCAATGTTTTCAAAACCTCATATATTTCAGCTTTGTAAATGAATTAGATAATTATTTCTTCTCCTCTTCACACAAATTCGGTAATTGGATTTGTTGCAAATATTGCTCTATTTTAGTTTCATCTTGTTTTAACTCAGACATATAAAATTTTCATTTATTTCCTTCGACATAAACCATCTGACCATTTTTGTCCTTTATTGCTACTATAGTTCTAGATATCTGTTCTTTCTTTAACTGCCATGCCAACACCTTTTGAGCTCTTTTTCCAAATTCATAATATTTCTGTTTAGTTCACAAAATATCTCTTTCAACTTTATATGTTTGTATCATATTAAGCTTAACCTTTTTTTCCTCTCCATTAATTTCTTCCTTTCCTTGTTTGGACGAGTTTGTATAGCTTTCTCTAACTCAGTAATTTCATTTTCTAATTGATCTACTTCCTTTAAATAATCTTTTTTAAATTTTACCATATAACTAATAATTTGTCCTCTCAAATATGCTTTTAAAGTATCCCATATAACAAATGTATTCTTTTATGAATCTTTATTATTTTCCAGAAAAAACTTAATTTGTTTTCATACAAAATCACAAAAATCTCTCCTTTTCATCAATACCTTATTTAATCTCCACCTGTATCCACTAATTTTATCTTCTTCAGATACTATTGACAGTAACAAAGGAGAATGTTCCGATAGTGTGTGCCAAATATTCTACCTGTGGTATTCTAGATTGAACTTGAGCTGTCAATTCGTGAATATGTCTTATGTCGAAAGGAATAAAATGAATAATTCCTTTCATTCATATGCATTTTCCTCCAAATATCTATCAACCCCATATCCCATCAATTCTTTTATTCTTTAGACACTTTACTATCTCCTACATATTTTACCAATCTATCCATTTTTGAACTTAATGTCAAATTAAATTCTCCCATTAAATTTTTACCATTAACACTTGATAATTTCATAAAATATCTTGCATAAATTTATTATCTTCTATATTAGGAGCATAAAATTCAACAAGGTCCAATTTTCTGAATATATCTGACATTCTACCATAACATATCTTCCCGCCACATCCTTTTCTACATTTAAAATTTTTACTGGTAGATTTTTATTTATCAATATTGCAACTCTTCGAGCCTTTGAATTAAATGAAGCTGCCAGTACTTTACCCACCCAATTCCTTTATAATTTATCTAATTCCTTCTCCACTAAATGTGTTTCTTGTAGAAAAATTATATCTATATTCTTTTTATCATTCAATTTTTTAACATTTTATTTGTTTTTGTATCCCGTTAACATTAAAACTCATAAAATTAATCTTCTCAATCATTTTCAGCAAATTAACCCCTTAGTCATCCAGCCTTCATCCTCCAAGTCCCCTTTAACATAATAAAGGAATTACCCTTCATTAGAATGTGTAGAAAAATAAGTTTTGAAACAAGAAAAGATAGAATATCCCCAAAAAAGCGCACGTAAAAGACGTATCCTTTTTATTACCCTTATTTATAGGAGTAGTAGACCAACCTTCACCTATACACATGATTCGGTGGCAGCCAGCACACATTCCCTTGGCCCCCACCCCCCCCCGCCGAATCTTACTCTGACTAACCTTTACATTTATCATGTTACTTAACTACCTATTAATATCATTTTTAACTTCCTACCCTTATAATTAAAGAAAAGTCAAATAAACACACAATCTTCCAGTTTTACCATCAAACCAAACTTACTACCCATTTTAACAGATTACGCCTTCCTTCCCAATTTAACAATTCAGCAAAAACTTTGGCTTCATCAGGAACTGAAAAAAGTCTATGCTTATCATCAAGAAAAATTTTCAATACAGCAGGATATCTTAAAACAAATGCATATCCCTTCTTCCACAAAACATTTTTAACTACATTGAATTCCTTTCCCTTTTTCAACAATTCAGAACTTATATCCGGGTAGAAGATATTGTTTCCATTGTAGATCGATGGGGCATGCCTTCACTTGCTTTGCTGCTAGTTTCAACACTATCTCTCTCACCTCGTAGTGAAGGAAATTAACCAATATTGGACAAGAGTTTTGACCTTCTTGTGGTTTTGGTCTTAAAGCTCAATGCGCTCTCTCAATTTCAATGTCTCCTTTAAATTCTTCCATTTCCAATACTTGTGGAATCCAACTTTGTAAAAATTTCTTTATATCTTGAACTTTATCGCCTTCTTTCAGCCCCTCAATCTTGATGTTATTTCTTCTACTATAATTTTCCAAAGTGTCCATCTTCTGACTAAGCTGGTCCTTCATTATTTTTGATTCCACTTGCAAATTTTTCACCTGGTCTTTTAATTGCTATATTTACTGTTAACCATATAACCATATAACCATATAACCACTTACAGCATAGAACAGGCCAGTTCGGCCCAACTAGTCCATGCCGTAACAAATCCCCACCCTCCTAGTCCCACTGACCAGCACCCGGTCCATACCCCTCCAGTCCTCTCCTATCCATGTAACTATCCAGTCTTTCCTTAAATGTAACCAATGATCCCGCCTCGACCACGTCTGTCGGAAGCTCATTCCACATCCCCACCATCCTTTGCGTAAAGAAATTTCCCCTCATGTTCCCCTTATAATTTTCCCCCTTCAATCTCAAACCATGCCCTCTAGTTTGAATCTCCCCCACTCTTAATTGAAAAAGCCTATCCACGTTTACTCTGTCTGTCTCTTTTAAAATCTTAAACACCTCTATCAAGTCCCCTCTCAATCTTCTACGCTCCAGAGAAAAAAGCCCCAGTCTGCACAACCTTTCCCTGTAACTCAAACCTTGAAATCCTGTCAACATTCTCGTGAACCTTCTCTGCACTCTCTCTATTTTGTTGATATCTTTCCTATAATTTGGTGACCAAAACTGGACACAGTACTCCAAATTTGGCCTCACCAATGCCTTATACAATTTCACCATAACCTCCCTACTCTTGAATTCAATACTCCGATTTATGAAGGCCAACATTCCAAATGCCTTCTTCACCACACCATCTACCTGAGTATCAGCCTTGAGGGTACTATTTACCATCACTCCTAAACCCCTTTGTTGCTCTGCACATCTCAATAGCCTACCATTTAATGCATATGACCTATTTAGATTTGCCTTTCCAAAATGTAACACCTCACACTTATCTGTATTAAATTTCATCAGCCATTTCCCAGCCCACACCTCCAGCCTTCCTAAATCACCTTTTAATCTACGGTAATCTTCCTCACTGTCCACAACATCATCAATCTTTGTATCATCCGCAAACTTGCTTATCCAATTCTCCACCCCTAGTTCCAGATCGTTAATATATATAACAAACAATAGTGGACCGAGGACTGATCCCTGAGGAACTCCACTAGTCACCGGCCTCCAATTAGACAAACAATTTTCTACCACTACTCTCTGACACCTCCCATCCAACCATTGCTGAATCCATTTCACTACCTCTTCATTTATACCTAATGCCTCCACCTTTTTTCCTAACCTCCTGTGGGGAACTTTGTCAAAAGCTTTACTAAAGTCTAAATAGACAACATCCACAGCTTTCTCTTCATCAACCTTTTTTGTAACCCCCTCAAAAAACTCAATCAGGTTTGTCAAGCATGATCTACCCCTGACAAAACCATGCTGATTACTCCCTAGCAATCCCTGTACCTCCAAATATTTGTAAATATCATCCCTCAGAACACTTTCCATCAACTTGCCCACCACAGACATCAGACTCACGGGCCTATAATTCCCAGATTTACATTTAGACCCTTTCTTAAACAGCGGAACCACATGCGCCACCCTCCAATCCTTTGGCACTACCCCTGTGGCCAGTGACATCCTAAATATCTCTTTTAATGGTCCCACTATCTGTCCACTAGCCTCCCTGAGTGTCCTTGGGAATATTTTGTCCGGTCCCGGAGATTTATCCACCTTTATCTTTTTCAACACAGCCATCATTACCTCCTCGGTTATCCTTATATGCTTCATTGCCTCCCCACTATTTTTGTTTACCTCAACTGGTTCAATATTTTTTTCCCTAGTGAATACCAAGGCAAAGAAATCATTCAAAATTTCCCCCATTTCCTCTGACTTCTCACTCAGCCTACCCTCACTATCTACAAGGGGTCCAATTTTATCCCTCACTAATCTTTTACTTTTAATGTACTTATAGAAACCCTTTGGATTTATTTTTACCCTGTCTGCCAAAGCCTCTTCGTGCCTTTTTTGGCCTTTCTAATTTCTTTCTTAAGATTCCTTCTACACTCCTTGTAGTCCTCCTTCAAATTCTCAGCTCCCTGCTCTTTATACCTCTTGTAAACCTCCCTTTTTCTTCTAACCAAATTTCCAATATTCCTCAAAAACCAAGCCTCCCTATGACTTCCAGCCTTTCCTTTGATCCTCACTGGGACATAACTACTCTGTACCCTCAAAATTTCTTTTTTGAATATCCTCCATTTTTCATTAACATCCTCACCTGAAAATATCCTGTCCCACTCAATACTCCCCAAATCCCTTCTTATTCCTTCGAAATTTGCTCTTCTCCAATCCAGAACCTCAACTTTAGGCCCCTCCTTGCTCCTCCCTAAAACTACCTTAAAACTAACAGAATTATGATCACTAGACCCAATTGGATCTCCAACATTAATGTCTGACACCTGACCTAGCTCGTTCCCTAACAGGAGATCCAGTATTACACTGTCCCGAGTCGGTTCTTCTACTAATTGATTCAGAAAACAATCTTGAACACATTTAACAAACTCTAGCCTATCCAGCCCTCTAACTGTATGGGTATCCCAATCAATGTGAGGGAAGTTAAAATCTACCATGCTCACTACCTTATGATTCTCACACATATACGTTATCTCTCTACACATTTGTTCCTCTAGTTTTCTTGATCCATTTGGTGGTCTGTAATACACCCCTATTAGCACCTTCATGTCTCCTTCACCCCTCAATTCCACCCAAACAGCCTCACTGGATGATCCCTCCAGACCATCTTGCCACCTCACGGCAGTAATGTCCTCCTTAACAAGCAGAGCAACTCCTCCCCCTTTTTTACCCCCTGATCTATCACATCTAAAACAAATGTATCCTGGAACGTTAAGTTGCCAGTCCTGCCCCTCTTGTAGCCAGGTCTCACTAATTGCCACAATATCGTGACCCCAAGTATCTGTCCATGCTCTAAGCTCGTCTACCCAGTTCATTTCCTTTTATTATTTCTTCCAGAACTTCTATTTTCTTATCCATTTGTTTTACAGTATTCTGCACTTGACCTGTCACATCTCTGGTTTCTGTCACTTTATCAGATATGACTTTAAGAGTCTGTTGCAGTGATTCTTCCACAGATCTCTGTAAATTGCCCATGTATATTTTAACCTCTGAAGCCAATAATAAAGTTGTTCTGTGTCCGATTCAACTTCTACCTCTTTTAGCTATTCATTAGGTTCACCCCCGGAGCTGTCAGGTTCAGGATATTTTTGTAAAAGTGCTGCCTTTTTTTCTTCTTTGCAGGCGCGAGTAGTCGTGCCTGCACAGAAGATGTTCCACTTCAGTTGCCAGTGGCCATTGTCGAGGGAGACCCTGAGTAAAAGAGCTCAAGGTCTCTCCGACTCCCTGGCATTCACTGCGGAGGACCAGCCTCCGAACAGCTCCAGGCTCCTTCTTTGAGGTAGATCTCATTTCATTCTCATTGTCCTTTCCTTTCTCCAGTTCCAATACTGTGACAGCAAGTTTTTCTTTCTTTGGTGGCATCCTGTTCTTCTCTCCAACTCTTCCGATGGATTATTTCACTGCTTTTTTAAACTTTTCTATATTTTTTTTGACTCTTTATTAAACTTTGTTGGGGAGAGTAGGGATCATGATACTAACTCCATGTCATCACGTGACACTCCCCCAATTCTTCTTAAATTTTAAAATTGAGCCCATGTTTGCCACTTCAAGAAGTTCCCCGTAAACTTTTCTCCTCAACAACAAACTCATTTAAGGACTCTTACTTTTGCACTTTATTGATTTTTTTCCCTCTGTAATGCACAGTGAGTTTGTTTACATTTCTTAATTTGTTTACATGTGCACATTGAGTAGTTTTTTTTTGGCATTACCAATAATTCTGCCTCGCCTGCAGGATAAAGAATCTCAGGGTTGTAGGTGATGTATGAAACCTGAGTCTGAATCTGAATTTGAGGTACTGCATGGTATAGGTCTTCCCAGCCCATGAGTCCAAGCAGCCCAAATATACCCATGTGTCCAATTAACTAACAAACCTCCCACGTCTTTGGAATCCTGTCCAAATTTAATCACCAAATACCAACCTTGGCATCATGTGGTGCATAAGCACAGACATGAAGCTGCTTGCAAGAAGGCTGCTCCTACACTGTAATGGACCTTCCATTCTCTTTCTGACGTTGGCTGGCATTCTGTGTGTCTCACTGTTTAGTTCTATTGCCAAAGGGAGAACACTTAAGAATGAACACCTCAATAACCAAGGCTGTGGACCAAGAGCTGGTAAATGGATACTTGAAACTTGGTATTGAAGTGATAGGTCTAAAAGCCTATTTCTGTGCCATATGACTTTATGTTGAAGCATAAAAGAGATTGATGAGCAATTGATAAGACCTTCAAGTTCAATGCTATTATCATTTGATTGCACAAGTACAACCAGGCTTCTCCAGTCCTCAGTGTAAAACATGCAGACACACAACCAGACATAGCACACACACACAAACAATACATATGTAGGACAAATATACATTAATAAAAATAAATAAATAAATAATATTTAGTGAAGATTAGAGTCTCAGATGGTTAGTGGGAGCAGTTCCTTTGGTTATTCAACGTTCTCATTGCCCGCAGGAAGAAGCTGTTCCTCAGCCTGGTGGTGCTGGCTCTGATCCTCCTGCATCTCCTTCCTGATGGGAGTAGTTAAAAGATGCTGGGTGCATGGTAGAAAGGGTCCTCAATGATTTGGTCACATTGGTTGGTTTTAAGGAGTGAAACTCGAAAGTCTGCAGACACTGTGATCATAGTAAAAACACACCAAAATGATGGAGGAACTCAGCCGGTCTTTTCAGCGTCCATAGGAGACAAAGATATACAATATTGCCAACGTTTTGGGCCTGAGCCCTTCTTCAAGGAAGGTTTTAAGGAGAGCTTCACAGGGGTTAGAGAGGTGGAAAGATGTAGACGGTGGGGAGGATTAGGTTGTAAATGCCATAGCTGAGGACTCTTGATCATCCTTCAATGTATCTCTCTGCCAATGGTGATCTTGCTTAATTATCTGTCTCAAACCGAAAGCATAGCAGCATTAACGGACAGATACATCAAGGGATGATCAGCAGCCAAGAACTGGAGCGTGCAGAAATCCCAAAAGGTTGAAGTGTGGAAGAGATTTCAGAGATAAGAATGGAGAAGATAAGGAATATAAAGTATATAAAGAGTAAAAGCAAAGTGAGAGTAGATATATGACCTCAAGAAATAATAATGGGAGACAGGGAGATGCAAAGCAAAGGAACTAAATGAGTATTTTCCATCATTCTTCACTATGGAAGACATTAGCTATATGCCAGATGTCAAAGGGTATCAGGGAAGGAGAGTGAGGGCAGTTATTATTTCAAGGCAAAAGATGCTCAGAAAGCTGAAAGTCTAAGGGTGGATTAGTCTCCTGGACCAAATGGATTAGACCCTCAGGCCCTGACAGTGGTAGTGGTAGCGATTGTGGAGGCATTAGTAACAATCTTTCAAGTTTGACCTTCTAAATTGCATTACCTCACACTTATCAGATTGAACTCCATTCTGATACTTTTCCACCCAACTTTGCATCCTGACTATATCTTCATCCTGTTGTAACCTATTGCAACCTTCAAAACTACCCACAACATCTCCAACCTTCGTATCATCTGAAAACTTACTGACTCACCCTTTTATTCTTCGTCCAAGTCATTTATAAAAATCACACAGAACAGCGGACCCAGAACAGATCCCTGAGGAACTGCACTAGTCACTGACCTCCAGGCAGAATACTTTCTGTCCACTATTGCTCTCTGCTTTCTACAGACAAGCCAATTATGTATCCACACAGCCAAGGTTCCATGGATACCTTGCCTCATGACATTCTGAACGAGTCTCCCAAGGGGGACCTTATTGAGTGCCTTACTAAAATCCATATAGTTCACATAAACCACTCTGATAGATCATAGAACAATACAACACAGTACAGACTATTCAGCCCTCAATGTTTTTCTGACCCATATATTCATTCCTTTAAAAAAGTACTAAACCCTCCCTTCCCCTTAACCGTCTATTTTTTATTTTATCCATGTGTCTCTTAAATGCCCCAAATGTTTCAGTTTCCACCACCATCTCTAGCAAAGCATTCCAGGCACCCACAACTCTCTGTCAAAAATACCCCTGATGTCTCCCTTAAAAATCCCTCCCTTAACTTTGTACATATGTTCTCTGGTGTTTGCTGATTCTACCCTAGGAAACAGGTGCTGGGTGTCCACCCTATCTATGCCTCTCAAATCCTTGTAGACCTCTATGAAGACTCCTCTTATCCTTCTATGTTCCAAAGAGAAAACTCCCAGCTCTGTTAACCTTGCCTCATAAGACTTATTTCCCAATCCAGGAAACATCCTGGTAAATTTCCTCTGCACCCTCTCCATAGCTTCCACATCCTTCCAATAATGAGGTGACCTGAACTGAACACAAATCTCTTAAGTGTGGTCTTACCCAAGATTTGTAGACCTCTCTACTCCTGAATTCAATCCCCCATTAATGAATCTCAGCACATCATAAGCCTATCAACCTGTGCGGCGACCTTGGGAGATGTGTAGATTTGCACCCCAAGGTCCCTCTGTTCATCCACACTCTTAAGTAGCCGACCATTAACTCTGGACTCAGCCTTCTGGTTTGTCCTTCCAAAATGCATCACCTTACATTTATCCAGATTGAAATCCATCTGCACATTTCTGCCTAACTCTGCATCCCGTCTTCATCATTTTGTAACCTTCAACAGCCTTCATCTCCACCCACAACTCCTCCAATCCAACTCCGTGTTATCCGCAAACTTACTGACCCAATCATCCAGGTCATTTATAAAAATGACAAAGAGCAGGGGTTCCAGAACAGATCCCTGCTGCACTCCACTAGTCACAAACCTCCAGGCAAACTATTTTCCTTCTACTACTTCTCTCTGTTTTCCTCCTACAAGACAGATTTTTTTTCATGCAGGTAATTTCCACTCATCCCATGACTCATGACTTTCTGGATGAGTCTCTTGTGGGGACCTTGTCAAATGCCTTGCTAAAATCCATGTAGACCACATCTATCACCCTACCCTCATCAATTTCTTTTGTAACCTCCTCAAAAGACTCAGTTAGATTTGTGAGGCCCGACTTTCCCTTCACCAAGCCATGCTGAGTATCCTTGACTGTATTTCTCCAAATGTTCATAGATTCAATTTTTCAGAATCCCTTCCATTAGTTTATAACCAATAACGTAAGACTCGCCAGTCTAAAATTCTCAGGATTCTCCCTATTACCTTTTTTTGAACAAGGGGACTCCATTTACCATTCTCCAATCCTCCGGTACCTCCCCTGTGGCCAAAGTGGATTCAAAGATCTTAGCTGCTGCCCCAGCACTCTCTTCCCTCACTTCTCACAGCAGCCTGGGGTATATCGCGTCCACCCCTGGGTACTAATCAATCTTGATGTTTTTAAGAAGATACAACGCTTGCTCTTCCTTAATTTCTACACTGTCCAGCACACAGGCCTGTTCAATTTTTACCTCAGCATGATCAAGGTCCTTTTCTCTTGTGAATACTGACATAAAGTATTTATTTAGGACCTCTCCAACCTCTCCTAAGTCCTGTCGTAAGCACCTTCCTGACAACCATATACTTCTCATGAGCCCTTCCTGTTTCCTGCTTCCTATATCTAATGTATGCTTCCTTCTTCCTCTTAATTTGTTGAATGACCTGTTTCATCACACACAGTTCCCTTTTCCTACCATCTTTTCCTTGTTCCAGTGAGACAAACCTATCTTGAACCCTGCCCAAGTGGTCCCTAAACTTTCTCCATCTTACCTCTATGCTTTCACCCTTGTATATATGCTTCCAATTTATTCTCACTAGTTCCTCCCTCATCACTTGATAATTAGCCCTTCCCCAATTAAGCACTTTCCCAGTTTGACTGTTTATATCCTTTTCAGTAGCTCTGTTGAATCTAAGGGAGTTGTGGTCCCTCTCACCAAAATCTTCCCCCACCGAGAGGTCCTCCACTTGACCAGGTCCATTCCCCAGAACCAGATCCAATATGGCCTCTCCTTTAGTCGACCGGTCCACATACTAGTCAGGAATCCTATTTGTACACACCTGATAAATTCAGCCCCATCTATCCCTCTTACAGTCAGTAGGTGCCAGTCAATATTAGAGAAGTTTAAATCACCCACAACTATAACCCTGTATGTCCCCACCATTCCAAAATCTGCCTGCTTATCTGCTAGGACTATTTGGGGGCCTATAGACAACTCCCAGCATGATTTCTGACATCTACCCACACCGATTCAGTGGACACTCAATCTGCAGTGTCCTCCCTTTCTACAGTCATGATACTGTCCCTGATCAGTAATACCTCTTCTCTCCCTGTGATAGTACAGATTCTATCACCAATGTGTATATGTACAGATTGTAGTGTAGGATGACTGTGATTGGCTGAGAGCATAGTCACACCTACTGGCAGGTCTTAAAAGATTGCTCCTAGCCAGACCAGGTCATTCTGGACTGGTCGACCTACTTGTGCTATGCTCCAGTCTTTTAGTTAATAAACAAGTCTTTGGTTCTTTCGACGCGCTCTACAATTTTATTAACTAAAAAGTTTTGAAGGGATGGAGCGTATGCTACGGCTGGAACGCCTCAACATCGACCCACAGTCAGCTACAGCCTCGAATGACTTTAAGCACTGGGTGAGATGCTTTGAAACATACTTACAGCTCTCTGACCCTGCCGTGATAGAGGACAGCCATTGACTACTAATATTGATGACTATGGTGTCCCCGAGAGTCTACCAGAGTATCCAGGACGCGACCACTTACGCCGCAGCCATGAAGGTGCTGAAAGGGCTCTACAAGTGACTGGTGAGCAGGGTCTATGCTCGGTACAAACTTGCAACAAGGAGGCAACAGCCCGGTGAGTCCTGTAGAGCTTATATTCAGGCACTAAGGGCAATGGGCAGGGACTGTGCCTGCACAGACAGAACTGCTGCGGAGACCACAGACGATTTCATTCAGGATCCCTACGTGGCCAGGGTTCGATCGAATGAGGTGAGGCAGCGCCTGCTAGAGCACAGGGAAGAAAACCTAGAGGACGTGATCCGGATCGCAGAGACGATGGAGGCTGCGGTCTTAAGTATGGATGTGTACTCTCGGGGCTGGACCCCACACTCTGATGTGAGTAGGATGCCCTCTCTCTACCCTACTAACCCCTGGCACACCGACGGCCTGTTGGCTGTCGCTACACTGCCCGATGGAACCCCAAAGTGTTATTTCTGTGGAAGGAACAAGCACAGCAGGTCCCAGTGCCCGGCGAGAAAAGCCAGGTGCCAGAAGTGCCTTAAAAACGGCCACTTTGCTGTAGTCTGTCGCTCCAAAATGGCCACCATCAAACACAGTGCCTCGTGTGAAGCCCAATCGCCACCCTCCCATCCAAACACTTCTTCATCAGAACTCTCATCCAATGAGAGCAAGGGCTCCACTGCGCGGCAGCATCTGACGTCACGGGGAAGATGCCGAGCTTGGAAGGTACAACCCACCCTCGCCGCAATGACATTCACCCTCCCTCAAGAAGCAACGTCTGACCAGGCCCCAGCCCTGACCTCAACGACCGGCGCCGTTGCCGACCAGAGACCCGCCACCGCCATCACCGCCGCTGCTGCCGACCAGGGACCCACTACCAGCTCAGGCCAGACTGTCGACAACGCCATTGGGGAATTGAGCAAAGCAGTGGCCACACCCTACGAGCCTGCCGGCGACACGACTCCGGCGACCCCAATCCCGGCACCAAGGCGGTCATGCCGGATGGTCAGGCCCCCTGACCGGTACAGGCCTTAACCTCCATCCACCCCGGGGTCAGTTCTCAAAGAAGGGGTGAATGTGATAGTACAGATTCTATCACCAATCTGTATATGTACAGATTGTAGTGTAGGATGACTGTGATTGGCTGAGAGCATAGCCACACCTACTGGCAGGTCTTAAAGGATTGCTCCTAGCCAGACCAGGTCATTCTGGACTGGTCGACCTACTTGTGATATGCTCCAGTCTTTTAGTTAATAAAAGCCTTGGTTTGGATCAACAAATCTTTGGTTCTTTCGACGCGCTCTACACTCCCCCACCAACCTTTTCTATCTCCCATCCTATTCATTGTAAAATACCTAAACCCTGGTACCAACATTAGTCAATCTTGCCCTTCATCCAGCCAAGTTTCATCAATTTATTTTGTTACCTATTCACTAAACTAAATTAGACTCATGAGGCATGAACACAAAGCCACGCTGAGAAGACTGTACTTCTCTAAATGGTCGTAAATCCTGAACTTAAGAATCCTCTCCAATAGTTTGCCCACATCTGAAGTAAGACTCACTGATCTATAATTCTCAGGATTCTCCTTTTACCTTTTTTAAACAAAGGGACAATATCAGATATTCACCAATCCTCCAGCACCTTCCCTGTGGCTGAGGAGGATGCAAAGATCATTGCCAATAACCCAACTATCTCTTTCCACAGAAACCTGGGGTATATCTCATCCGGTTCAAGGATTTATCAATCCTAGTGTATAAGAAGATCCAGCACTTCCTCATTCTTAATCTCAACATAGTTCAGCACACAAGCTTGTTCTATTCTTACCTTACCAAGATCCTTTTCTCTGGTGAATACTGAAGCAAAGGATTTAGGGCCATCATAACTTCCTCTGCCTCCAGACACATGTTGCCTCCTTTATCTTTAACCAGCTTGACCTTCACTCTCATCATCCTTCTGTTCCTCATGTATGTATAGAAGGCCTTAGGCTTTTCCTTAATCATGCCCCATTCCAGCTCTCCCAAGTCCTTACTTAAGCTCCTACCCGGCTACCATTTATTTCTCATGAGCCCTTCCATTTTTCAGTTTCCTGTATCTAATGTCTGCTTCCTTCTTCCTCTTAATCAGCTGCCTTGCCTGTCTTGTCAACCACGGTTCCCTTTTCCCAACCATCTTTTCCCTGTCTCAGTGAGACAAACCTATCCAGAACCCCACGCAAGTCGTCCCTATATTTACTCTCCATAGTTCCTGCCTCATTAACCTAATTAATCCTTCTCCAATTAACACTTTGGACACCATGTCTTGGTTTGCTGGGACTACCAACAAGTGCATATACTCCATGTTACTGGTTTTACACCCAGCCGTGCACTGTACTTTACTACTGTAAAGGTTTACCCATGGACCCAGTCTGGAGTATACATGATGAAAGGTTATAAATGGCCAGAGTCCAAAGGGTTAAACATTTTACCATTTTGACGACTTTTTTACTTGTTTGGATATGCTAAAGCTCAGGGAGATGTGGTCGTTATCTTTGAAATGCTCACCCACTGAGAACACTGTCACCTGACCAGGTTCATTACCCAGTACTAGATCCAGTCTGGCCTCTCCTCTAGTCAGCTGGTCCACATACTGTGTCAGGAATCCTTCTTGGACACTCTTAACAAATTCTGCCCCATATACCCCTCTTACAGTGAGGAGGTGCCAGTCAATATTTGGGAAGTTGAAGTCTCCCATAATAACAGCAACCCTGTAATTTCTGCACCATTCCAGAATTTGCCTGCTTATTGGTTCCTTGGTGTCCCAAGGACTATTTAGTGGCCTATGGACTACTCCCAGTACAGTGATTGCTCCCTCCCTATTTCTTACTTCTATCCACACTGACCCCAGTAGATGCCCTCCACAGAATTTTCTATTTCTACCGCTGTGGTACTATCTCTGACCAGTAAACTTACTCACCCCTCTTTTACCTCCCATCCTATTCCTTTTAAAACATCTAAACCCCGGTACCTGCATCAGACAATCCTGTCCTTGCGTCAGTCAAGTCTCTGTAACAGCCACAACATCTCCTTTATTCCTAATATTCCTTCCATTGAGAGAGACCCATCTCTGCTTCCTCCCCTGCCTGTCCTTCCTCACATACCCACCACCAGTGGCAGATTGACCATTACGCTGAGCAGGCTGAGGTCTATGGGCCCAGAAGGTCAGAGGACTCATCACAACCACTGGTACAACACCCGTCAATCAAGGCTCACGGAAGCACTGCATTCACCTGTCAATCAGCAGCGGGATCTTGGTCCCATCAACCAATTCGGGCTTCGCTGGTCCCAATGCTCCTTGTCAATCAATGTTGGTGTTTGTACACACACGTGAGTCGGATGTCTGCCTCCTGCAGCAGAGCTCAGCTCATGCAGCATTGCTCACGAGAGGTTTACATTGTTAAAAAAGACTCTCCCTTCTCTTGTGTTGTTTTGTATGGAGAATTGTTTTTTTAAGAACTGATTTTTAAAAATCTTTTTGTAACTAACAGACTTTTCAAATTATTTAGGGCCAGCAGACGGCTTCTGTAAGGTAAAGTTTTGTTTGATTTTAATGAAGTTTTTCCTTCCCTTCTCCAACCAAATACCAACAGGTGTATTCCCAGCAGACCCGTTGGATAAATTTAGAATATGTGAGGGTATCATGCCCAAAGGCTAATAAATGGAACTATTTCACTTTATTCTATTCAACGAAGGATGGGGGGGGGGGGGGCATGAGGCAGTGGGGCAAGGCCATGGGAGCACCTTACTAAAACTCAGCCTAGGGCCTGGGTGGTAGTTAATCTGTCACTGCCCACCAAACACTGCATCATCCCTCTACCCGACCTTTACTCTGCCCTCACATTCTGGTTACCATCCCCCTGCCAAGCTAGTTTAAACTCTCCCCAAGAGTCCAAGAAAACCTGTCCACCTGGATATTGGTCCCTCTCCAGTTCAGATGCAGTATTTCCTTTTTGTACAGGTCATATCTTCCCCAGAATGATCCCTTAAAACTAGAAAAACATCAAACAGTCCCTTTTTTGAATATTCCCACTTATTGAACCCACCTCTTGGGCCGAAGTACTACGCAAGTACAATCAGTGCAGACTTTTGTGTTTCACTCCACGTGAAGCAATTTTCTTCCAATTTTAGCCCTGAATGGCTAAGTCCTTATTTTTTAAAAAATTCTTTTTATCTTTTGATCTTTTAAATAACGAGTCCTTCTGGTCGACAAGCCCACACTGCCCAAATTCACCCATGCGACCAATTAACCTACGAACCCCATACGTCTTTGGAAGATGGAAGGAAACCGGAACACCCAGATGAGACCCACACAGATATGAGGAGAAGGTACAAGCTCCCTGCAGACAGCAGCAGATTCGAACTCGGGTTGCTGGCACGGTAATAACATTGCATTAACCCCCTACACTAACCATTCCGCCCCATCGTGATACAGTGGCCTGCAGATCTAGACCCTCCATACAAGGAAAGCATCAACACTAAATCTATCCTGTCTAACATTCTGAAATTTAAACAGACTGCTTAACCTCCTCCGAACAGGACAGTTCCCTTCACCCTGGATTGACCATCCATGTTCAAAGCAAATGAAAGCGCAAGTCACTGCCTCAGAGCTAAGATCTTGGAATCACCAGAGCAAGCGTGAGTAGAACACTTTCTCAGCTAGTTAAGCATTAAGTGATTATTGAGACATTAATGCTTGACTGTGTTTTATCTGGGGACGTAGAATATATGATTTATGATTAAATAAACAGAAGCATGTAGGCGTTCGGACTAGACAGGACACCAAGGCTCACAAACAAACACCCCCATGCTTGTCTGTCGTTATGGCAACATCTGAGCTGATCATAAAGCAGTGTTGGATTTTCTGAAAGTAATCATTGGTGAAACACTATTTCCTTATAAAGATTTTCCCAGAACTGTAAGGTAATACACCTTTTCTTTTGGAGATCAAGGCTTTCAAAATTAGGTGGGTTTTGCATGTGGTGAAAAAAAAGAGACTTGAAAGGAAAGTTGATAATCAGAGGACAGTGATGAAAGAACCAGAGAGGACTTGAGGAAATTGCTTTTCTCATTCAGTTATTAAGATCCAGAATACAGGGTCCAAAATGGTGATGGAAATAGGTTCTACAATCATTCAGTCATTTTCAGGGCAGAAGCAACAGAAGCAGGGCTGGGTTACACCAATCTGCAAAGCTGCTCCACCAGTGCAGCTAACACTGTTCTTCACATCTCCCTTCTCAAGTAGCCCCACATTTTCTAATTCCCTCCCTGTTCAAAAATTTTTTTAAAACTGTCTCCGATATACTCAGGGCTGAATATCCAAAAAATCCAAAGAATTCCATAGAATTCCAGGGATTCTCAGAGTAAAGACACATTCCAACAATGCAGTATTCACTATGGGTGGAGGAGAGATGGGTGGGTCTAAATGAAATGGAGCCAACAATGCCAAGCAGAAGGAACTCAATAGGTCAGGAACATCCAAGGAGAAAATGTTGCAGGGCGGGACCCTGTAAGCCAACGCACATATGATGATTCGAATGATCTCCCCATTCTCCAAGATTCTACCGGAATTACTTTGTGTTAAACTCCAACCGCATGGAGAAACAATAGTGTAGATTTCACATTTATTGTCAGAGTTCATACATGACATCACATACAACCCTGAGATTCCTTCTTCCTGCAGGCACAGCAGAATTACCACTAATTGGTAGTGCAAAAAAGTAAACTGTACACAGTGTAAACAAATAAAATAACTGTAAACAGATAATGAATGTAAACAAACTGACTGTGCAATACAAGGAGAACAAAGAAAATCACCAAGTGCTGAAGTAAGAGTCCTTAAATGAGTCCCTGATTGAGTTTGTTGTTGGGAAGTCTGATGATGGAGGGGGAGCAGCTGTTCCTGAACCTGGTGGTGCGAGTTTTGTGGCACCTGTACCTCTTCCCTGATGGCAGCAGCGAGAACAGAGCATGGGTGGTGTGGATCCTTGACAATTGCACTGCTCTCTGAAGGCAGCGTTCCCTGTAGATGTACTCGATGGTGAGGAGGGTTTTGCCTGTGATGTCCTGGTCTGTGTCCACTTTTTGGAGGGCTTTATGCTCAGGGGTATTGGTGTCCCCATACCAGACCAGGATGCAGCTGGTCAGCGCCCTTTCCACCACACCTAGGTAGATATTTGCCAGGGCTTCTTCATAATGCCATTGGTTTGTTAGTGTAACTAGTAGAGCTGCTGCCGTCGTCTAATATGCAGCTTGCATTTTCTTCCTGTGACCCGGTGGCTTTCCTTTGCCTGCGTTAGTTTCCTCCTACATCCCAAAGACATGCATGTTGGTTGGTTAATTGGTGGTTCCTGGTGCGTAGGTGAGTGGTAGAATCAGGGAGGAGTTGATGGAAATATGGGGAGAATGGGTTACAGGAAAATGTGGGGGAATGGGACAGCTCTTTGTACCAGCATCAGCTTGATGGGTTTAAATATATCTGACATGATTAAGAGCGTTTATTGTCATATACAAGCATACAATGCAGAGAGTCACCAAAAATCTTATTTATTTGCTTCAGCCATACACCAACAACAATAGTATTAATCAACATTCTGCAACATATCATGTTAGCGAAGAAGAGATAACAAATATAAAAGAATAGATAGATAAATACTCACATTTGCAGTTAATGAAAAAAGAATATGATGTTTCAACAGTTCAGTCAAATCTTATATGGTCTTGGAATAATTGATTGACTGGGATGGACAGGGAATATAATAAGAATATGGGAATTTAACTGTTAATAATGGACTGGAGAGGGCAACTGAGTTTAGGTAAGATAGAAATTAGTGGACATTGGTTAAGGGCCAAGGGTGAAAAGGAAAAAAAATTAAAGGGGAAATTAAGTGGGAAAAAAATCTTCATGCAAAGAGTGGTGGGAGTGTAGAACGAGCTGCCAGATGAATTGGTGAATGCAGGTTCAATTTTAAGAAAAATGTGGACAAGTACATGGTTAGGAGAGGTATGGAGGGATCTGGTCCAGTTGCTGGTCAGTGGTGGAAAAATAGTTTGGCATAGACCAGAAGGATCAAAGGACTTGTTTCTGTGCTGGTTCTATGGCATTTGGCGAAAGTGAGATTGGGTGTAAATCAAGGACTAGTCCATCAGCCCCTTCCAACCCCAGACTCCAGGAACACTGACAGCATCTGACCAAGTGTCAACAAGCCTACGAAGGTTGTGGGTTCGAGCCTCACACAAGTCACAGATGCCTCACTGTGGGTTACAGGTGGCCAAAACCCTGCCACCATCCCAGATGCATCGCCAAACTTTTCACTTGTCAAATGAGTCATTACAGTGAGGTCCCAGCTGGCTGATATAGATCCAATGGCACTGCAATTATAAATAGTTCATGGGTTATTTGCTTTATTAATGTGGATAGGATGAGTGGACTAAAAGGTTGACGAATGAATCACGATGAGGAGAAATCCTCTTGGAAGGAAGAAAGAAAAAACAAATTAATATTTATATGAGAAAGACCAAGATGATGCTGAGCAGTAGACACAAGTTTCTCAAGTAGATTATCATGGTTTTGTAACTATGTGTAAATATTTAACATGGTACATTAATTTATAAATGTAAAGGGTGCATACTTACTTTATAAAGTGTACTATATATAGTATGAATATCTTTCAGCTTTGAGTGTACTTTGTAGAATGATGGATTGGTTGTTGTACCAACCACACCTTTATTTATTTGTTTTCAGGATCTGGGTAATTGTGGCAAGGCCCAGCATTTATTGCTCTCCACTAATTTCTCCTGAAAAGGTGGTTTGGCTACTTGAACTGCTGCAATCCTCTGGAAACAGGCCCTTCAGCCCACAATGTTGTACTGACCTACACCAACACAATCTAATTTTTGCCTGCCTCAAACCCCCTATTTTTCTTACATGCATGTGTCTATCCAAGAGTCTTTTGAATGTCCCTATTGTACCAGTCTCTACTACCCCTCCTAGAAATGTATCCAGGCACCTACCATTCTCTGTGCAAAAACACATGCCTCTGACATCTTAAACGTTCTCCACTCACCTTAAACCCTCTCATACCCACCCACAGTGCTACTTCCTCTCACAGGTTTTCGACCCAATGACGATGAAGGTTTTGTAATATATTTCTAAGTATCAATGTGTGTGAATTGAAGGGGAACCTGCAGGTGGTGGTGTTCCCTTGTACTTATTGATGGTTGAAGTCATGGGTTTGGAAGGTGCTGTCAGACCAGCCTCAGCAAGTAAGTTCAATGCATTTTGTAGATGGTATACTCTGTAGCCACTGTGTACCAGTGGCGGATGGAATGAACATTTGGGGTGGCCAGTGGCTTGCCAATCAATTGGACTCTTTTGTCTCGAAAGATCATTGAGTCATAGAGGACCAAACAGGCCCATCCTGTTGCACGAGTGGAGAGACTTTGGAGTGTCAGAAGGCGAGTCACTTGCCATAGGACACTGGATCTCTGACCAGCTCTTATGCCAGTGGTAGTTGTAGTTGGTCCAGTTGGATTTCAAGTTATTGGTCATCCTCTAGATTACTGATGGTGGGAGACTTAATTCCATTGAGTGTTAAGGGTAGGTGGTTGTTGGTGTGGTCACTGCCTGGCACATTTATGCACAGATGTTATTTTTCACATTAATCTATGTTTGAATGCAGTTCAGGTCTTACTGGACATTGAAACAAACATCAGTAAACATCACTTTTTAAATTAAAATTTTAATTTTGACATACAGAACGGTAACAGGCCATTTTTGGCCCCATGAGTCTGTGCCATCCAATTTAAACCCAATTAACCTACACCCCTGGTACATTTTTAAATGGTGGGAGGAAACTGGAATCCCTGGGGAAAATCTACACAGACACAGGGAGAACATACAAACTTCTTACAGACAGTGCGGGATTCGAACCACAGTCCCGATTGCTGGCACTGTAAAGTCGTTGTGCTAACCACTATGCCAACCGTGCCACCCTTATGATGGAAGGAAGGCCATTGCTAAAGGAACTGAAAATGGTCATGCAAGGATATTGCCCCGAGGAACTCATGTGATGATGTCCTGGGGTTGGGATAACTGACCTCCAACAATCTTCAGCAATAGCCTTCCTTCCATCAAAAGGCCATTCCTCCAATCACCTTCCGTTGCACAAGACATGACTCCAACCTCTGGCATATTTTTCCCTTCTTTAATGCCCATTGACTTTGGTGATACCAAGGATGATGCCACCACTGGTCAATTGCATTCCTGATTTTAAGAGCAGTGACTCTCACCTCAGGATTTCATCACTTTGGCTCCCATTTGAATTGTGATCAGTTCCAGAGCTGAGTGATGCTGGAAAAAACTAACCTGGACATCAATCAGCAGGTCAACTGTTTGACTGTTCCAACCTCACTGTGGGTACACACTGTTTGACAGCACTATTCATTCCTTTAAGAAGAGAGGGATTGGGCAATAATGAGCAAGATTGGATTTGTCCTGCTTTTTGTGAACAGGAAATGCATGGGGTTCAAACCTTGGCTTTCAAATCCATGCATCCCTCCAGGCAGGTTGGTGCACCCATTGGAAAGATAGTTAAGAAGGCCTATGGGATTTTGGGATTTATTAATAGGGCGTGTGAGTTCAGGGGTAGAGAGGTCATGTGGCAACTCTACAATAATCTCTGGGGAGACCACACATAGAGTATTGTGTTCAGTTCAGCTCACCTCGTTATAGGAAGGATGTGGAAGCTATGGAGAGGGTGCAGAGGAGATTTACCAGGATGTTGCCTGGATTGGGAAACAAATCTTATGAGGCAAGGTTAGCAGAGCTGGGACTTTTTGGAGCTGCAGTGAACTGGGATTCACTGGTAGGGTGCTGTGCTGATGGCCGGCTCCACTCCCCATCTGCTCACATATAACCTTGGTTTCCCGCCTAAACCCAGAACCCTTCTGAAGACGACTGTGAGACCCTACCCTTAGTTATAAGCTAATAAAAGTGTATGTTCTCCTTCCAGTCATGAGAGTTTTTATTCGTGCTACAATTTTATTAGCTTATTCCCTAACAATGGAGGTGCTGCTCAAGCCAGGGATGGTGCTGATAGGCCCTCCGTCCCCTGATGTGGCTGAGGAGTTCACATACTGGCCTACCTGAACGCGACCAGAGACGTCATCCACACCGATGAACTCAGGAGGTCCGCACTCGTTTTGAGGGTAGGAACGAAGGGGTATGCAGTTATCAGAAGGTTTTGTAATATATTTCTAAGTATTAACATAAGATGCTGCCATCGAGGCTTTGAAGGCTCAGTACCTGAAGTCACAAAACAAGGTCCTAGTGAGGCACCGACTCACTCTACATCGCCAATGGCCAGGATAGACCATCGATAATTACCTGCTGGATCTGTAGACGCTTACCAAGAAGTGCAGGTACGAAGCGGCTACGGGCCACGTTCATGAGGAAGAACAGATCCAGGACACTCTAGTCACGGGAGTCAGCTCAAGATACATGAGGCAGCAAATGCTTGAGTTGGGCAAGAAGGACAAGGCCAGCCACGTTGAACTGGGCGTTGCTGGAACAGGCGAAGCTCGAGAACAATTACCTCGAAGCCAGCGAGATCACTGACCCAAGCGACCCCTTCCAAGAACTGGTGGCTCCCACTGCCCCTGCCCTAACAGCTGCTGTTCCCATACTAGGGAGGGCTTTTTCTGCAGCAAGAGCCAGCATTCTCGATCTCATTGCTCGGCTAAAGACTCAGTGTGTTCCACCTGTGGCAAGAAAGGACATTGAGGGTTTTCCACTCGAGGGGAAGCCCGGGGAAGTCCACAGCCTGCACAGCTCCCGGATCCAATTCCAGCCCGCCACCTTCCCCGAATTCACCTGAACCCACTTGCTGTGTGACATGACGATGGAGGTTGGTAGTGGCAGTGAGGAAACAGCACAAAAAGGCTCAGCAGCCACTTTGCTGTGACTCAAATTCAAACTTGGCACCATCATCGTCAGAGGAGGAAGGAGGACGGCCATCTTGCCGCGCCATGAGGCCGACACCATCTTACCTATGCAAGGTAAACCAGGACAGTGGGGGCCACTCAAGTGAGGAGTATGGAGTCTCCAGTGTCCTGGCCTCGATGGTTCTAGATCAGGACAGACCTCACCAGCTCAGCAACTCCATAGTGACTGTGAAGGTAAACTGACATTCCATTAAATGCCTAATCAACACAGGCTTTACTGAAAGCTTCATAGACTCACGGACTGTGTAGGAATACAACCTAAAGATGTATCACATATTCCTTGCATCTCATTCACATTTTACGTGTATTCAACAACATTGTGCAGTACATCTGTCATTTGAAGGGGAGGAATTCGGTAAGATTCGCCCATATGTACTTGATGAATTGTTTGTTCTGGCGCTGTTGGGTCTGGACTTCCTGTGTCACCTTCAAAGCGTGACCTTGGAGTATTCTGATCCCCTCCCCACTGTAACAGTTCAGAACGGAGGGCCCCTAAAATCAGAACTGAATATCAACCCCACACCTCTCCTCCTGAATCTGTCCTCAAACTGCAATCCTATTGCTACCATGTGCAGGAGATACAGTACAGCAAACCGAGATTTCATAGAGGCTGAGACACAATGTCTGCTCGACCAAGGTATCATCGAACCTAGCACCAGCCCATGGAGAGCGCAAGTGGTGGTGGTAAAAGGGGAAAACAAGTCCAAGCTAATAATTGACAATAGTACACACTCCAGGACACATATCCCCTCCCTCGAATTTCGGACATGGTGAATGATATTGCACAGTAGGGGAGACATCAGGGGTAAGCTCTTTACTCAGAGTGTAGTGGTATAACACGTTGATCTAAAGTGCTGCACATAAATTGGTTATTGTCTAAATGATGACAAGCAGTCAAAATACACCGACACAGCCATCTTTTTACATAGACTATCCAACTTAGAACATTAATTATTTAAACCCTAACCCGTTCCTCCCGTTCACAGCAATGAACAACTTCCCAATTTCAAATGAACAACAGTGATACAAACACCAGACCAAAGAACAAGCTGAAAACATAAATAAGCCCGGTGGCATTTCCGTTTGGATGTTACAGAAAGTCCAACCGCAGCTGTCATTAAAGTCTGCCAGCTTCAAATGGGAAACTACCAACCAAGTCACAGTTTCTCGATGCAACGGAGCAACAGTTCGCCTCAAAGAGCCCCCGACCTCGGACGATTCGAATGCCTTAAGGCCTCATGACTCAGGACGACATCGAACATAACCTACACATCTTTTGGGATTTCTTTGGGCTAACACTGCTCCACCACTCCAGTACTATCGGGATACCACCTCTGTCTCTTCCACGTGGCCCCATTTCCATGGCCATTGAAGCAGGCACCACTAGAAGGCCAAGGATGAGGTCACATTGCCACACTACCCCACAGCTCAGTCTCTTCAGTCGGCATCACTCCACGACCGTCGAGCTGCAAACCTTGTGGCTTTGTCACAGCGACCGGCTCGCTGTTTGGCGACCCAGGTTGCAGTTCCAGACTCCCTGTGTTTCACCAAAAACTCTTGTCGAATCCAGGTTTGGGGACGGCACATCTACCTGTTAGTTACAGCAGTCCTGGGATCCAGAGCAGCTGGTGCTGTGACCGCAGTTGTGCCACCATCTTGCAATCTTGGATGGGGGTGGAGTTGTGGGGGCCTGGAATGCCTTGCCAGGGATGGTGATAGAGGCTGTAACATTAGTGGCATTTAAGAGATTCTTATAGACAGGCTCATGAATGAAAGAAAAATAGGAGTATTCTAGACCGCCCAATAGTCCATGTTATATTCCGGGTAAAACAGACAAACTTTCTGGCCAACCTGTGGTCTTCCTCAGTGTGTGGATACGGAGGCTTAAAAAAAAAGAGATTTGACCTATAATTCAATGAACTGGTTCTTTGACTGTAAATAAATCAGTATTGCAAGTTGATAGCAGTGAGACCATGCGCAGAATCGGAAAATGTAAAGCGCTTTTAATTGAGCCGACACCAGGTCAAATATCATAAAAGGTTGCTTCCCAAAATATTGTCTATTTAATCCAATTTACCTTTTGCAAAAGGCTGCTCACAGTAATATGCAACATGATCAAAATTAACCGATTTGACTGTAGTGGGACCAATCCAAAAATAAAGGTAAAATATAACATTCTATTTCAAATTAACATGCAAGTCAGATTTGAAATGAGACACGCAGCAAGAATGATATATAAAAAGAACTTGGGAACAAAATGTGCAGGTAAGAGTAAAAATGTGCATGTAATTGTTTTTACATGTTTTTCAGCTCTCAAAGTTTATCGTATGGCATTAAGCAAGTTTGGGCATCCTTAGTATAAATTGAGAGCAGGTAAGTTTCAAGGTAAGAGTTTTGCACAAAGAGGAACAAGGGTCTGGAATGCATTGCCAGGGCTGGTCATGAAAGATGGAGCAAAAGGGATGTTTAAAAGTCTCTTAGATCGACACATGGATGGAAGAAAAATAGAGGCTTCTGGGTGTGAGTTAGGATGGTTTAGTTCGTTGAGTGCATTTATGCAGGTTGGCGCAAAATGGTGTAATGTTCTATGTTAATGCTTTGATAGGTTTAGATAAGAACAGGGTCCCCATAATTAGTGCAAGTCCTATGGACAAGTTTTCAGGCAGAAATCCAGTTGATGATGGGAGGAAAAACATTTTTTTCATATAGCTTCATACCTGGAATTAACTGTCCATGAGAGTGGCAGATGTAAAGGAAATTGGATAGATCCCCAAAGGAGATATGCCTTCAAGGTTAAGGGGATAGAGTGGAGAATAGGACTGATTGGATTACTCCAAAGAGAACCAGCAAATACTCAATGGGCCAAATGGTCTCCTACTTCACCCCAACACTTGCATGATTTGACCTTAGGATGAAAAATGTAGGAGGAACCTCCAAACCCTTTGTGATAATGACCAAATTGAAGTGGGTGGAGCAACCACATGGTTAGATGGGCCAAATTGCTGCCCCAGTTGTCTGCCACAAGATGGCATGGGCCTGCCTTCCTTTCTGAGGAGAAGTCCGTGGTTGGTGACACGCGTTGCCCGGGGGACAGTGCTGCTTCCGTGTTGCATGCCACTGGACAGGGAGTGATGCCATGATGCACCGATGTCACTTCTTAAGGTCAGTGTGCCCCTCACAGGAAGTGGGTGATCTCTTCGAGCAGCGCAAGGAATTCAAAATAAAGTTTAGTTACTGGTTCACCTTGTGCAGTGTGGTCGTCTCTCATTTCGGTAGCGCTGCTGTTGGTAGACACTACAGTGGTGACCCCGATGGTTCCAACATCTTTGGAACCCACCTTGAAAGCGACAAAATGCAGGATGCTGCTACCGTTACAGTTGCAATGGCATTTGCCACCCTTCTGGTCCAACCAGCCCAGCAACTGGCCGCGCCTTAGTTTCAGGTCAGAAGCATTGTCTCAGAGGACACCAAGTTCTGGCAATCATCAGCGGCCTGGATGCCACTACCGCAGTCAAAGTAAAGTCCTTTGTAGAAAATCCTCCAATAGAGCATAAGTACCAACAATTACGGCGTTTCCTCCTCAATTCCCTGGAACGGAGCTGACACGAGCACTCCATCTGCATCCTGAATATGCAAGGTCTGGGCGATAGAAACCCCTCCGAGATCATGCACGAAGTGGTGGCTTTAGCGGACGGACACACAAACTGTTTCTTGTTCGAGGCCCTGTTCCTCTCCGGTGCACGTTTCCTCGGCAATATCCGACATGGATTTCAGCGCCCTCACCTGGAAGCCAAGGAAGCAGACAGACTTTTCCGCACCCCACAACAAAGCTCGATTCATGTAAATCGATCTGTGCCGTCGGTTCAGCAACCCCCCCGCCAGGCCCTTCAGCAGTAGCCATGGCCCAACTGCAACGTAACAAGCACTCAGACAAACAGAGTGATTACTGTTTCTACCACCACAGATGGGGGCGTAAAGCCCAGCAGTGCATCCCCCCATGCTTGTTCTCCAACATTAAGTGTAGCACGGTGGCAGGAAATGGACAGGCCAGCCACCGATAGTGGCCTCGGCGGTTGGCACACACAAAGGCCTACTCTACTTCAGGGACCAGCAAACAAATAGGGACTTCCTAGTTGACACACGTGCCGAGATAAGCCTCATTCCACTGACATATTTCAAACTGAAACAAAATCCCAAGTCCTCCCCCTACAGACAGCCAACGGTTCCTCCATTTTGAGTTTCAGCACCTGTCTGGTCGCAATCCATGTGGCGGACAAAATTTTCCATTGGAAGGGTACGTTTGTGTCCATGGGACACAAATATCCTCCAGGCACATGATCTTGTTGGACATAAACAGATGCCGTTTGGTCAACATTACCACATTCCAGTCATACCCCCTCACTCTACGGCAACGTTCCTATTTACTGTTAGGAATCTACGCTCTGGACCATAATGAATATGCCCACCTACTGGCCAAGTATCCATTACTGTTGGTGCCTAATTTCCACGACGCTAAACCAGTACATGGCATGGAGCACCACATCGAGACCACTGGACCCCCAGAGTACGTATAGGCATGGTGCCTCCCTCAAACTCCTCCAAGCCAAGACTGAGTTTGCTGCCATGGAGGAATTGGATATTGTTCGCTGCTCAAACAGCCCCTGGGTGTCCCTGCTGCACATGGTCCAGAAGAATTCCGGCAGTTGGCACCCGTGTGGCGACTACAGATGACTCAACAACACCACCATCCCAGATAGATACCCCATCCCACATGTCCAGGATTTCGCCATGAGGCTCTAGGGCTGCTGAACTTTCTCCAAGGTAGACCTCGTCAAAGGGTACCATCAGATTCCGGTGCATCCCAACAATGTCCCGAAAATGGCCATTATTACATCTTTTGGCCTTTTCAAGTTCCTTCGGATGCCTTTCAGATGAAAGAACGCAGCCCAGACATTTCAGCGTCTCAATGATGTGGTTGGCAGGGACCTCGATTTCGTCTTCGTCTACCTGGATGACATTCTCATCACCAGCCCTGACACCAGCACCTACAGGACACACCTGACTCACCGTTTCAACAGGTTGCAGGAATTCGGACTCGTGGTGAAACCAGCTAAGTGTCAGCTCGGTCTGGAAACTATTGATTTCTTGGGATACCGTATCACCCAAGAGGGGGCCACACATCTGCCGGATAAGATAGAAACCATCCAACATTTTCCCAGGCCGAGCACAAGGCCTACAGGAATTTTTATCATTGTTTGCTCCCAGGAGCAACTCCAATTCAACCTCATCAAATCCGGCGAGAAGATGCTCCAGTGGACCCATAAAACATTGAAGCATTCCAGGCAACTAAAGTGGCACTGGCGGAGGCCACATCTTTGGCTCATCCTGACTCTTCCTCCCCCCGGCCCTTACAACAGACTCATCAGACAGAGCAGTCAGCGCAGTGCTGGAGCAGTGGGTCGATGAACAGTGGCGCCCTCCCTGACCTTCTTCAGCAAACATTTCCGGTCACCAGAACTTAAGTACAGCACGTTCGACCATGAGCTGTTGGCCTTGTACTTAGTAATACGACATTTCCGGTACATGTTAGAATAAAGGGTTTTCGTTGCCGACACAAACCACAAACCACTCACCATGCACTCAGCAAGGTCTCGGACCTATGTTCAATGAGGCAACAATGGCACCTCTCTTACATTTCTGAGTATATAATGGACATTCGCCATGTCATAGGCAAATCTAATGCGCTGTCCAGACCAACCATCGCTGCTACCTCAGGAGGACTCGATGTTGCTCAGCTGGCCAAAGATGAAGCAGAGGATGCTGACATCCTGGCCTACTGGACCGCCATCACCAGCCTGAAGATTAGCGATTTCTGTCCTTCACCAGGGAGCCCAGCTTTACTGTGTGACATGTCCACAGGCTTCCCCAGACCCATCCTACCCATGATCTGGCAATGGCAGGTATTCGACCAAATACATGGTCTGCCACACCCTTCCATAAAGTCCATGGTCCTCCTGCTGTCTGACAAGTTTGTGTAAAACGGCCTCTACCACGACGTAACTCTATGGGCTAAGACTTGTTTGGACTGCCAACGCGCCTAAGTGTACAGACACACCAAGGCCCAGCCCCAAAATTTCAACGTGGCACAGCGCCGTTTTGACCATGTGCCCTTGGACATCGTTGGTCCACTCTCTGTGAGCCAAGGAATGCGGTATATATTCACAATAGTTGACCATTTTCCCCATTGGCCGGAAGTGAAACCCCTGCCCACATACAACACAGAGACTTGCGCCAGAACTTTCTTGTCCACTTGGATTGCACACTTTGGCGTCCTGACCCACATCACATTGGACCGAGGGGCCCAGTTCACGTCCTCGCTCTGGACCAACTTAGCCAAATTCTGCAGTAGCCAGTTACACCACACAAAGGCCTACCATCCTCAGACAAACAGACGTTGAACGTTTACACCACCATCTGAAAGCAGCCCTGAAAGCTTGACTACAAGGCCCGAATTGGATGGACGAACTCCCATGGGTGTTGTTGGGAATTCACACAGCACCAAAAGAAGACCTGCCAGTGTCGTCCACTGTGATAGTGTATGGCTCCCTGCTTACCATCCCAGGGGATATTAATTTCAACTCTCCCGGCCTACAACCCAGTGCCCTAGACATCTTCCAGCGATTGAGGGAACAAACGGGTAAACAGAAACCTCCGTCACCTTGCCAACAGGGCTCTCCACCCTGCCACGTTCCAGTGAACCTGCGGTCCACTGAATTTGTTTTTGTTCAGAGGACAGCAAGGAGGACCCCTACAAAGGCTCATTCAAGGCATTGCAGCACAATGGTGTAGTTTTCACCCTGGACATTGGCGGGCTGCTGGACAGGTTTACCATTGAATGCCTCAAGGCCAGTCTGCCCTGGGTCAGACACAGAGGCCGCCTGCCCAAAGACAGTATGGTAACTTGCTGAAACGGTGGCAGCTATTCTGGGGAGTGGTTGATGTAGCGAGATGATCCACTGCGTGGTTAGACAGGTCGAATTTCGGCCCCAGTCTTCCGACACAAGATGGCATGGGCCACCCTCCCCTTCCGAAGAGAAGCCCACGGTTGGTGATACGCGTTGCCCGGGGGGGGTGGATGGTGCCACTTCCTTGTTGTGTGCCACTGGACGGGAAGTGAAGCTATGACGTGCTGATTTCACTTCCTAAGGCCAGCGTGACCCTCACAGGAAATGGGCGGTCTCCTCAAGCAGTGCAAGGAATTCAGAATAAGGTTCAGTCACTGGTTCACCTCGAGCTGTGTGGGCATCTCGCAGTTCGGTAGCACTGCCGTTAGCAGATGCTACAAGATCATTGATTTTGCTGACACCGATTAAGGCAGGATATCAGGAGGAATCTCCTGCATGCACAGAAAACACTACACTTGCTAAGAAATAAAAGAAAATTAGAAGGAATCTAAGAGGACAATTTCAGGATTTACATTTTGTATTGCTTGGAGCTGTCAACCAACATTTTATACGATGCCTTCCATTCCCAAAGTGCATTGGCTCCATGATGATGTAAGGCAAAAGGGTGATTGTGAATCAGTGATTATTTCAGGAATCAGATGTAATTCTCTGGGATTTATTGCAGGAGGACACAATCCCTCGAGGCTCTCATGCAGTCTGCGGTTTCTCTGTCTGTCTGTCTGTTACCTTCTTTTTAAATCTTTAACTATTTCTTGGCTTTCAGCATCGCTCATTTCTGGAGACAAGCAGAGAGAACTGAGCAATTCCAGCAATTGTTGGATTTTCCCTGAGAAAAAACAAATCTTCATAGTTTTCAGAAAAACTTTAATAATTTTTCATAACCCCCTTGATTTAGGATTTGAAATCCTGGTACACAGAGGGTTAAGTGGAAATGATATCATTTTTGTTCTGAGTTAGCGGCAAAGAATTTAATGTTCCAGTTGTCTCTAATTTCAACAGGAGCTTTGATTAAATGTATGTACAGCCCTGGCTTTGGAGTGAAAGTGATCAATGAGAACAGAAGCCGGGTTAAAAACGCAAAAGCATTTATCTTCCAATGTACTGCCATGATTGACGGAAGGAGATAAAGTGTCTGCAGTTAGCAGGTAACCAACGTGCAAAATTAGCAGGGGTTGAAAGAGGTTGCAGTTACAACAGCCTCTCCACGAGTTGTAAAAATGAATCCTGCACCACATGTCCGATCGACTTATATTTGATTAAACAGCAATAACTTTGCTTATAATTTCTTTCCCCAGATTATCATCACTTTGACCTTGTGTTAATGATAACATTTCCTGCCACAGCTGCATGGATTGCCCTTGAGGCCAGATTACGAGATAGTCATTTAATTGAAGATTGCTGATCAAAGGTTTCATGTTGCTCGGAAATTTTAAAAAAGAAAGGACAATATAGATCTTTTTTTTGTGCTCATACACACTTTGTTCCTTATTGATGAGAACACAGGTAAGGGGAAGAGATAAAATATTAGCAAATTTATAATCTCCTTTCCCTCTTCCGCCTGGGTCCAAGACCTGGATTAGCTGTCAACTGTTAACATCCTGCACAGGTGTTGAAAGCTGTCAGGGAACTCGGGGTTTATGGCCCTTGTAAATGCCTGCAGGTGTGAGAATTACTGCAATTATTACAGTAACCACCCTCCAGTTCAAGGTTGCAAACTATTGAGTGGTAAATCTGTTTCTCCAGCAGTCCCCATATTATTACAAAATCTTGTCGTACAGGGATTTCCCTCTGTGAACCTCAACTGTGAAGGCTGACGTTCATCTACCATCGCTTTCTCTCTGTGAGCTCTCTGCACACGGAGAATGCTGAATAGATTGGTTTGGGGCCACCGGAATCGCAGGGGACAGGACGAAATAACCACACAAGGCGTTTTTAAAGTGAATCAAACAGATTTACACTTCATCACCCGCACAACCTTTTAAAGGCCAGAATCAGGCACTCAACACGCCCTGATGCCATCACGCATTGACGTCGCATGACCAGTTCGAAGCCTCCTGGGAGTTGTAGTGGCACCATAGCGCCACTACAGGTTCCTATTTTTGTTGGTATCTCAAAGGCTGAAGCCACAGGTTAACAACCATTTGAACTTGGATGGCACCCTTGATGCTGCAAAATATCCCATGGACGTTTCATCAAACATAAATTATGACCAAGTCATACCAGGACAAAGCTTGGTCATGGTGATAATGTTGAGAAAAGGGAAGGGAAGTTGTTGAGAGGTGTGATGATGTAATTTCAGGGCTGGGGAAAATGTGCCTCCAAGTGGTGAGGCAAAAAGTATCATGGATAAACAAGAGTCAGAACTGGAGGAGAATCCAGAAAATTCACGTCCGATTGAAATTCTCAGGAGGCTACGGTATGTAGTTAAGAAACTATAAGAGCAATGTGAAGGTCGAGCCATTAAAGTACAGAAAATGAAGGAAATCTTTTTTGAATAGATCATTTTAATGGCAGACATGTCCGCAAAATTCACAGTTACTGTAACTTCAACTCAGGACAGGAAGAATATCTTTAGTCAAGACATTGTAACAATTGAGTGCAGGGGGTAGGACATCATGTTACAACTGCACAGGGCATTGTGAGATTTGTGCGCCATTTTGGTTGCCCAGCAACAGGAAGATTATCATTAAATTGGAAAGGGTGCAGAAAAGTTTCATGAGAATGTTACCAGGCTTGTAATTCAAGTGCAGTTTGAGCTGGGACTTGTTTCTCTTGCATAGGAATCTGAGGAGACCAAAACGAGGTTTGGGGAAGAGCTGATTACAATGGGATGAGGCAGGAACTAGGGAAAGTAAATTGGGAACAGATGTTCTTGGGAGCACAGACATAGTGTGGAGGATGTTTATGGATCACTTGTGCAGGGTTCTGGATGGGTTTGTCCCACTGAGACAGGGAAAAGATGGTGGGAAAAGGGAACCGTGGTTGACAAGACAGGGGATGCAGCTGGTTAAAAGGAAGCAAAAAACAAGAAAGGCTCATGAGAATTTGGGTAGCCAGGAAGGATATTAAGAAAGGACTTACAAGAGCTAGAAGGGGGCATGAGAAGGCGTTAGCAAGTATTTAAATTTAGACATACAGCATGGTAACAGGCCCTTTCCACCCACGAGCCTGTGCCACCCAATGACACCCAATGTATCTGCAATCCTGGTACATTATGAAAGGTGGGAGGAAACCAGAGCAGCCAGAGGAAACCACGCAGACATGAGGAGAATGAACAAAATCCTTACAGACATCGCCGGAATCGAATCCTGGTCGCTGGTGCTGTAACGGCATTGTGCTTACCGTTACACTAACCATGCCACTGTAGGAATGAGGAAAACCCAAGGTCTTCCACGCTTATGTGAAAAAACTGAACAATGATGAGAATGGCCACTTAAGGATAATGGAGGTAACATGTGCCTGGAGGCAGAGGAAGCTGGGGAGGTCCAAAATGAATACTTCACTTCAGTATTCACAAGAGAAAAGGTCCTTGAAGTTAGAGTAGAACAGGCTTGTGTGCTGGACCATGTTTAGATTAAGGAAGGGGAAGTGATGGATTTTCTTAAAAACAAAAGGATTGATAAATCCCTGGGACAAGACGAGATATACCCCAGGTTGCGATGGGAAGGGAGGGAAGAGATTACCTGGCCATTGGCGATGATCTTTGCATCGTCCTTGGCCTCAGGGGAGATGCCAGAAGATTGGAGAATGGCAAATGTGGTCCCCTTACTTAAAAAAGGAACTAGGGAGAATCCTGGGAATTATAGACCAGTGGGTCAGACATCAGTGGTGGGCAAACTATTGAAGAGCATTCTTAAGGACAGGATTTACTAGAATATAGAGAAGTACAGACTTATCAGGGATAGTCAACAAGTCTAATTGAGTTTTTTTAAGGAAGTAATAATATAACTTGAAGGTAGAGCAGTAGATGTGGTGTATATGGATTTTAGTAAGGCCTTCATAAATCAAAGTATTGAGTACAGGAGTTGGGATATTAGGGTGAGGTTGTATAAGACAATGATGAGGCTAAGTTTAGAGTATTGTGTGCAGTTCTAGTCGCCAAACTACAAGAAGGATATAAGTAAGATTGAAAGAGTGCAGAGAAGATTTACCAGGATGTTGCCAGGTCCTCAAGAGTGAGTTACAGAGAAAGATTAAACAGGTTAGAACTTTATTCCTTAGAGCGTAGACAAATGAGGGGAGATTTGATAGAGGTTTACACAAATTATGAGGAGTATAGACAGAGTAAATGTGAGTAGGCTCCACTTAGATTGGGAGAGATAAATATGAGAGGACATGGCCTTAGGGTGAAATGTGAAAGGTTTAAGGCAGGGGTGTCAAACTCAAATTCACGGAGTGCCAAAATTAAAAACTTGGACTAAGTCGAGGGCCGAACTAAATATTTATTGAAAATTTTCAACAACATCTGCATGTTTTCTCTTCTTTCAACATATGTAATGTTAAACTTTTTCTTATTAAAATAAATGTTTAATAATAGTTTTGGATAAACTCTTTCCAGAAGCATTAACAAATGAGAAATAAAATATTCAATAAATAATATTTCTCGATAGAGGATTTGTCAAATGTTGCTAGTGTGCTGTCGAATAGTAAAATCTGAGGGCTATTGAGAATGTGGGAGAATAACATGATTCCTGAAACAATCAAATGGGTGACTGATTGTGGGCATGAACTCTAGCAGGGTTATTTGCCATGCCCTTTTTCCATTGGTACAGATATCCTTTGATTTACACATTTTTCAAGTTTTATGCCTAATGAGCTTGTATCCAGATGCAGGACCATTTTTAACCAGGAATATATTTATCACTGTGACATGAAACTATTGGAAGATCGTTTTATCCTGAGATTAAAGTTCATAATACTTACTCAGGCCTGTGTGTGGGAGGGCGGAGTTTCTCCCGGATCCCCCTTTGACCTGTTGAGTTTCTCCCGGACCCCCCTTGACCTGCTGAATTTCTCCCAGACCCCCCTTGACCTGCTGAGTTTCTCCCGGACCCCCTCCCCTTGACCTTCTGAGTTTCTCCCGGACCCCTCCCCCTTGACCTGCTGAGTTTCTCTCGGATCCCCCTTTGACCTGCTGAGTCTCTCCTGGATCCCCCTTTGACCTGCTGAGTTTCTCCCGGATCCCCCTTTGACTGCTGAGTTTCTCCCGGACCCCCCCTTGACCTGCTGAGTTTCTCCCGGACCTCCCTTGACCTGCTGAGTTTCTCCCAGACCCCCCTTGACCTGCTGAGTTTCTCCCGGAGCCCCCTTGACCTGCTGAGTTTCTCCCGGACCCCCTTTTCTTTCCGTGCCGGTGTCCCAGGACCTTTCCAGGGCAGTCTCTGCGCTCAGGACCGCGCTGGGATCCCGGTCAGCAGTGGAGGAGCAGGTGATCGTGGCTAATCCCGATCCAGCCCACGCCACTCCCTACCTGCCCAACCAGCCTCACTCTCCACGTGTACTCCGGGCACCCGCCGCTGGTCCGGTGGGAAGGCGCAGGGCGGCCAGCAGCCGGCGCCCCCATCACCCGGCGGGGAGCCCCAATCTTCCCTCCGGCGTCCCAACTCCATCTGCAGCTCCAAGAAACGCTGTGCCACTGGGGTTCCGGGTGCTGGGAAGCGGCCTTGGCTTCCCCTGACACCGGCCAGGCCGCGCTGCGGTGGTGGGGGGGTGGATGGGGGGACACGACAGCGTGTTTATAAAACCACCCACCACTACTTTTCAAGGACCAGGATTTTTCTCTCTCTCTCTCACCCTGGGACACAGCGGTTACTGTGCATGCGCTATACTGGCGCGGCGGCCAGCGGGCCACCTCTAATACATTTTTGATATGATCTTGCGGGCCAAATATAATTATATCGCGGGCCAAATTTGGCCCAAGGGCCAGAGTTTGACATGTGTGGTTTAAGGGGAACATTAGGGGAAACATCACACAGAGAGTGGTGGGAGTTTGGAATGAGTTGCCATCTGATATGGTAAATGTGGGCTCACTCTTAATTGGATAGATACATGGATGGGAGTCGTCTGGAGGGTTATGGAATGGGTGCAGATTAATGGAACTAGAGGAATGGTGTTTCAGCACAGACTAGAAGGGCCAAATGGCCTGTTTGCTGTACTGCAGTTTTCTACGGTTTCTATTTGTTAAGGTCCCCATGGGATATTTGTTCAGAGAGTCATAAGGTATGGTATCCATGGAACCTTGGCTGTGTGGATGCAGAATTGTCTTGCCTGTAGAAAGCAGAGAGTAGTCCCTTCTGAAACATTGAGTAAGTGTTCTGCTTGGAGGTCAGTGACTAGTGAAGTTCCACAGGGATCTGTTCTAGGATCCCTGCTCTTTGTGAGTTTTATAAATGACTTGGATGAAGAGGTACAGGGATGGGTCAATAAGTTTTCAGATGATACGTATGTTGGTTGCTTGGTATTGTGGATAGTTTTGAAGGCTGATATAGGTTACAACAGTATATAGACAGGATGCAGAGTTGGACCGAAAAATGGCAGATGGAGTTCAATCTAGGCTAAGTGCATTTTGGAAGGTCAAGCATTTTGGAAGGTCAAGCTTGAAGGCATGATTAATGCACAATACAATGTTGTTGAATATGTGTAGAATGCAAATGAGACGCACGGAATTATGTGATAATTGGATGGATACATCTTCAGGTTATATTCCTGCACAGTCCGTGAGTCTATGAAGCTTTCAGTAGAGTCTGTGTCGATTAGGCATTTAGTGGAATGTCCGTTTACCTTCCCAGTCACTATGGAGTTGCTGAGCTGGTGAGCTCTGTCCTGATCTAGGACCATGAAGGCCAGGACACCGGAGACTCCATACTCTTCACTTGAGTGGCCCCCACCGTCCTGGTTTGCCCTGCATGCGTAAGATGGTGTTGACCTCATGGCGCAGCAAAAGATGGCCCCCCTCCTTCCTCCTCTGACGACGATGGCACCGAGTTTGAATTTGAGTCATGGCAAAATGGCTGCCGAACCTTTTCACACAATTTCCTCACTGCCACTACCACCTTCTGTCGGCGTATAGCACAGCAAGTGGGTTCAGGTGAATTCGGGGCAGACGACTTGGGGCTGAAATCGGATCCGGGAGCTCTACAGGCTGTGGACTTCCCTGTGCTTCCCCTCACGTGGCAAACTCTCGTTCAATGCCCTTTCTTGCTACAGCTGGAACGCACTGAGTCTTTAGCCAGGCAACGAGATCAGGGATGCTGGCTCTTGCTGCAGAAAAAGCCCTCCCTAGCACGGGAAGTGGCAGCCGTTAGGGCTGGGGTAGCGGGAGCAGTCGGTCCTTGGTGAAAAGTCGATGCGTCACTAGGACCTTGTTTTGCGACTTCAGGTACCGAGTCTTCAAAACTTCGAGGGCAGCATCATATGTAGTGCAGTCCCTGATGACTGTATGCCCTTTCGTTCCTACCCTTGAAATGAGTGTGGACGTTCTGAGTTCATCAGTGAGGAAGACGTCTCTGGTCATGTTCAGGTAGGCCTGGAAGCAGTCTAGCCAGTACATGAACTCCTCAGCTGCGTTGGGGGCCAGAGGGTCTGTCAGCAGTATACCTGGCTTGAGGAACACTTCCTTTGTTTAGGGAATAAGCTAATAATAGTGTAGAGCAAATAAAAGCTCTCACAATTGGAGGGAGAACAAATGTTTTTAGGGGTTCACAGTAATCTTTGGAAGGGTTCTGGGTTTAGGCGGGAAACCAGGGTTATATGTGAGCAGATGAGGGCTGAGCTGGGAGGCGGACCCAGCCATCAGCACAACACCCTACCAGTGAATCCCACTTCACTCCACATATCAGGCAACTGACTTCATCAAATGCAGGGAAAGAATGTCATCAGATTTCTGGTGGGATTGTGGTACGAGGGGAGATTGGATCAACTAGCTCCAATCAAGTTTAAAAGCATAAGAAGGAATTTAATGTTCCTTTATTGTCATGTACCTAAAGCACAAAATGGGTTTACTTTTGTTGACCTGCAAAGGCACACAAAGAGGTGCCACTAGTCTAGCTCCCCCACAAAGAAGAGAAAGAGAAGCAAAAGAGAGTCCCTTCTGAGACATTGAGTATCCATGGACCAGCCATGTCCTCTGATGCCACTAACAAGTGTCAACTAACAAGAAGGGTTTTGTCCTGGAATGTCAACCATTCTTCTTCTCTCACCGATGCTGCTTGACCATCTGAATTCCTCTAATGCATTGTGTTTAGCATTGAAAAGATGTATGGATTTTCAAAGACCAAGTTATCGAGAGATACAGACAGGAAACGAGGGCATACTCTCAAGATAAAGAATCAGCCATGACTGGAAGAGAAGAGCTGCCACCTACTCTCTATGGTTCCTGGTTACAATGTTAGATGAGCCCTCCATGCCTATATGACAGATCTCACATAAGTGTGCATATATGCATTGATAATCAAAGAAACCAGGGTGATTTACGATAAAGGATATGGCTAAGTAAATCGAAACTTTGGAGGGTGGATAGAACCTGATCAAAGGGAAGAAACGGTATTTGCAGAAAGAAGCAAGAATGTATAGTAATCGATAGAATGAAGTAGAATTCACAGTCGAGGGCTTATGTAATTAGAGGGGAGGTGTGAAAACAGATCAAATGTTATTTAAAATTCTAAATTCACTTTCCAGTATTTAAGACATCCTTAACTGAAAAATCCTATGCATTTTGTATATGCTGAATTCAATTAAAAAAAAGCACCAAGTAACATCAAGTTTCATTCTCTTTCAATGTAAAATGGGTGGCATGGTTAACGTCCTGACTCATGCCATGCTAATACAGCGCCAGCAACCCAGGTTCGAATCTGGTGCTGTTTGTAGGGAGTTTGTACGTTCTTCCTGTGACCTCCAGGTGATCCGGTTTCCTATCACCCTCCAAAAATGTCCAGGGTTTGTGTTAATTGGACAGTGTGGGCTCGGGCTGGAAGGGCTGTCGTCCAGGGTTTGTGTTAATTGGGCAGCGCAGGCTTGGGCTGGAAGGGCTGTCGTCCAGGGTCTGTAGGTTAATTGTGCAGCGCGGGCTTGGGGTGGAAGGGCTGTTGACCAGGGTTTGTAGGTTAATTGGGCAGCGTGGGCTTGGGTTGGAAGGGCTGTCGTCCAGGGTCTGTAGGTTAATTGGGTAGCGTGGGCTCGGGGTGGAAGGGCTGTTGACCAGGGTTTGTAGGTTAATTGGACAGCGTGGGCTTGGGCTGGAAGGGCTGTCGTCCAGGGTCTGTAGGTTAATTGGGCAGTGTGGGCTTGGGCTGGAAGGGCTGTCGTCCAGGGTCTGTAGGTTAATTGAGTAGCGTGGGCTTGGGCTGGAAAGGCTGTCGTCCAGGGTTTGTGTTAATTGGGCAGCGCGGGCTCGGGCTGGAAGGGCTGTTACCGTGCTGCATCCCTAAAATTTAAAACAAAATATTTAAAGTGTTCCCCAGTCATTGAAAATGACAACAACTTTGCACAAAGTTGATTGTTTTGAGGAGATGGTATAGCTTTGGGCAATTGATGACTCTCAGCCAGGAGTTAGAAATCAGCATCTGTAATGATCTGTTGCAAATCTGGGACTCGATGGGAAAATAGAACAGGTGTCAAAATAGTGCAGAGCCATCAACCATCAGTTAAACCGAGATAATCCCAAGTGCAAACGAAAGGGAAAGGGTGGGTGGTGGCGAGAGCAAGGGAGAAAATCAAAAATAGCTAAGGAGTGTTAAAAAAATGCTTAAATCCGATATCCCTCTGGACAAATTAAACCTTCATCTACTCAACCAACAACTGAACGTGGGATGATATGGATATCTTCCAAGAATATAAGTTCAAGAGAACTGCTGAAAAAGATATTTCAAAGTGAGCACGAAGTACTCAAAACTACAGCTGTTCTTAGATCCCAGCAGGATAGAAGAGTTTGGGCCATTTATATTGGAAGAGCAGTTTAATGGTTATGCAATGCAAGGAGTATTAGGAATAAAGGAGATGAACTTAGAGCATGGATCAGTAAGTGGAATTACAATGTTTGGTCGTTATAGAGACTTGGTTGGCAAAAGGACAGAATTGACTGATGTATGTACCAAAGATTAGGTGTTTTAAAAAGGATGGGATGGAAGGTAAGAGAGGGGGTAGGTGGAGTAATATTACTGGTCAGGAATAGTATCACAGCTCTAGATAGGGATAACGGTGTAGAGGGAGTGTCCACTGAGTCGGTATGAGAGGAAGCCAGAAATAGGAAGAGAGCCATCACTGTTCCAAAATAGCCCTCAGGTCACTGAACAGATAAGTAGGCATATTTTGGTATGGTGCATAAATTATAGGGTTGTTATCATGGTACACTTCTCTAATATTGACTGCCACCTCCTGATAGATGGGGCAGAATTTGTCAGGTGTGTCCAAGAAGGATTCCCAACACAGTATGTGGACCAGCCAACTTGAAGAGAGGCCATACTGGATCTAATGCTGGGTAATGAACCTGGTCAGGGACAGACCTCTCAGTGGGGGAGCATTTTGGTGATAGTGACCACAATTTCCTGAGGTTTAGCATAGCACAAGGATAAAAGCAGAAAAAATGGGAAACTGTTTAATTGGGGACCTCTTACCAACTTTTAGGTGCTTCCATTGGGGATGAGAAACCGGAGTATCAGAGCCAGCACCACCAGGCTGAGGAACTGCTTCTTCTCGTGGGCAGTGAGAATGCTGAACCACTGTAATGTGGATTGTGGAGGGTCATGTGACCTCTCTATCTGGAACCTGGTCAGAATGTGGATTATGGAGGGTCATGTGTTCTCTCCAGATGGAACCAAGCTGGAAGTCAACTCGCCTGCCAATCAGGGTCAAGTCTCGTCAAAGGTTTAGGGCACATCTGGTCATTAGCCCCTTTAATTACCTGATTGATACCCGGGCCAGACTCTCCAGCTGATGGTAGTATAAATCCCACCACATGTGAGTTATCATCCTCTTTCTCTTCTAGGACAAACCTGAGCTGCAGTCCACATTGGGAACCATGGGAGGATCTTTGGCAAAGTGTGTGCAGATGAAGGGTTGGGAGCTATAGTATTGTGTATCTAGAAATTTCTGTCCCTTGTTTAGAGTAGTTAACAGCCTTGCCTGCGAGAGATATTAAAGGGTGGCAGGTATCGTATGTTGTAACTTTACTGTAAAGCTTTCTATCCATGAATAGTTGTGAATGTATGTACAATCTGGTGCATGTGTGTAGGTCTGTGTCTTTTATCCACGTTGAGACTCCCCCATATGTATAAATAAAAGCACTGTTCAGCCAGCATGAATTCAGACTCATTGCTCTTGGGACTCATCCAACTTGTTTCTTCACACATGATAACCAAAAGAACTGCTCACACTAACCATCCGAGACTCTCAATATTCATGAAATATTTATTTATTTGCATATAGGAATACTTTCCCTGCATATGTGATGTTTGTTTGCCTGTGTGTTATGTCTGGTTGCATGTCCGCATGTTTTGAACTAAGGACCTGAGAACACCGTTTCATCAGCTTGTACTTGAACAAACAGATGCCAATAAACTTGACTTTAAAAAATATTTTATTTAGCAATTTTTAAATCACAACAGTAAATTCATTTCTTTCAATAAAGAACTTACAAAAATTATACATGTGGTTTACAAAATCCCCCCTCCCTCCTTCCCTTTTCCCCTCTCTCCCCAAACACCACAAAAAAAAGAAGAAAAAAGAAAATAGAAGAGAGAAAAACTGGAGAATGTCAAAAGAGAAAAACCTATAATATAATGATGCTGGAGGTTACCAAGAGATGGGGTCTTCAGAGAGTCTGTTAAACATTCATACCCACATTTTGTAAATTATAAGTAACCTTCTCAAGTGAAGTTCCACATGTCATCTCTCCATCCTTAAATCTATATCTGATTTCCAAATAATAGCTATACACTTAATAGAAACTGCTAAATCAATTTGTACAAATTCAATTTGATACATAGTTAATTTCAATTTATAGTCTTATAGTCCTAATATTACTCAACAGAAATAACATCAGATCCTGTGGGAACTTAATCCAAAAAGTTTCCAACTACCAAACAAAAATGCTTAACTTTAGGACACTCCCATGTAGAATGCAAAAAATGATCCAACCTCTTGACCACATCTAAAACATAAATCTGAATTTTTTGAGGAGTTAAGTATAAGTGATGCAAAAAATTGTATTGAACCATCCTAAATTTAACATTCATAACTTCTGTCATATTATCTCTACATAATTGCATCCAATCTTTCTCATCTATTTGTCTATTCAAATCCACTTCCCATCTTAATCTTGATTTATGCACCCCTATTTTAAGGGCTTTCTTTTGAAGCAAATTATAGAGATAAATTTATTCACGTCACTGTTATGAATAAATAATTCCAATTCACTCTGACTAGGTAACACCAAACAGACCTATTTTGTCAGTTAAAAAAAAACCCTTAACTCAATAATAATAGAAAAAAGCATTATTTGACACATTAAATTTATTCTTCATTCATACAAATGTAATAAATCTTCCAGCTTCAAAACAATCTTCTATTCTCTCAACACCCATCCACATCCAAATCCTCAGAAATTGATTATCCATAGAAAATGGAACAAGTCCATTTTGACATAAAGGCATTTTTCATGAAATTAAACTTTTTGCACCTATTTCATAATCTATTTTATTCCATAATTCAATCAAATGTTTCAAAACAGGTGCATCCTGCTTCCCACCAACAATTTTGAATTCCACTTGTAAATAAAATCCTGTATATTAATTTCTCCTATTTTACTAAGTTCTATATTAACCCAAACAAGAATTTTACACAAAACAGTATATTAATAAATCTCAACTGAGCTGCCTTATAATAATTCTTAAAGTGGGAAAGATGTAAACCTCCCAATTCAATTTTTCCAAAGAAACCCTTGCCATTTTTCCTTTCCACAAAAACTTTCTAACACTTGTCTTCGTCCTTAAAAGTTTTTTTGAGGAACTGAGATGGGGATTGACTGAATAAAAATATTGAAAATATTTATCTAACACAATTAACTCCACCTACTAAAGTTATAGGCAAGTTATTTCACCTATTCAAATCCTTCTTAATTTATTAAGTAATGGTAAATAGTTCAATTTATATAAATTATTTAAATCATTATTGACCCTAATACCTAAATATTTAATTCCAGCATCAGGTCACCTAAATTGAGTGGCCTTTCTACATTGAGTATAGTCACCCTTAACTAAGGGCCAAACTTCACTTTTGTCTCAATTAATCTTATTCCCAGATACTTCACCATATTCTTCCAATCTTATATGTAATTGGTGCAACAAATTTATAAGGTTTGTCAAATAAACCAGAACATAATCAGTAAACAAATTTATTTTATATTCTTCTTGATTGACCTTTATAGCCTTAATCTTAAAATCTTGTCTATTAACTCCTTTAAAGGGTTTATTCCCAAAATAAACAAAGCTGGTAGTATAAAGGACATCCCTGTCTACTCGATCTAGTTAATTGAAAAGAGGTAGAAATTTGTTCATTAGTCACCACTTTTGCAGACAGACTTTTATATAAAATTTTAACCCAATTTATAAATCTCGGTCCAAAGCCAAATTTTTCCAATACCTTGAACAAAAAATTCCATTCTAACCTACCAATAAATTTGACTTGACTTGAGAAGCTTGCATGTTTTTTCTTACGAAGGGCCCAGGCCCAAAACATTGCTTATCCTTTATTTCCTACAGATGCTGTCGAACTGATGAGTTTTTCCAGAACATTTGGACATATTACTCAAGATCATAGGCCATCTCAGGATGGAATGTTTTCCATGGTGATACTCAGGAGGAAAGTTCACACTATCAGAAGTTCTGCATTTTCATTTTTCAACAATAACCTCAAAATCTAATTTTTCCATTGTTTAAAAAAGGCATAAGGTGCAGGCCAAGTAATTATCGGTCAGTAAGTTTGAATTCGGTGGTGGGGAAAGTTATGGAGGATATTCTTCGAGATAGTATATACACATATCTGGATAGGCAGGAATTGATTAGGGGCACTCAGCATGGGTTTGTAAAGGGAAAGTCGTGTTTGACAAACTTTGTTGAGATTTTTATTTTTTAAATTTTTTTATTTTTCACACCATAAATCACATTAGCCATGATATACACTTTTTCTTTTTCACACATTTACAGTGACTTTTTCTCCCCCCCCTCCCTCCTCCCAAGCCACCCCCCCATCCCCCCCCCCCCCTCATCCATTTTAGGTATACAATCTAGGTTGCATTAATTCAGTCAGACAATGTTGTCATTCAACAAAAATACACCAGAAATTCTACAGAGTCCATTCTTTTCTTTCCTTCTCCTTCCATCAACTTAGGTAATGTTTGTCCCCGGTAGGTTTTCGCTATTGTATGAAATATTCGAACAAGTATGAGCCTTACATTAAACTTTGTTGAGATTTTTGAGGAGGTGACAAAAAAAGTGGATGAAGGTAGGTCGGTTGATGTGATCTATTTGGATTTTAGTAAGGCTTTTGATAAGGTTCCGCATGTAAGGTTAATAAGGAAGGTTCAGTCACTAGGGATTAATAGTGACATGTTCAGAGATGGCTGGAAGAAAGATAGCAGGGTGCCTCAGGGATTGGTGCTGGGTCCCTTGTTGTTTATCATTTATATCAATGATTTAGAGGAGGGTGTGGTTAACTAGGTAAGCAAATATGCGGATGATACGAAAATAGAGGGAGTGGTGGATAGTGAAGATGGTTTTCTTGGATTACAGAAAGATTTGGTTTGTTTGGAAGAGTGGGCTGAAAGAAACAAGATAGGACATATGCTGTTAAGGGGAGGGCATTGAGATACGAAGAGGAACAGAGGGACCTGGGGGTTATGGTACAGAGTTCCTTGAAGGTGGATTCCCATGTAGACAGGGTAGTTAAGAAGGCATTTGGTATGCTGGCCTTCATAAATCATAGCATAGAGTATAGGAGCTGGGAAGTGATGCTGTGGCTGTTTAAGGCATTGGTGAGGCCAGGTTTGGAGTACTGTATTCAGTTCTGGTCCCCAAATTATAGAAAGGATATAGATAAGGTGGAGAGGGTGCAGAGAAGATTTACAAGGATGTTGCCTGGCTTACAACATTTAGAGTACAGAGAAAGATTAAGGAGACTGGGATTTTATTCATTGGAACGTAGATGGCTGAGAAGGGATTTGATGAGGTTTTTAAAATTGTGAAGGGAAGAGGTAGACTAGACATAAATAGACTCTTTCCCCTGAGGGCAGGGGAGGTTGGAATAAGGTAAGGGTAAGGGGGCAAAACTTTAGGAGAAATATTAGAGGATGCTTTTTCACTCAGCGAGTAGTGGCAGAATGGAATGATCTTCCAGAGGAGATAGTTGCGGCAGGGTCCCTTCTGTCCTTTAAGAGAAGGTTGGATGTGTACAGGGATGTGAGGGGGTTGGAGGGTTATGGGCGGAGAGCGGGAGGGGGGAGCTAGTGAAGTTGTTCAAGTGAACTGGCGCAGACTCGAAGGGCCGACATGGTCTGTTTTCCGCGCTGTAAATAGTTATATAGTTATATGGACACTAAGCAGCCTTTGTATCTGGTTTCTAAGAATTTGGCAAAAGCGGACATTCCAAAAGCCTGGGGTTTTTTTAAAAGCAGTCTGCTGGATGAACTCAGCAGGTCGAGCAGCATTTGTGGGAGAAAAAGAGACTCTCAATGCTTCTCGAGTTGAATTCCTCCAGCAGTTTGTTTTTTGCTCCAGAATCTAGCATCTTCAGTCTCTCGTGCGTCTCCTGGTATTTTTTTAAAACCTTTTCTTTTTCAAAACTGAGGGAGATTATGGCCAGCAAGACTCCCTCTGACAAGGCATTCAGTTTCAGTCATGGGCAATAAGGATGTAAGATTATACATGTGTGGACCAATCATTTTCCCACTTAGGCCTAGCAAGCTCTGGGTCTACATGATTTCTTTTTTGAAACATAAACCCAAGAATCGATTTTATATTTGAAGTGGGTCATGGTGGTTGGATTATTTTTATAGACCTTCAGTACATTGGTTTGGAAACGATCACTATGTGTCTGGAATACTTCCTTTCCCTGCTGGACGCTGCTTTGTTTTTCTTTCACTTGCACCTCTCGATCTGTTGGGACAGTCTGCAAGAGTGAAATATCAAACAAATAGAGCTACTTTGGAAACTGAGAGCACTTGCTGCCCTCCCTCTAAATCCCAGTTTGTGGAGTAAAACATGAGATCATAATTATTCTGACAGAAGCCAAGGTATGCATTGTATCTCATAGAATGTGCCCAGACACACAAGCAAGTGACAGTTGTTCAGGTATCCAGCACGCTATCTGGTGAGCTGGCCGTAGCAGAGGGGCGCCACATCATAATTTAACCATTTATATACTGCAAGAATTCCACAGAGAATTGTACAGCATTGAAACAGACCCTTCAGCCCACTACATCAATGCTGACCTTCACACTGATCTTCACGCAGGATCTGTCCTGGAGCCTCCACATTGATGCAATCACGAAGAAGGTTCGCCAGAGACTATGTCACCAAAGACTCTCATAGACTCACTGCCTAGTATGGAGGCGCCAACTCTCAGGACAAGAATAAACACCAGAGGGCTATTAACTCAGCCTGTGACATCTCAGGCACCAGACTTCACTCCATCGAGGACATCTACCTGAGAAAGTGTCTTAAAAAATAAACCTCTATCCTCTGAGACTCCAACCAACTAGGCCATGCCCTCTTCACTCTGCTACCTTCGGGGAAAAGGTACAGGAGCCTAAAGACAAGCACCCAGCGGCATCCCCATTGCCATTAGATTCCTGAATAATCAATGAACCAAAGACACTGCCTGACTTTTCGTGCACAATTATGATAATTAATGTTTTATTACTGTAATTTTGTAAAATGGTTATAATTATGCATGTTTGCTCTATGACGCTTCCGCAAAACACTGAATTTCATGATTTGCTCATGACAATAAATCCTGATTCTGATTCTTTTGATTCTACCTGCATCAATTCTGTTTCCCTTATTTTTTTTCTTTATTTTTTTTCTTTGGCTTGGCTTCGCGGATGAAGATTTATGGAGGGGTAATGTCCACGTCTGCTGCAGGCTCGTTGGTGGCTGACAAGTCCGAAGCGGGACAGGCAGGCACAGTTGCAGCGGTTGCAAGGGAAAATTGGTTGGTTGAGGTTGGGTGTTGGGTTTTTCCTCCTTTGTCTTTTGTCAGTGAGGTGGGCTCTGCGGTCTTCTTCAAAGGAGGTTGCTGCCCGCCGAACTGTGAGGCGCAAAGATGCATGGTTGGAGGCGATATCAGCCCACTGGCGGTGGTCAATGTGGCAGGCACCAAGAGATTTCTTTAAGCAGTTCTTGTACCTCTTCTTTGGTGCACCTTGGTCTCGGTGGCCAGTGGAGAGCTTGCCATAGAACAAGATCTTGGGAAGGCGATGGTCCTCCATTCTGGAGATGTGACCCACCTAGCGCAGTTGGGTCTTCCTCAGCGTGGATTTGATGCTTGCCGACTCTGCCAGCTCGAGTGCTTCGATGTTGGTGATGAAGTCATTCCAATGAATGTTGAGGATGGAGCGGAGACAGCACTGATGGAAGTGTTCTAGGAGCCGTAGGTGATGCCGGTAGAGAACCCATGATTCAGAGCCGAACAGGAGCGTGGGTATGACAACGGCTCTGTACACGCTGATCTTTGTGTGTTTCTTCAGTTGGTTGTTTTTCCAGACTCTTTTGTGTAGTCTTCCAAAGGTGCTATTTGCCTTGGCGAGTCTGTTGTCTATCTCTTTGTTGATCCTTGCATCAGATTAAATGGTGCAGCCGAGGTAGGTAAACTGGTTTTCCGTTTTGAGTTCAGTGTGCCTGATGGAGATGTGGGGGGGCTGGTGGTCATGGTGGGGAGCTGGCTGATGGAGGACCTCAGTTTTCTTCAGGCTGACTTCCAGGCCAAACATTTTGGCAGTTTCCGCAAAACAGGACGTCATGCGCTGGAGAGCTGGCTCTGAATGGGCAACTAAAGCGGCATTGTCTGCAAAGAGTAGTTCACAGACAAGTTGCTCTTGTGTCTTGGTGTGAGCTTGCAGGCGCCTCAGATTGAAGAGACTGCCATCCATGCGGTACCGGATGTAAACATTGTTGAGGTCTTTATTGGCTTGTTTCAGCATCATGCTGAAGAAGATAGTAAAGAGGGTTGGTGCGAGGACGCAGCCTTGCTTCACGCTGTTGTCAATGGATAAGGGTTCGGAGAGCTCATTGCTGCATCTGACCCAACTTTGTTGGTTTTCGTGTAGTTACATAACCATGTTGAGGAACTTGGTGGGGAGCATCCGAGGTGCTCTAGTATTTGCCAAAGCCCTTTCCTGCTCACGGTTTCAAAGGCTTTGGTGAGGTCAACAAAGGTGATGTAGAGTCCTTTGTTTTGTTCTCTGCACTTTTCTTGGAGCTGTCTGAGGGCAAAGACCATGTCAGTAGTTCCTCTGTTTGCGCGAAAACCACACTGTGATTCTGGGAGGACATTTTCGGCGACACTAGGTATTAGTCTATTAAGGAAAATCCTAGCGAAGATTTTGCCTGCAATGGAGAGCAGCGTGATTTCCCTGTAGTTTGAGCAGTCTGATTTCTCGCCTTTGTTTTTGTACAGGGTGATGATGATGGTATCACGAAGGTCCTGAGGCAGCTTTCCTTGGTCCCAGCAGAGCATGAAAAACTCATGCAGTTTGGTATGCAGAGCTTTGCCGCCAGCCTTCCAGACCTCTGGGGGGATTCCGTCCATACCTGCTGCTTTGCCACTTTTCAGTTGTTCAATTGCCTTATATGTCTCTTCCTGGGTAAGGACCTCATCCAGCTCTAGCCTCAAGGGTTGTTGAGGGAGCTGGAGCAGGGCGGATTCTTGGACTGAGCGGTTGGCACTGAAAAGGGATTGGAAGTGTTCTGACCATCGATTGAGGATGGAGATCTTGTCGCTGAGGAGGACTTCGCCGTCTGAGCTGCGCAGAGGGCTTTGGACTTGGGGTGAGGGGCCGTACACAGCCTTTAGTGTCTCATAAAAACCCCTGAAGTTGCCAATGTCGGCGCTAAGCTGGGTTCGTTTGGCGAGGCTAGTCCACCACTCATTTTGGATCTCCCGGAGTTTGCGCTGAAAGTGGCTGCTTGCGAGACGGAAGGCTCGTTTTTTCTCTGGCCAGGAAGGCTTTGCAAGGTGAGCCTGGTGGGCAGATCGCTTCTTTGCCAGCAGCTCCTGGATTTCCTGGTTGTTTTTGTCAAACCAGTCCTTGTTTTTCCTGGACGAGAAGCCCAGTACCTCTTCAGTGGATTTCAGTATGGCCGTTTTCAGCTGATCCCAGAGGGTTTCAGGAGACGAATCCGTGAGGCAGATTGCATTGTCAGGCTTTGCTTGGAGGTTTGCCTGGAAGTTTCCTCTCACTACGTCTGACTGCAAGTTTCCAACATTGAACCTCTTTCTGGGGGCTCCACTGTTCTTGAACTTTGGCTTGAAGTGAAGGTTGAGCTTGCAGCGAACAAGCCGGTGGTCAGTGTGGCATTCCGCGCTGGGCATGACCCTGGTGTGGAGCACATCTCGTTTATCTCTTCCTCGCATCAGAACGTAGTCCAGGAGGTGCCAGTGTTTGGATCGGGGATGTATCCAGGTAGTCTTCAGGCTGTCTCTCTGCTGGAAAAGGGTGTTAGTAATGACAAGCCGCTGTTCTGCGCAGAGTTCCAACAGGAGGCGTACGTTGTCATTGCACTTGCCGTCGCCATGCTTGCCAAGGATTCCTGGCCAGGTTTCTGGTCTTTGCCGACGCGAGCGTTGAAGTCGCCAAGGATGACAACCTTGTCGGCTGTAGGGGTGCGTTGAAAGAGGTTGTGCAGGTCAGTGTAGAACTTGTCCTTTTCTGCTGGTTCTGCCTGGAGGGTTGGAGCATAGACACTGATGAGGGTGATGCGACGCTTGTTTTGGAGGGGGAGTCGCAGGGACATGATCCGGTCCGAGTGGCCTGTCGGGAGGTTTTTGAGTTTGGAGGCAATGGAATTCTTGACCATGAAGCCAACACCAGATAAGCGTCGTTCAACCTGAGGCTTTCCAGACCAGTAGAGTGTGAAGCCCGCGCCGTGTTCTTGGAGGCTGCCTACATCTGCAAGGCGGACTTCGCTGAGAGCGGCTATGTCGATGTCGAGTCTGAGGAGTTCATGTGCGATGAGGGCAGACCGACGTTCAGGTTGGTGGCTGTCAGACTTCTCTAGCATGGTTCTGATGTTCCAACATGTTAGTTTGAGTTTGTGTGCACCTTTTGAAGGGGAGGACGTGGACCTGTCCTCGGGCCTGCGCAAAGGAGCTTTGAGGTGGAGTGCAGTGTGCGCAGTACTGGCCCCACCTTTTACACCCATGGTTCGTGTGCCGTGGCCAAGCATGCTGGGACGTGGCAGCGAGGTCCTTGGGTCGTAGGTTTTATATCGGAGTGACCTTCTCCTATGCAGGTTGCTTAACCGGGCTGAAGAGGCCTGCCTCCCCTTTTAGCTCGAACCATATCTGGAGATCTACGACCGCTGTCCACAGTTATGGAGTGGTGCGCCCTGGAATTGGCCTGCATGCGTTTAAGCCCTGTTTATTGCACATGAGAGATGAATCCAGAACAGGAGCTGAAAATACAAAAGTGAGCCATTCATCATTTCAAAGGAATTCGTAATGCTCCAGTAGAAAGAATTCACAAACATAAATCTGGGACAAAATTTCCAGGTGGGTTTGAAATGTGCTGATATTAAAAACTTGGTGGCTGTTTTTAGTGTTGAATAACTTTTAGATATTATCAACTGGATTTCAATTGCTGTTTATCAAGAGGAAGAAGGGGGCTATTCAGTCCAATCCAAATTCATCCTAGAGCCTGTTTTTTTCCACACAATCTTACATGTTAGCCCATGTGCTTTATGAAATTTCCTGAACGATCTGACTTTCAAGTTGACTGTCCATTTTCTAATAACTCGGGCTGGCAATTACTCATCTTTTCAGTTATATAAATCTCTAGCTTCTGAATACAAGCAACCAGCCAGAGGGAAAAGATACTGTTCAATGTCATTTTGATTTCTTTAACCAAGAAGTACAATCCCTGCTCTCCAATTCAATGAGTACAATCCCAGATTACAATTCCCAGACCTCCAATTCAGGGAGTACAATCCCAGCTCTCCAATTCAAGGAGTACAATCCCAGATTACAATCCCAGCTCTCCAATTCAGGGAGTACAATCTCAGCTCTCCAATTCAAGGAGTACAATCCCAGCTCTCCAATTCAAGGAGTACAATCCAGCTCTCCAATTCAAGGAGTACAATCCCACCTCTCCAATTCATGGAGTACAATCCCACCTCTCTAATTCAGGGAGTACAATCCCAGCTCTCCAATTCAACAAGTACAATCCCAGCTCTCCAATTCAGTCGTCTAATCGTTTGAAGCTGCTGAGCTGGAGGGATAGGTCAATGGGACCATTTTTAATAGGGTTGGGCTAAGCTTGCCTTGGCAATAGGTAGATGAAACCCCCTGTTTGACAGATTAAAGAGAGCTGTTAGAAAGAGATAAAACAAATGAGGGGATATCTAAAAGCGGTGAAGTGCCCAGCAACCAGCCAGATCCAGTGGAGATGGAAACAGTTGGATAACCTACCACAGAACTGGCCAATTCTGAAACAGACAGAATATGCCATTGAAATTGCTGAATTCAGCACTGGCTCCTTAAGGCTGCAAAGTTCCCACGAGAAAAGATAAAGCTCTGTTACTTAAGCTTACATAGGGTGTTAGTACATGAGTGCACGAGGCTATAGAAAAATAGATCAGAATGAGAATGGCTTGAAGAATTGGCAACACCTCAGGGTCACCTCTATAGGGTGAAATTATTGTACTTTGTAAAGCAGTCACCCAATCTGCACTTTGCGTTACTTCACTTCTGGGCTCTCTCGTATGTCTCTTGGTATTTTTTTAAATCTTTCCTTTTGCAAAACTGGGAGAGATTATGGGCAGTAAGCCTTCCTCTGACAAGGCATTCGAATTCAGTCATGGACAATAAGGATGTAAGATTATACATGTGTGGACCAATCATTTTCCCACTTCGACCTAGCAAGCTTTGGATCTACATTTCTTTTTAGAAACATAAACCCAGGAATTGATTTTACATTTGGAGTGGGCCATGATGTTTTGAAATGAAGGTGATTATTTTTATAGACCTTCATTGGTTTAGAAACGATTACAACTCTTCAAGGGCTCATTCCAGTTCATTTAAAATCTAATCAGGTATCCTGACTCAGGCAATGAATGACTGAATTTTCATCAGTCTTTCCCTCGCATCTGCTCTCGAACTCAGAATTTTAATTAAATGTCTCTCAGTCATCACTGCATGAAAAAAACTCAATCCCAGTCGAGATTGTCATCATAACCATAATTCTTCTTTTGGACCAGCTCCCTTTTTTTCTTGAGTATGAATGCCAAATGGTGTATAATCCCCTTGATTTAGGGTGATATACCTAACTCCATATTTAAGATACCATTTTGGTCTTTTATATTAATCAGTATTTGCTTTGAATGAAACTGCACAATAAGAAACATTTGCAGCGATACAGTGATATAGGAACAGGTGCTCCAATACCTCGAAAGGACTGTCTGCACTATTGTGGCCACTAATGGTGCATGAGGGACAACTATGAATGTTCATTATGTGTCTACTTTTTTTGCATTAATTGTTTTTCTTTAAATTGATTAAATATATTTCTGTTGTTACTATTTTACAAAGTACCTTTCTGCCTGCAACAATTAAGAATTTTGGTACAATGTATAAGAACATAAGAAGTAGGAGGAGTAGTCGGCCATCCGGCCCGTTGAGCCTGCTCCGCCATTTAATGAGATCATAGCTGATCAGCTCATCTCCACCTCCGTCTCTTCCCCATATTCCTTAATTCCCTTACTATCCAATTGTGTCTTAAATATATTTACTGAGGTTGTCTCCATTACCTCAATGGGCAGAAAATTCCATAGATTCACCACCCTCTGGGAAAAGCAGTTCCTCCTCATTTTTGTCCTGAATCTACCACCTTGAATCTTGGGGCTGCCCCCAGGTTCCGGACTCCCCTACCAATGGAAACAACTTACCTACCTCGATCTTTTATAATTTTATATATTTCTAATAAGATCCCCTCTCATGTTCTAAATCCCAGAATCTCAATCTCTCCTCATAGGCTAACTCCTTCATCTTTGAAATCAACCTGGTGAACCTCCTCTGTAAGGTCTCCAAAGTCAGATAAGGAGACCAGAACTGTACACAGTACTCCTTGTGCAGTTGAAGCATAACCTCCCTGCTCTTAAATTCCATCCTTCTTGCAATGAAGGGCAACATTTAATTTGCCTTTTTGATTGCCTGCTCCACCTGCAAACCAACCTTTTGTGATTCACGCACAAACACTCCCAAGTCCTTCTGCAAGGCAGCCTGCTGCAATCAAGTGCTATTTAAATAATATCCTATTCTTCAATTTTTCCTTCCAAAATGGATAACATTTACCAACATTGTACTCTGACTGCCAGACCCTGGCCCACTCAATTAACATATCTATATCTCTCTGCACAATTTGCTTTCCACTCAATTTAGTGTCATCAGTGAATTTAGATACACTACATGATGTCCCCTCTTCCAGATCATTAATGTATATCATGAACAGTTGCGGGCCCTGCTCCGACCCCTGCTGGACCCCGTTCACCACTGATTACCAACCAGAAAAACACTCCTGTACCCCAACTCTCTGTTTTCTATTGGTTCACCAATCCTCTATCCATCCTAATACATCTCCCCCAACTCTCTGTTTTCTATTGGTTAACCAATCCTCTATCCCTGCTAACACATCTCCCCCAACTCTCTGTTTTCTATTGGTTCACAAATCCTCTATCCATCCTAATACATCTCCCCCAATTCTCTGTTTTCTATTGGTTCACCAATCCTCTATCCATCCTAATACATCTCCCCCAATTCTCTGTTTTCTATTGGTTCACCAATCCTCTCTCCGTGCTAATACATCTCCCCCAACTCTCTGTTTTCTATTGGTTCACCAATCCTCTATCCATCCTAATACATCTCCCCAATTCTCTGTTTTCTATTGGTTCACCAATCCTCTCTCCGTGCTAATACATCTCCCCCAACTCTGTTTTCTATTGGTTCACTAATCCTCTCTCTGTGCTAACACATCTCCCCCAACTCTCTGCATCCTTATCTTCTTTTATGTGGCACCTTATTGAATGCCTTCTTGAAAGCCAGTTAAACCATGTCCATCTGCTCCCGTCTATCTACCGTGCTCGTTATATCTTCAAAGAACTCCAGTAACTTTGTCAAACAGGACCTGCCTTTTCTGAATCCATGCTGTGTCTACCTGACAGATTGTTTTCGCTCCAGTTGGTTTGTTATTTCTTCTTTAATGACAATTTGTGTCTGGGCCATAACCTCCAAATCTTTCTTATTCACATACCTGCCTAAATGTCTCTTAAAAGTTGTGATTGCAATCATCTCTACCACTTCCTCTGGAAGATTGCCCCATTGACCCCTTACTCTGTGTGAAAAAATTGCACCTCAGGTCATCTTTCCCCTCTTACCTTAAGTCTGAAGGGTGTAGAGTCCTCAACCCTGGGGAGAAAAAGACTTTAACGATTCACCTTATCTACGCCCTTTATTATTTTATACACCGCTATCTGGCCACCCACTGATGCTCCAGGAAGGAAAGCCCCAACCTATCCAGTGTCTCCTTTGAACTCAAACCCTCCAGTGCCAGTAACATCCTTATGAATCTTTCTTTATTGCCCTATGGAAAGAGATAGACATTCACCTAACACTGCAAAGAGAACATGTAGATATCATGGAGATGGTTCCACACACATTAAGCAGTGAGAGTAGTGTACAGAACATTTTTAACACAAAGACAGCAACAATTACGTCTGACAGTGGGAGCAGTGGACAAGGTGTCTTATGCTGTATGTTGAGCATAAATATTTTGATCACACAGAGGACTACATGCATCATACACATGGATTCACGGTGACCTTAGGCATGAGGTGCATCTCTCTTTCTGTTGGATCTGCAGGATGCTCTTATGCTCTGAGTATGTGCACTGCTCTCATACTTCTTTGCCTACTGGTTTCTCTGTGTGCATCCTTCTCTTTGTAAACTGTTTTTGTTTGTAGATATTCTGATCTTCCTATGCTGCTCCCTCTGAATACATGCTCTCTCTAGGTACACAGCTGACCATGCATCTCTCTGCATATTCTGCTCCTCAATCCCCCCCAGATGATATGTTGCTCTTTTCATATGAGCTACATCATTGACCATTTTGGCACTGACTTCATGCCTCACTCACTTCCCATTTAACCATGCTGATTCTTCATTATCACTTACATCAGAGAGGTTTTAGAGGGATACAGACTGGCCAAATGAATGAATAAAGACAGAGCAGAGGGAATATGATGTGGAAGTAAACCACACTGGTAGAAATTAGAGCAAGGCAGAACATTTTTTAATTGGAGTGACTGACAAGATCTGGAATTTTTTGGGGAAGTCTGTTCTCTATAGAGGGATGGAAGGCAGTAAAGATTCAACAGATTATTCACCTAAGAGTATGTTTGTCATATGAAAACAGATTAGACTCTGCACTTTCTTGAGTTGAGAAAGGGAGGTGGTCCTCTTGAAGTGTATAAAATTCCATGAGGGTTTGACAAGTAGATGAGGTAAATGATGTCTCAAAATAAAGGGGCCAGCCATGCAATACGGAGGTGAGAAGAAATTTCTTCACCCAGAAGGCTATACATCCTCTACACAAGTTTGTGGAGGCTCATTTGCTGAGACTGATCAAGATTATACACAAGTATGGTGGAAAACTGCTTCAAAGTTGGCATAACTTAACAAGGCTTTCACAGACCTAAAGCAGGGCCTCAACTCAAAACACTCACAAGTTTAAACATCCATAAAATGGGCGCCTGCCTTCCTTTATTTCGCCCTTCCAATAGTTTCTAACGGTCCCTTTTGCTCCCCCAACACGAACCTCACGCCACTCACCTTGCTGACCCATTGGCTTATTAACACGCATGTTATCACAACTCCTCACTCTAACCGCTCGTATGTGTTACTATCATCAGCTGGCTTGCGCAAGTGCACTACCTCCCACGTCCATCACTCTGAACGAACACTTGCGGCGCCAGGTCCAGGTAGGCATGTAACCATGTCAATCCCTTCCCAACCCCTGGGTTCCGAATCAGGTGAGGAGGCATCTGACTGGATCTACTCTGATACAACACTGTCTGGTGGGCAGACCATCTGTCCTGATCTTGACTGGTATTGCCAAGCACAGTGGTTCAAATGTCTCTCCCATGTTGGCAATGCCAAAGCAAATGGGGCATTGATTATAGGCTGCCTTTATATGATCAATGGAAACAGAGTCAGCGTTACCATTCCGCTGGATCATAAAATACTTAGGCTGTCGTTCCATGACTTCAAAGGAGCTGCCGAATACCAGTTGGAACCACGTCATGACGCATGTACAGGTTTGCAAATCGTGCGGTACATAAACCGTGTTTGACGAACGTTAGGTATGAGTTGGGCTTAACACCTTATATTCTCCTGAAGATGGTGGACATAACTTGATGGTTCATACAGCGGAGTCCCAATGCACAGCTCCACAAATTTAGCAGGTAGAGTTGAAAAAACACACAAATGCTGGAGAAACTCAGCAGGTCAAACAGTGCCTTTATGTAGCAAAGGTAAAGATACATCACCAACGTTTCAGGCTTTAGACCTTTATCAAGGTGTAGGAGAACAAGGTAGAGTTAGTGTGATGCCATACACCAACTACACAACCAAACACCCTAGGTCCTCTTTTATAGCCGGGTGCATGCCAAGGAGAACCATGGGTAAACGCTCGCTCCAATCAGACACTTCAGCCCCCCTCACCCCCATCCCCCAACTGCAGCCTTCAATTGTCAGTGGAAATGCTCCATGAGGCCATTGAATTGGTGGGCTGTGGTACAAATGTGGGTGGTGCCCAACAAATCTGTTTGAGTTTGAAGCAACGCCAACTCAAACTGAACCCCTTGATCCATGGTAATAGCGTCTGCGCCTATAAAAGAAAAAATCCAACAATGAACAAAAGCCCGAGCCACAGTCTCTGAAGAGATGTTGGTGATATGAATGATCTCCTTCCATCTGGTATGTCAATCCTTGAACTTGAGAAGATAAATAAATCCTCTTGATGGAGGGAGTGGACGAACAAAATCCTAGTGCACATGTGTGAAAGGAGCATCTGGAACAGAAAAATCCTCAAGCCTGAACTTGGTATGACTTGAAACTTTCGAATGCTGGCATGAGAAACATTTCCTTGCTCATCCTTTAACATCCCACTTAACATGAGGCCAAGTAAAGTGGTCCATAATCAACCTTTTCTGCCTGGGTGTGACATGTTATGGAGAGCCATGAAATCCTCCTACTGCATTGTCGTGAGTACAAAAGGACTTGGTCAACCTATGGAAAAGTCACAGGCTAATGTCTAACCAGAATCGTCTAGGCACAGACCTGCGTTGATCTGTTGGTATCGAATGAGATCAGTATTATTCGTAAAATCAATGACTGCCATTATATTTAAGGCATCAATGTCTCGTTTGGACAGGGGTCAGCCACCGAATTTGCCTTCCCTTTGATGTGTCATACATCCAATTAAAATTGCAGAATGAAATCCAAATCCTCATGGGGTGAACAGTGGTGCCTGCTTGTAAGTGGCTGGTGATTAGTATAAATGGTAAAAACTCGCCCTTCCAACCAGAAAAGGAAATACCACATTGCGAGGAAGATCGCCAGGAGCTCGCACCAGAAAGTACTGTATTTTGTCTGAGCAAGTGACAATTTGGCAAGTCCAGCGGCTCCAATGTCCCACTGATTTTTTTTCTGTGAGACAGCTCCCACTGCATTCTCAGAGGCATCCATGGTGAGAGCGAGAACAGCAATGGGCTTCTGATGCACCAACATCGTAGCTTCTGCAAGGGCAGTTTTCACCTCAGTGAAAGCTCGGACGGCCCCATCACCATAATCTAATGGTCCTTTAGAAACTGCCTTATCAGACCCCTTACGTAGATTGGTCAAGGGCAAGAGGGATGCAGCCTCTCTAGGTATGAACCAGTAGTAGAAATTAACCATTCCTAGAAACTGCTGCAACTGGTCAAACATATTGGGGGTAGGAAAATCTCAAATATCCCATACCTTTGCTTTCTCTGGCAAGACGGCATCTTTTGTAACCTTGTGCCTAAAAACATAAGCTCAGTAGCCCCCAAAATCCACTTGGATGTATTGATAATGATGGCAAACTCATCTGGAATAGCGTCAGAAAATGGTCCTTGTGTTCCTGTTTATTGACGCTCACCACAAGGAGGCCATCAATGTAAGTAAAACTGGAGAGGTCATGATCCATATATCGCTGAAACATTGGAGCTGCATTCTGTAACCTAAACAGAATTTGGAGAAACTCTAATGTTCTGAAAGGAGTAATATCTGAAGGTTCCTCTAGAATCTGACACATTTAGTGTCAGTCTTAGTGAAGCCCCATTTACCGTGCAGGTTGGCTGAGAAACTTGCAAATTTAGAATATTGTACCAATAGAGGTTGGTGGTATTATTCAGTGCACGGTAATCACCACATGGCCGCCAATCTCCCAGAGACTTTATCGGAACCATATGCCGTGGCGTTCGCCTGCAGCTATTGGACCTGGGATCAATTCCCAGCTCCTGCTTCGAACTCTGCCTTTGCTAATCCTGAACTTCCTTGGACCACAAGACCCTGCAGAGGATAGTGAAATCAGCTGAAAACATCATTGAGGGCTCTCTTCCTACCATGAAGGACATTTACAATACTCAATGTAGGCGCAAGGCAATAGACATTGTGAAGGACTCCACACATCCTTCATGTAAACTGTTCTTCCTTCTGCCATCTGGTAGGAGGTACTGCAGCACTCAGGCCCTTGCCCAGATTAGGCACCAGTTTTTTTTTCTCCTTCAACATCAGACTCCTGAATTCCCAGAACATTTGGGGTTAGGATACCGTGGGCTGATTAAGTCTTAATATTTTAAATGTGCAGTACTTCTATTCTAATCTATATTTATGTAAATCTGCTCCATGGTCCTGGAGAAACACTAACTTGTCTTTACTGTGCGAGCATGATCTGAATGATAAATAAAGGAGACTTGACTTGATTTGAAATAGTGCAGGGGTAATCTACACATAAGCGCTAAAACTGGGGGACCATAGGTTTCTATAGGGATGTTTTATATCCCTGTGCTGAGATGATGGAATTACCAAACAAGGGAAATGCTTGAGCAATCTCTGAAATGGGCAGGTTGGAGACCTGTAAGATGGGTGATGACCTTTGATGGATGTGAAATGCAGCTCACTTGCAAACAAGAACAGTGGTCCACTACATAGCTACTCCACAAGGAGAGAAAAATGTGATATAAAATTCACTCCTGAAATGGCATTCGCTACCTCTGCAACTGTGAAAGCCCAACGGAATGGCTTACGAAGCCCAAAATCCAGCCGTACAGCTGCATATTGGAGTTATTTGTGGTGGATAGAACACATGATCTATTAGGGTGTCTGTGTTCTTGAGAAATAGGTGAGACCACAGAGACTTCTGCACCAGAATTCACCAGAAATTGAGTACCTGAGGGATTGTCTGAGGAACAGACAGTGGCTGACGTGACCATGAGCAGTAGTCACAACCACTGCTGGACCACCTTGTTTCCCAGACGCTGTTTATAGAAATAGTGAAGTTAGATTACTAGAGCTGATGGGGCAACTGTCCCTTGATAATTTGTGGCTAAGTGTGTGCGTTTGGAAGAGTGTCCCCGGGAATCAGTGCCATTGTTCTTCCCATTGATTGCATCAAGCAAGTCTCTGCCAGCACAAGTGTGAGTTTGTAATTGCTTCAGAGAGTGCCAGAGAGGTGAGATATTCAACTCACATCACCACCAGTTTCTTTGAAATCTATCTCATTTGTCACAGGGCACACATTGTTGAGTTGTTCTTTCTTCTTAAAATATTTTAATTAATTTTAATAAAGAGCTTATAATTCTAATACAATACAATAAAATGATATGGATAGTTAGATATAATTAATAAAGCAATCAATATATCAAAAGCAAACATAAATTTTAAAGAATATCCATAATTCATAGTCCAAATAATATTCGTTTAAAAAAAATAAAACTAATAATAGAAAAAAAGGAAAGAAAAAGAGAAAAAAAGGAAAATGACAGGAAAGGAGAGACTAAACAAAAAGAAATAATTCAGTCTCCCTCCCTAACAGTGTTGCCAGGTGTCATAAATTATAAACATTGGGTGAGTAAATATGCAGACAATACAAAAATAGAGGGAGTTGTGGATAGTGAGGAGGGTTTTCATGAACTACAGAAGGACCTGGACTGTTTGGAAAGGTGGGCTGAAAGGTGGCAGATGGAGTTTAATGAGTGTGAGGTGCTTCATTTTGGGAGGAATAACCAAAATAGGATGTATCCAGTGAAGGGGAGGGCACTGAGGAATGCAGAGGAACAGAGGGATCTTGGAATAATGGTTCATTGTGAAGAAGGCTTTTGGCATGCTGGGCTTTATAAATCATAGCATAGAATATAGGAGCTGGGAGGTGATGTTGAAGCTGTTTAAAGGCATTGGTGAGGATAAGTATGAAATATTGTGTGCAGTTCTGGTCTCCAAACTATAGGAAGGATACAAATAAGGTAGAGAGGGTGCAAAGAAGGTTTACAAAAATTCTGCCTGGATTGCAGTATCTAGAATATGGAGAAAAATTGAGTAGACTGGAACTTTGTTCATTGGAATGTAGAAGGTTGAAGGGGGGATTTGATAGAGATATTTAAAATTATGAAGGGAATAAATAAAGTAGATGTAAATAGACTCTTTCCCCTGAGAGTAGGGGAGATTGGAACAAGGGGTCATAAGTTAGGGTTAGGGGGCAAAACTTTAGAAGTAATATAAGAGGATGCTTCTTCAATCAAAGAGTGGTGGCTGAGTGGAATGACCTTGTAGGCGAAGTAGTTGCGGCAAGGTCAATTCTGTTATTTAAGAAGAGGTTAGATGTTAGGGGAAACTGCCAAAATGTTTGGCCTGGAAGTCAGCCTGAAGAAAACTGAGGTCCTCCATCAGCCAGCTCCCCACCATGACCACCAGCCCCCCCACATCTCCATCGGGCACACAGAACTCAAAATGGTCAACCATTTTACCTACCTCGGCTGCACCATTTCATCTGATGCAAGGATCAATAAAGAGATAGACAACAGACTCGCCAAGGCAAATAGCACCTTTGGAAGACTACACAAAAGATTATGGAAAAACAACCACCTGAAGAAACACACAAAGATCAGCGTGTACAGAGCCGTTGTCATACCCACGCTCCTGTGCGGCTCCGAATCATGGGTCCTCTACTGGCATCACCTACGGCTCCTAGAATGCTTCCATCAGCGCTGTCTCCGCTCCATCCTCAACATTCATTGGAATGACTTCATCACCAACATCGAAGTACTCGAGCTGGCAGAGTCCGCAAGCATCGAATCCATGCTGCTGAAGACCCAACTGCGCTGGGTGGGTCACGTCTCCAGAATGGAGAACCATCGCCTTCCCAAGATCGTGTTCTATGGCGAGCTCTCCAATGGCCACCGTGACAGAGGTGCATCAAAGAAGAGGTACAAGGACTGCTTAAAGAAATCTCTTGACCACCGCCAGTGGGCTGATATCGCCTCAAACCGTGCATCTTGGCACCTCACAGTTCGGCGGGCAGCTACCTCCTTTGAAGAAGACCGCAGAGCCCACCTCACTGACAAAAGACAAAGGAGGAAAAGCCCAACACCCAACCCCAACTAACCAATTTTCCCCTGCAACCGCTGCAACCGTGTCTGCCTATCCTGCATCGGACTTGTCAGCCACAAACGAGCCTGCAGCAGATGTGGACATACCCCCTCCATAAATCTTCGTCCGCGAAGCCAAGCCAAAGAAAGAAAGAAGAAGGAGGGTTATGAGCATGGAGTAGGTAGGTGGAACTAGTTGGAGTTTCACGTAAATCAGTAAATGGCTTGTTTCCATACTGTAAATTGTTATATGGTTATATGGGGGAGGGAGGCAACTGGGTTCAAGATGAAAAGTTGATCATCTGCATAAAGAGAGAGCTTATGTTCAATTCCCTTCCCTCCAGATCCCCAAATGACTTTGCACTCGTGATAAGCAATTGCTAATGATTCAATTGCCAGATCAAATAATAAAGGACTTAACAGGCATCCTTGATGAGAGCCACATTGCAGATTGAAAGGCTGTGAACATTGTAAATTAGTAAGAATTGTGAGGGATGGACATGAATAACCCATGAAATAAAATCAGAACCAAAATTAGATTTTCAAGAGTTGTAAACAGATAGAACCATTCTATTCAATCAAAAACTTTTTCTGCATCCAATTAAATAATACACTCAGGAATTTTCCCAGAGAGCAAATACATAATATTCATTAAGCGGTATATTAAAATAGGAATATTGATTTTTAATAAACTATGTCAGATCTTAACTGATGGTAGAATTTTTTCCATCCTAGTAGCTAATAGTTTAGCCAAAATTCCAGCATCAAAATTTAGTAAAGAAATTGGTCTAAAGAATGAACATTTGGTTGTGTTTCTACCTTTCTTCACAATTAAAGATATGCAAGCCTCATTAAATGAATCTGGAAGTTTACCCTGTTTAAATTAATCTGCAAATACTACACTCAAGTAAAATGTGAACAATTGAGAAAATAATTTGAAAAATTCCACAGGAAGCCCATCAGGTCAAGGGGCCTTTCCAAATTGTAATGAAGAAATAACAATTGTTATTTCCTCTTGCAAGATAGATTCATCCAGTCTAATTTGTCTATCTGAAGAAATCTTGAGGATATTCAATCGGTCTAGAAATTTCTTCATCAAATTACCATCAGAAGAGTACATTAAGTAGAGTATAGTTTGGAATAGAATATTTTAAATGTATTATTTATCTCAGAATGTTCTTAAGTCATAGAACCATTATGTTTATAAACCTTTTTAATATGCTGCTTAGCACCAAATTCTCTCAATTGGTTAGCCATAAACTTACCAGATTTATCACCATGAATGTAAAATTTACTTTTAGATTTCAAAAGTTTGCAGTTTAAATTTAGTTTTCAGTTCAATCTATTTTTTGTATACATCTGAATTTTTAGTTTGAGTGTATTGCTGTTTAATTTGTTTAATTAACTCAGATCTTTTTTTATTGCTCTTTTTTTAGTAAGAGTATACAAAATGATTTGCCCTCTAAGAAAAGATTAAAAGTATCCCACATAACTAAGCCAGAAGTCTTCGAAGAGATATTAGTATCAAAAAACAAAAACTAACTGTTCTTACATAAATTAAACAAAGTTTAATACTGAATTAAAGTATCAAGATTAAATTTTCATCTTGAGGAAAATTAGGAAGATTCAATGATAATGTAACAGGGGCATAATCAGATGTTACAATACTGTGCTATTCACAAGAATGAGTTAATGGAATTAATTGATTATTGTTACGAGGTCAGAGGACCCCAAAGCCCAGCAGCAATAGATATTCACCAAGACAAAAGGTTACTTAAATAAAAGTTGCTTTTAATTATCTTTAAACATAAAAAAAGAATCACACTTTAACTTGACTTACCTAACCTAACTTAACCCCCTTCTAATTCTAAGCGCATGTGTATATAATGTGTGTGTAAGTTCAGAAAAATACTTTGGATCACAGTCCAATCCACTGAAGAGGTACTGGGCTTCTCCTCCAGGAAAAACAAGGACTGGTTCGACGAAATCCAGGAGCTGCTGGCAAAGAAGCGAGCTGCCCACCAGGCTCACCTTATAAAGCCGTCCTGTCCAGAGAAGAAACAAGCCTTCCGTCGCGCATGCAGCCATCTTCAGCGTAAAGTCCTGGAGATCCAAAATGAGTGGTGGACTAGCCTCACCAAGCGAACCCAGCTCAGCGCGGATATTGGCGACTTCAGGGGTTTCTACGAGGCTCTAAAGGCTGTGTACGGCCCCCACCCCAAGTCCAAAGCCCGCTGCGCAGCTCAGACGGCAAAGTCCTCCTCAGCGACAAGATCTCCATCCTCAACCGATGGTCAGAACACTTCCAATCTCTTTTCAGTGCCAACCGCTCAGTCCAAGATTCCGCCCTGCTCCAGCTCCCTCAACAGCCCCTAAGGCTAGAGCTGGATGAGGTCCTCACCCAGGATGAGACATATAAGGCAATCGAACAACTGAAAAGTGGCAAAGCAGCAGGTATGGATGGAATCCCCCCAGAGGTCTGGAAGGCTGGCGGCAAAACTCTGCATGTCAAACTGCATGAGTTTTTCAAGCTTTGTTGGGACCAAGGAAAACTGCCTCAGGACCTTCGTGATGCCACCATCATCACCCTGTACAAAAACAAAGGCGAGAAATCAGACTGCTCAAACTACAGGGGAATCACGCTGCTCTCCATTGCAGGCAAAATCTTCACTAGGATTCTCCTAAATAGAATAATACCTAGTGTCGCCGAGAATATTCTCCCAGAATCACAGTGCTGCTTTCGCGCAAACAGAGGAACTACTGACATGATCTTTGCCCTCAGACAGCTCCAAGAAAAGTGCAGAGAACAAAACAAAGGACTCTACATCACCTTTGTTGACCTCACCAAAGCCTTCGACACCGTGAGCAGGAAAGGGCTTTGGCAAATACTAGAGCGCATCGGATGCCCCCCAAAGTTCCTCAGCATGGTTATCCAACTGCACAAAAACCAACAAAGTTGGGTCAGATGCAGCAATGAGCTCTCTGAACCCTTCTCCATTAACAATGGCGTGAAGCAAGGCTGTGTTCTCGCACCAACCCTCTTTTCAATCTTCTTCAGCATGATGCTGAACCAAGCCATGAAAGACCTCAACAATGAAGACGCTGTTTACATCCGGTACCGCACGGATGGCAGTCTCTTCAATCTGAGGCGCCTGCAAGCTCACACCAAGACACAAGAGAAACTTGTCCCTGAACTACTCTTTGCAGACGATGCCGCTTTAGTTGCCCATTCAGAGCCAGCTCTTCAGCGCTTGACGTCCTGTTTTGCGGAAACTGCCAAAATGTTTGGCCTGGAAGTCAGCCTGAAGAAAACTGAGGTCCTCCATCAGCCAGCTCCCCACCATGACTACCAGCCCCCCCACATCTCCATCGGGCACACAAAACTCAAAACGGTCAACCAGTTTACCTATCTCGGCTGCACCATTTCATCAGATGCAAGGATCGACAACGAGATAGACAACAGACCCGCCAAGGCAAATAGCGCCTTTGTAAGACTACACAAAAGAGTCTGGAAAAACAACCAACTGAAAAACCTCACAAAGATAAGGGTATACAGAGCCGTTGTCATACCCACACTCCTGTTCGGCTCCGAATCATGGGTCCTCTACCGGCATCACCTACGGCTCCTAGAATGCTTCCACCAGCGTTGTCTCCACTCCATCCTCAACATTCATTGGAGCGCTTTCATCCCTAACATCGAAGTACTCGAGATGGCAGAGGTCGACAGCATCGAGTCCACGCTGCTGAAGATCCAGCTGCGCTGGGTGGGTCACGTCTCCAAAATGGAGGACCATCGCCTTCCCAAGATCGTGTTCTATGGCGAGCTCTCCACTGGCCACCGTGACAGAGGTGCACCAAAGAAAAGGTACAAGGACTGCCTAAATAAATCTCTTGGTGCCTGCCACATTGACCACCGCCAGTGGGCTGATATCGCCTCAAACCGTCCATCTTGGCGCCTCACAGTTTGGCGGGCAGCAACCTCCTTTGAAGAAGACCGCAGAGCCCACCTCACTGACAAAAGGCAAAGGAGGAAAAACCCAACACCCAACCCCAACCAACCAATTTTCCCCTGCAACCGCTGCAACCATGTCTGCCTGTCCCGCATCGGACTTGTCAGCCACAAACGAGCCTGCAGCTGACGTGGACATTTACCCCCTCCATAAATCTTCATCCGCGAAGCCAAGCCAAAGAAAAGAAGTTCAGTAAAGTACTTTGGTTCACAGTCCAATCTCACTCCTCATTCCTCCAAGTTTACTGGTTGCAGGCAATTCTTATACTGTGCATAGAATTTAACATTTATAAAGTTCTCCAGGCTTTGGTGGTTGAAAGGTAAATGGTTACCACTCATGAAGGTTCTTGTCAGTTTTCAGAGAGAGATTTGTTGTTCCTGGACACCCACAACTGATTCCTTTTTAATCAGCCATGTCAGTGTCTTAGCGATGAAACTTGCCCCCTCAGGGTTCTCCAGATGATAAACTCTTTCTTTCAGGTCACCACAGAGTTCCTTTTTATTTTTCTTATTTCAAGAGAAACATTAGATAGCCAGTGCTCTCCTCTTGCATGGGCTTTGACCAGGCTGAACTAAGCACTCACAACCCATCTTCCAAATGGGGTTTTCCACAAACTTTCCAGCTTGTCCTGTTCAAGTCCCAGTTGCTGCTGCTGACTGTAAAACTGAAGACCTGATCTCTCTCTGTCTCTGTCTCTCTGTCTCTCTGTCTCTCTGTCTCTCTGTCTCTCTCTCTCTCTCTCTCTCTCTCTCTCTCTCTTGTCTCTCTCTCTCTGTGAGAGAAAGCATGTTTTACTCTCTCTGCTTGCAAAACCACATGATCCTCTTAGAACAGCAAGTTCCACTGCAGACAGATTGTGGCTCCGACAAGTTCTTTCATCTGTTGTCTTTTTGTAAACAATAATCCATTAGTGAAATCTCTTGAGCACTCTCCAAAACTTTTCCAAAGGCTCTGGGCCGACATATCTAGCATGAGCAGAGCTCCAGTATTTTAAATAAAATCTGTTTTAGAGTGTTTGTATGTGACCTACACTAAAAAAAAACCTGCCCCAATTTATCTCCCAAAAACATATCTATAATTTGTCACAATTATCAATTAAAAAAGTAATCAATATGTGAGTCAGTGTGGTGAACATAGAGAAAGAAAAATATACTCTCTGTTAGTAGGATATTTGAAGTGCCATAATGTGATAGAAAAGAATGTATTAATAAGCCAGATTTATTTAATTTAGCTGGGTTAGAAGATGAATGATCTAAGATAAGGACCAATCAACAGTTGAAATCCCAGCATAGAATAAGTAAAAATAAACTTAAATCCAGCAAGCAAGTAAAAACAAATTTAAAACCCCAGGTCATCAATATTGGGGCATAAATATTTGTGAAAACCACCATTTTATCATGTAATTTCCTTGAAACAATAACAAACTGAATGTTAGAATCTGAAACAACGTTATATTTACTAAAAGGAATAGTTTTATTAATAAGGATCAATACCGCTCTAAATTTAGCTTGAAAGGAAGAATGATATTGCTGCCATTTCCACCAGAAATATCACTGCCATGAATATGTGTCTCCTGTAAAAATATAATTGCAGCTTGTTTTAAATATGAATCCACTTACCTTCATTTTATTGGATTATTTAAGCCTTTCACATTCCAACTGAGAAACTTAATAGGATTAGTTATTAAAAAGTAACAAATTCAAAAATTCCAGTGCACAGTTCATGCATCATGCATAACAAACTCCAGCCTGCAGATGGCCCTGTTAAACCAATAAGTACAACTCCAAATGCCGGAACCAAAACAAACACAGCAATGAAGCACCATTGGCAATGCAATACATGAACCCACCCCCGGTCTTCTCAAGTCCCACTCCCCCCAAGGTTGTCGAATAGACCAACAGCATGCTAATTAAGTCTGGAAACCTATTACCTTCCAGTGATATTAGATGTTGCTGCTCAAAAGCAAAATAATAAACGTTATCCCTGCAGCTGCTCATACCAGACGAGAAGTCAACAGGTTTAGACTAAGTTACAATACACACAAAAAAAATAGATTGAACACTTCTCATAAAGCTTTTAATAAATCTGTTACAGGGGAAAAAATTATCCCTGTTACAGGGGATATTAGAATGGCTATGGATATATATGTCTTTAAAAGAGATAGATGGGGGTTTCATGTAGGTCACTTCACAAACAGAGCAACACTTCACAGAAGACATTCCATTTTAAATGCAAGATCTTTGCTGAAGCTAGACATTGATGCTCCAGTTGGCTTTGCAGAAGCAATGAAGATGCTGATCTATTGTGTCTGGGCAATAAAGTCCAGGCTCAGAGATACTGATAAGGTCTTTCAAAGATTGGGTTTGGAGTCTTGGGAGAGGTTTTTGTTTTTTTTAAAAGCAGAGCGAGGAAAAAGCAAGCAGGTTTTTTTCTCAGAGAGAGTGATGGAGATAAATCAGTTCTACAGTAGCAGTTGAAGCTGAAAAATGGCAAGCTGGCAGGCTTGTTGAAAACCCAATTTTGAAGACGAGTTGTGAGTTCTGAGTTCAGCCTGTTCAAATTCATAAATGTTAAATTCTGTGCACAATATAAGAATTGCCTGATACCGGTGAACTTGGAGAAGTGAGAAGTGAATGATTGGACAGTAAAGCAAAGAACTTTCTTGAACATACGCATTATATATTCATGCACTTAGAATTAGAAGAGGTTTAAGTTAGGTTAAGTTAATAGTAATAAGTTAAAGTTTGATCTTGTTATTATGTTTAAAGAAAATTAAAAGCAACTTTTGTTTAAGTAACCATTGTCTTGGTGAATTTATATTACTGCTGGGTTTTGGAGTCCTCTGGGCTCATGATATCCCATTTTGATAGAAAAGTCTTAACTGTAAATATAATCAAAGTGTGTTGAATTCTTTCCCTTCAACCACTCCAAAATAAATCAACTCGCAATAACAATGCTTTCCCTGTGAAAGCCTCCAAAACAACATTCAACAGAAAAAGGAAAAAGAAAATGTCAATCAAGACTTGGAGCAGGAAGGTTGCAAGTGCATTCCCAACTGTCATCCACTGTACAAAATCATTTCTTGTTTCCCGCTGGATAGATAAAAAATGTAAAAGGAAAAGGTTCCATTATTGCCATGTAATACTATATTTAGAATGTGACATACATGAAATTCTTTAACTTTGTCTACCGTAAGAAAGACAGAGAATCACCACTTTGTCGAGTGCCTCTCACAGAGAAGAGAGACGAGCTGGGAACAGAAATGAAGGCTTACACCCATGCTTGAATAGCTCCAATATAACTTCCCTGTAGATGATCCATTGCTTCATAACGTTGGGAGAGTAATCTTCCATGATTCTAAATTGTTTGTCAAGATATTGGAGTGAACCTTCACGACAGGCTTCATGGATCAGCAGTTTCTTAATTTGATAGCGGTATAGCCAAATAACCACAAAACTTGGTTTTTGCCCCAATTTAGGCTCAGGCAATAGTGAACAATGCACTCTATCAAGCTCCAGTGGTGTTGGGTACATCTCTTTCCAAAACAACTTTACCAGCAGGTCAGAAAAAAATTAGTATATGTGCCAGTTTCAGTATCTTCAGCCAAGCCCACAATACGTAGATTCTACCGTCCACTTCAACTTTCGAAATCAATAATTATCACTGTTAACTTCCCGTTATTATCTTGCAGTTGACATCTTGTTCTTCTGTAGGACAACAGGCAAGTTGATTTTCCAATACCAACATCCTAGCATTTAGAACTTTAAATTCTGCAGCAATAAATTCTTTGACCTGCTCGAGCTCAGTAGTTTCTTGTTTTTTTTTCCATTTTTTTCAGTTTTTTCCACTTTGCCTCTTGTATCCATTTCAACTTAGATAATAGCTCAAAATATGAAATGTGACAGTGATTTGAAAATTTTAAAAAGGTAAGCAGGGAAAAAAGGAATACCGAAAGTATGGAGCTGTTATAGAGATTACCTCTCCATATCATGCCCAGCCAGAAGTCCTTGTTGACTTGTTCTGAGGCATCTTCTGTCGTTTAGGAAAGAGAAGGAAGATCCTCGCAAGGATTTACAAGCAAAACTTGAAACAGTATCTGTTTCAGTAAGGATCTTTTATTGCAATCTGTGCACTTTCAGTGCTTTGAGTTTAATTTGTTCTTAGATTCACTGTGCCTTAAAAAGTAGGAATGTCAGTCTCTGTGCCAAGTGACAACAGCATTTGCAATCCTGCAACTGGTAAGTTGGAAAGTGACACCAGTGCAGGTGGTTAAGTTTCAACATTGGTGGAATCACCTGCCTGCAGATGTTGCAAGTGTTGGGAAATGAGAGTGAAAGGTGAAGTTGTACCCAGGTCGGTATTTGCTGGAAGCACGAATAGAAAGGTCTCACAAACAGTGCAATAACTCCATAATTCATCAGGAAATCACAGATATAGCAGGCAATTTATTTTGAAGTAAAAGAAGTAGGGTTTAAGAATGTGGGACATGGTGACAAAAGCACTGAAGGATGGAGGGAGGGATAGAGAGAGGGAAGGAGACAGGAAGAGAGAGAGTGGGGAGAGCAAAGGAGCCAAGAGAAGGATGGAGAGAGAGGGGAGAGAGAAAGGGAAGGAAAGAGAGAGAGAGAGAGAGAGAGAGAGAGAGAGAGAGAAAGAGAGAGAGGGTGAGAGAGAGGGAGAGAAAGAAAATGACTTCCAAGCAAGAGCAGAGTTAACCTGGTTAAATATGATTGTTTCCAACATGGTGGACAGATCCCAATGGGATCATCTGGGCACACGGAGAGTGGGAGCATCTCACCTTGCATTGTAGGCGACAATCCCCAGTAAACCCCTCCCATCATGTGGCTCGGACTTTATGTTCTGTATAGCATTTCACCATTATTTCATCAAAAACACCTCTACTCTTCCCACCAGGCCAACTATGCCCTTTCAGGTGTGGTGAGAAAACAGGGGAAGAGAGACCACATTCTTTTCTGCCACCAGTATTGATGTCTCTTTTCAAAAAGGCCTTCTGTGTCATTACAAGAGGTTAATACTTGGTGGAGAGGAGCACTGAAGGAAAACAAGCCCTATTGTCTGTTTGGCTATTTAAATGTTGATTTTTTTATATAAAAAAACTGGAATCTGTTGCTTTTGGCCAAGATTTCCTGCAGCTGGTTGCTGAGAGAGAAGGGGTGACTTGTGCCCTGGCAAGGTCCCTGATGCTTTTTGCTTTATAAAGAATGAGACAGCTGCACGTGCTTGGTACAGACGGGACCCAGACTGGCCATTCATCACAGGTTTGACTGGTGCAGACACACACTGTAGAAAGGTCACTTACAAAGGGGCAGCAGGAGGGAGAGAGGGGCTGCATTGGGAAACACAGCACGACAACATCCTGAGTGCAAGTAAATGGTGTAATTGTTAACTCAAGGCAGATGGGAGAACATTAACGTTTTCCTTCTTAAGTGAAGGGATTAAAATTCACTTTGATAAATACCAAGAAGTCATGAGGTATGGAAACGGGGCCCTTGGCAAAATGAGTCCTCACCAAATATCACACATCCATCTGCATGGATCCTATTTTATTCTCCCCACAAACACTTTTGCTTTACTTGTACTGAGACTGTGAATATTTATTCATCCATCTATTCCTTACATGTATTATCTGTGCGGATACTATTGCAATTGTATCTTACACACTTGTTTGCCTATGAATTGCAATGCATCTATACATTGTATAATGTATATGACAGTAAACTCATTATTGTTATAATTCCCCCTGCTCCTCCCAGGTTCAACCACTCAGCCATACTCAAGCAGCTTCATACCCTGCTGTCTCGGTTATGACAATTTCAGCACCTTACTTTTTGATGTTAGTTCACTCTTATTGTTCCAAATCATACAACAAATGGGAATAACATTTGAGTGCCAGTTCTATAATATTATGTTGAATCACAGAATACACTCTGTATCATTTTGTACTTTGTATGGGTTCACACAACAAACTTCCTCATTATACCAAGGTACATGTGGCAATAAATTTGATCTTGATATTGCTCTTTAGCTGTCAGCACCAAGGTTTATAGCATTTCATATTATCTACCTGCTACACCATGCCTTACTTCACCTCCTCTCATTTCCCACCAGCCACCGGTTCACATTTCTGCAGATCATCACCTGGGAATCAGGGTTTATTGTCGTGAACAAGTCACAAAATCCGTTGTTTTGCAGCAGTATCACAGGGCAAACATTCAATATAACTCACCTTACAACAATAAAGAAAAATAATGCACAAAAAGTAAGGCAGTGTCTTTGGTTCATTGTTCATTCAGTAATCTGATGGAAGCAAGGAAGAAGCTGTCCTTCAGCCATTGACTTCACTCCATGGAGGACATCAACAGGAGATGGTGTCTTCAAAAAGCAGCCTCTATCCTCAAGGACTCCCACCACCCAGACTACGCCCTCTTCACACTGCTATCATTGGGAAAAAGGTACAAGAGCCTAAAGACGAGCACTCAGTGGCACAAGGACAGCCTCTTCCCCGCTGCCATCAGATTCCTGAATGAACAATGAACCAAAGACAATACTTTGCTTTTTATGCACTAGTATTGTTATTATTCTTTTCATTTTTATATTAATATTGGAAGATGCATATAATTTGGCTAAAACACCACAAGTCTTTCATGACTTGTACATGACAATAAATCCTGATTATGATTTTGATTCTAAATTTGCTGGTCATTCTGGGGCTTAATGGTCATTCAGGGTTTCATGGTCATTCTGGGGCTATTTGTCATTCTTTAGTTAATGGTAATTCTGGGGGTTAATGGTCATTCAGTGGGTTATTGGACATTCTGCGTGTCATTTGTCACTCTGGGGGTTATTGATAATTCAGGAGTTATTGGACATTCTGGGGGATATTATTCTTTCTGGGGACATTGGTCATTCAGTGGTTGATGCTCCTTTTGCAATTAATGGTCATTCAAGTGTTTTGGTCATCCTGGGAGTTAATGGTAATTCTAGTGTTATTGGTCATTCAGGGTTTATTGGTCATTCTAGGGAATATTAGTCTTTCTCGGGGTTATTGGTTATTCAGGGGATAATGCTCATTCTAGGGGTTAATGGTCATTCAGGGTTTATTGGTAATTCTGGGAGTTAATGGTCATTCTGAGGTTTATGGTCATTCAGGGTTTCATGGTCATTCTGGGGCTATTTGTCATTCAGTGAGTTATTGGACATTATGTGTGTCATTTGTCATTCTGGGCTGTTATTGGTAATTCTGGGGTTTAATTATCATTCTGGGAGTTAATGGTCATTCTGGTGTTATTGGTCATTCAGGGTAATTGGTCATTCTGTGGGATATTAGTCTTTCTCTGGGTTATTGGTCATTCAGGGGTTAATGCTCATTCTTGAGGTTAATGGTCATTCAAGGTTTATTGGTTATTCTGGGAGTTAATGGCCATTCTGGGGTTTATGGTCATTCTGGGGTTATTGGTCCCTCTGGAGTTATTTGTCATTCTGGGATTTATGGTCATTCTGTGGTTATTGGTCACTGGAGTTATTGGTCATTCTGGGATTTCGGACCATTCTGGGGTTTTTTGGTAATTCTGGGGATTAATAGTCATCTGGGGGTTATTGGTCATTTTGGGTGTCATTAGTCATTCAGGGCTTAATGGACATTCTGGGTGTTATTGGTCATTCTGGGGATTATTGGCCATTCTGGGGGTCATTGTTAATTCAGGGCGTTAATGGTAATTCTGGTGGTTATTGGTCATTCTGCGGCTTAATGGTCATTCTGGCGGTTAGATGCCATTCGTGGGGTTATAGGACATTCAGTAGTTAATGCTCATTCTGGGGTTTCTGGCCATTCTGGGATTTTTGTCATTCTCCGGTTTAATGGTCATTCACGGGTTAGTGTACTTTCTGGGGGTTAATGATTATTCTGGGGGTTATTTTTCATTCTGGGGGTTATATATAATTCTGTGGGCTACTGGTCATTCTGGGGCTTCATGGTAATTCAGGGTTTCATGGTCATTCTGGGGGGTTATTGGACATTCTGGCGTAATTGGTCATTCTGAGGATAATTTGCCATTCCAGGGATTAATTGTCATTCTGGGTGTGATTGGTATTTCTGGGGGTTAATGGTCATTCTTGGAGTTATTGTTCTTTCTGGAGTTATTGGTTATTCTCGGGTTATTGGTCATTTTGGGGTTATAAGTCATTCTGGTTATTGGCCATTCTTGGTGTTATATGTCATTCTGGCGGTTTTAAGTCATTCTTGGGTTTATTGGTCATTGTAGGGTTTATGGCCATTATGTGGGTTATTGGTCACTCTGGAGTTATTTGTCATTCAGGTTATTGGTCATTCTGGGGGATATTATTCTTTCTGGGGGAAATTGGTCATTCAGGGGTCGATGCTCCTTTTGGGGTTAATGGTCATTCAGGGGTATTTGTCATTCTGGTAAGTTAATGGTCATTCTGGCATTATTGGTCATTCAGGGTTATTGGTCATTCAGTGGGATATTAGTCTTTATCGGGGATATTGGTCATTCAAGGGTTAATGCGCATTCTAGGGGTTAATGGTCATTCAGGGTTTATTGGTAATTCTGGGAGTTAATGGTCATTCTGGGGTTTAGGGTCACTCTGTTGTTATTTGTCACTGGAGTTATTGGTCATTCTTGGATTTTGTACCATTCTGGGGTTTTTTGGTCATTCTGGGGATTAATAGACATCTGGGGTTTATTGGTCACTTTGGGTGTCATTGGTCATTCAGGGCTTAATAGACATTCTGGGTGTTATTGGTCATTCTGGCGGTTATTGGCCATTCTGGGGATTAATGGTCATTCTGTGTTTGTTGTTCATTCTGGGGGGTTTGTTAATTCTGTGGGTTTTTGGTCATTCTGGGGTTAATGGTCATTCTGGGAGTTAATGGTCATTCTGTGTTTATTGGTCATTCTGAGGAATTTGTTCATTCTTCGGGTTTTTGGTCATTCTGGGGTTAATGGTCACTCTGGGGTTAATAGTCATGCTGGGGGTTATTGGTCATTCTTCGGTTATTTGTCATTCTGGGGTTTATTGGTTATTCTGTGGGTTAATGGTCATTCAGGGGTTTTTGATCATTCTGGCAGTTAATGGTCATTAAGGGGTTATTGCTCTACTGGGGTTTTTTCATCCTTCGGGGGCTATTGCTCATTCTGGGGGTTATTTGTCATTCTGAGGTTTATTGGTCATTCTGCATTTATTAGTAATTCTGGAATTAATGGTCATTCTGGCATTATTGGTCATTCTGCATTGATTGGTCATTCTGGGAGATATTATGCATTCTGTCATTTATTGGCCATTCTTGGGTTATTGGTAATTCTGGGGTTTTGACCATTCTGGGAGTTATTGGTCATTCTGCTGGTTAGAGTTCATCTGAAGTTTATTGGTCATTTCAGGGGTTAATTGTAATTCTGGGTGTTATTGATATTTCTGGTGGTTAATGTTCATTCTGAGGATCATTGTTCTTTCTGGGGCTTCATGGTAATTCAGGGTGTTATGGGTCATTCTGGGGATTATTGGTCATTCATGGGTTTTGGCCATTCTGGGGGTTATTAGTCAATATGTGAGATATTGGTCATTATGGGGATTATTTGTTATTCTGGGGGTGATTGGACATTCAGGTGGTTATAGGTCATTCAGCTGTTTATTGGACATTCCGTTGTTAATGATTATTCAAGGGGTTAATGGTCATTGAGGGGCTATTGGTCAATTTGTGGGGATATTAGTCATTTTGGGGGTTACTGGTCATTCAGGAGCTAATGGTCATTCTTGGGGTTACTGGTCATTCTGGAGTTATTGGTCATTCAGGGGGATAATATGCATTGTGTGGTTTATTGGCCATTCAGGGATTAATGGTCATTGGAGTTGGTTAATGATAATTCAGTGGTTATTGGTGAGTCTGGAGGTTAATGGACATTCTAGGGTTATTGGTAATTCTGGGGGTTATTGGTCATTAGGTGGTTAAAACACATTTTAGGGGTTAATGGAAATTCAGGGGTTATTGGTCATTCTGGGAGTTAATGGTCATTCTGTGTTTATTGGTCATTCTGGGGGGGTTTTGTTAATTCTGTGGGTTTTTGGTCATTCTGGGGTTAATGGTCATTCAGTTGATATTGGTCATTCTGGGAGTTAATGGTCATTCTGTGTTTCTTGCTCATTTTTGGTGGTTTTTGGTCATTCTGGGAACTTTGGCAGTTCTGGTTGTTGGTCATTCAGGGATTATTGGCCATTCTGGTGGTTAGATGCCATTCGTGGGGTTATAGTACATTCAGTAGTTAATGCTCATTCTGGGGTTTCTGGCCATTCTGGGTTTTTTTGTCATTCTCGGATTTAATGGTCATTCACGGGTTAATGTACTTTCTGGGGGTTAATGGACATTCTGGGGGTTAATGGACATTCTGGGGGTTACTTTTCATTCTGGGGGTTATATATAATTCTGGGGGCTACTGGTCATTCTGGGGCTTAATGGTAATTCAGGGTTTCATGGTCATTCTGGGGGTTATTGTTCATTCTGGCAATTGGTCATTCTGGGGATTAATGGTCATTCAGGGTTTCATGGTCATTCTGGGGCTATTTGTCATTCTGTCATTAATGATTATTCTCGGGGTTAATGGTCATTCAGTGGGTTATTGGACATTCTACATGTCATTCTGGGCTGTTATTGGTCATTCTGGGGTTTAATGGTCATTCTGGAGTTATAGTTAATTGTGTGGGTTAATGATCATTTTGGGGGTTATTGGTCATTCTGGGGGTTATTGGTCATTCTGGGGGTTAGAGTTCATTCTGAAGTTTATTGGTCATTCCAGGGGTTAATTGTAATTCTGGGTGTTATTGATATTTCTGGGGGTTAATGTTCATTCTGAGGATCATTGTTCTTTCTGGGGGTTCATGGTAATTCAGGGCGTTATGGGTCATTCTGGGGATTATTGGTCATTCATGGGTTTTGGCCATTATGGGGGTTATTAGTCAATTTGTGAGATATTGGTCATTATGGGGATTATTTGTTTTTCAGCTGTTTATTGGAAATTCAGTTGTTAATGATTATTCAAGGGGTTAATGGTCATTGAGGGGTTATTGATCAATCTGTGGGGATATTAGTCATTTTGGGGGTTACTGGTCATTCTGGAGTTATTGGTCATTCTGGGGGATAATATGCATTCTGAGGTTTATTGGCCATTCAAGGATTAATTGTCATTGGAGGGGTTAATGATAATTGAGTGGTTATCGGTGAGTCTGGGGGTTAATGGACATTCTGTGTTTATTGGTAATTCTGGGGGTTTTGTTAATTCTGTGCATTTTTGGTCATTCTGAGGTTAATGGTCATTCTGTTGATATTGGTCATTCTGGGAGTTAGTGGTCATTCTGTGTTTATTGGTCATTCTGGTGGTTTCTGGTCATTCTGGGGTTAATGGTCACTCTGGGGTTAATAGTCATGCTGGGGGTTTATTGGTCATTCTTTGGTTATTTGTCATACTGGGGTTTATTGATCATTCTGGGGTTTATTGGTCATTCTGTGGGTTAATAGTCATTCAGGGGTTTTTGATCATTCTGGCAGTTAATGGTCATTCAGAGGTTATTGCTCTACTGGGGTTTATTCATCCTTTGGGGGTTATTGCTCATTCTCGAGGTTATTTGTCATTTTGGGGTTTATTGGTCATTCAGCATTTATTAGTATTTCTGGGGTTAATGGTAATTCTGGGTTTATTGGTAATTCTGGGGGTTATTGGTCATTCAGTGGTTAAAACACATTTTAGAGGTTAATGTAAATTCAGGGGTTATTGGTCATTCTGGGAGTTAATGGTCATTCTGTGTTTGTTGTTCATTCTGGGGGTTTTGTTAATTCTGTGGGTTTTTGGTCATTCTGGGGTTAATGGTCATTCTGTTTCTTATTGGTCATTCTCGGAGTTAACGATCATTCTGTGTTCATTGGTCATTCTGGGGATTTTGTTCATTCTGCGGGGTTTTTGGTCATTTTGGGGATAATGGTCACTCTGGGGTTAATAGTCATGCTGGGGGTTATTGGTCATTCTTCGGTTATTTGTCATTCTGGGGTTTATTGATCATTCTGGGGTTTATTGGTCATTCTGTGGGTTAATGGTCATTTAGGGGTTTTTGATCATTCTGGCAGTTAATGGTCATTAAGGGGTTATTGGTCTTCTGGGGTTTTTTCATCATTCGGGGGCTATTGCTCATTCTGGGGGTTATTTATCATTCTGAGGTTTATTGGTCATTCTGCATTTATTAGTAATTCTGGGATTAATGGTCATTCTGTCATTATTGGTCATTCTGCATTGATTGGTCATTCTGGGGGATATTATGCGTTCTGTCGTTTATTGGCCATTCTTGGGTTATTGGTAATTCTGGGGTTTTGACCATTTTGGGAGTTATTTGTCATTCTGGTGGTTAGAGTTCATTCTGAAGTTTATTGGTCATTCCAGGGGTTAATTGTAATTCTGGGTGTTATTGATATTTCTGGGGGTTAATGTTCATTCTGAGGATCATTGTTCTTTCTGGGAGTTATTGGTAATTCAGGGTGTTATGGGTCATTCTGGGGATTATTGGTCATTCATGGGTTTTGGCCATTCTGGGGGTTATTAGTCAATATGTGAGATATTGGTCATTATGGGGATTATTTGTTATTCTGGGGGGTGATTGGACATTCAGGTGGTTATAGGTCATTCAGCTGTTTATTGGACATTCTGTTGTTCATGATTATTCAAGAGGTTAATGGTCATCGAGGGGTCAATTAGTGGGGATATTAGTCATTTTGGGGTTTACTGGTCATTCTGGAGTTATTGGTAATTGTAGGGGATAATATGCATTCTGAGGTTTATTGGCCCTTCAGGGATTAATGGTCATTGGAGGGGTTAATGATAATTGAGTGGTTATTGGTGAGTCTGGGGGTTAATGGACATTTTGGGGTATATTGGTCATTCTGGTGTTATTGGTAATTCTGGGGGTTATTGGTCATTCTGTGGTTAATACACATTTTAGAGCTTTATGCAAATTCAGGGGTTATTGGTTATTCTGGGAGTTGAGGGTCATTCTGTGTTTATTGTTCATTCTGGGGGGGTTTTGTTCATTCTGGTGGTTTTTGGTCATTCTGGGGTTAATGGTCACTCTGGGGTTAATAGTCATGCTGGGGATTTATTGGTCATTCTTTGCTTATTTGTCATTCTGGGGTTTATTGATCATTCTGGGGTTTAATGGTCATTCTGTGGGTTAATGGTCATTCAGGGGTTTTTGATCATTCTGGCATTTAATGGTCATTCAAAGGTTATTGCACTACTGGGGTTTATACATCCTTCGGGGGTTATTGTTCATTATGGGCGTTATTTGTCATTCTGGGGTTTATTGGTCATTCTGCATTTATTGGTCATTCTGGGGTTAATGGTCATTCTGCGGGATATTATGTATTCTGTGGTTTATTGGCCATTCAGGTGTTAATGGTCATTGGAGTGGTTAATGATAATTCAGTGGTTATTGTTGATTCTGGGGTTTAATGTTCATTCTGGGGTTATTGGCCATTCTGGGGTTATTGGTCACTCTGGGGTTATTGGTCATTCTGGGATTTTTGACCATTCTGGGAGTTATTGGTCATTCCTGGCGTTATTGGTCATTTAGAGGTTAATACACATTCCAGAAGTTAATGATAATTCAGTAAGTATTGGTCATTCTGGGAGTTAATGGTCATTCTGTGGTCATTGGTCATTGAGGGGTTATTGGTCATTCTGGGGGATATTAGTCATTCTTGGGGTTAATGGTCATCCTGCGGTTTTAGGCCATTCTGAGAGATATTTGTCATTCTGGGGGTTATTAATCATTCAGTGGTTAATGGTCGTTCTGGGGTTTATTAGTCATTCTGGGGTTATTTGTCACTCTGGGAGTCATTGGCCATTCTGGGAATTCTGGTGATTCTGGGTGTTGTTGGTCATTCAGGGGTTATTGGTCATTCTGCTGGTTAGATGCCATTCATGGGGTTATAGGACATTTAGTAGTTAATGCTCATTCTGGGGTTTCTGGCCATTCTGGGGTTTCTGGCCATTCTGGGTTTTTTTTGTCATTCTCGTGTTTAATGGTCATTCACGGGTTAATGTACTTTCTGGGGGTTAATGATCATTCTGGGGGTTATTTTTCATTCTGGCGATTATATATAATTCTGGGGGCTACTGGTCATTCTGGGTCTTAATGGTAATTCAGGGTTTCATGGTCATTCTGGGGGTTATTTGTCATTCTGGGTTAATTGGTCATTCTCAGGATAATTGGTCTTTCCAGGGATTAATTGTTATTTTGGGTGTGATTGGTATTTCTGGGGGTTAATGGTCATTCTAGGAGTTACTGTGCTTTCTCTAGTTATTGGTTATTCTCGGGTTATTGGTTATTCTCGGATTATTGGTCATTTTGGGGTTATAGGTCATTCTGGTGGTTATAGGTCATTCTTGGCTTTATTGGCCATTTGGGGTTTATTGGTCATTCTAGAGTTTATGGCCATTATGCGGGTTATTGGTCACTCTGGAGTTATTTGTCATTCAGGATTTATTGGTCATTCTGGGGGATATTATTCTTTCTGGGGCTTAATGGTCATTCAGGATTTCATGGTCATTCTGGGGCTATTTGTCATTCATTAATGGTCATTCTGGGGGTTAATGGTCATTCAGTGGGTTATTGGACATTATGCATGTCATTTGTCATTCTGAGCTGTTATTGGTAATTCTGGGGTTTAATTGTCATTCTGGGAGTTAATGGTCATTCTAGGGGTTAATGGTCATTCAGGGTTTATTGGTCATTCTGTGGGATTAATAGTCATCTGGGGGTTATTGGTCATTTTGGGTGTCATTGGTCATTCAGGGCTTAATAGACATTCTGGGTGTTATTGGTCATTCTGCGAGTTATTGGCCATTCTGGGGGTTATTGTTAATTCAGTGGCTTAATGATAATTCTGGTGGTTATTGGTCATTCTGGGGCTTAATGGTCATTCAGGGTTTCAGTCATTCTGGGGCTATTTGTCATTCTGTAGTTAATGGTTATTCTGGGGTTTAATGGTCATTCAGTGGGTTATTGGACATTCTGTGTGTCATTTGTCACTTTGGGGGTTATTGGTCATTCAGGAGTTATTGATAATTCTGGCAGTTATTATTCTTTCTGGGGGATATTGTTCATTCAGGGGTTGATGCTACTTTTGTGATGAATAGTCATTCAGGTGTTTTGGTCATCCTGGGAGTTAATAGTAATTCTAGTGTTATTGGTCATTCAGGGTTTATTGGTCATTCTGGGGAATATTAGTCTTTCTCGGGGTTATTGGTTATTCAGGGGTTAATGCTCATTCTAGGGGTTAATGGTCATTCAGGGTTTATTGGTAATTCTGGGAGATAATGGTCATTCTGGGGTTTATGGTCATTCTGGGGTTATTGGTCACTCTGGAGTTATATGTCATTCTGGGATTTCGGACCATTCTGGGGTTTTTTGGTCATTCTGGGGATTAATAGTCATCTGCGGGTTATTGGCCATTTTGTGTGTGATTGGTCATTCGGGGCTTAATGGACATTCTGGGTGTTATTGGTCATTCTGGGGGTTATTGACCATTCTGGGTGTTATTGGTAATTCAAGGGGTTCATGGTAATTCTGGTAGTTATTGGTCAATCTGGGGCTTAATGGCCATTCAGGGTTTCATGGTCATTCTGGGGCTATTTGTCATTCTGTCATTAATGTTCATCTGGGGGTTAATTATCATTCAGTGTGTATTGGACATTTTGCGTGTCGTTTGTCATTCTGGGCTGTTATTGGTCATTCTGGGGTTTAATGGTCATTCTGGGGTTGTAGTTCATTCTGTGGGTTAATGATCATTCTGGGGGTTATTGGTCATTCTGGGGGTTATTGGTCATTCTGGGGATTATACTTAATTCTGAGGTTTATTGGTCATTCCAGGGGTTAATTGTAATTCTGGGTTTTATTGATATTTCTGGGGGTTAATGTTCATTCTAGGGGTCATTGTTCTTTCTGGGGGTTATTGGTAATTCAGGGTGTTATTGGTCATTCTGGGATTTATGGTCATTCTGTGGTTATTGGTCACTGGAGTTATTGGTCATTCTGGGATTTTGGACCATTCTGGGGATTTTTGGTCATTCTGGGGATTAATAGTCATCTGGGGGTTATTGGTCATTTTGGGTGGCATTGGTCATTCAGGGCTTAATGGCCATTCTGGGGGTTATTGTTAATTCAGGCGGTTAATGGTAATTCTGGTGGTTATTGGTCATTCTGGGGCTTAATGGTCATTCAGGGTTTCATGGTCATTCTGGGGCTATTTGTCATTCTGTAGTTAATGGTCAGTCTGGGGGTTAATGGTCATTCAGTGGGTTATTGGACATTCTGCTTGTCATTTGTCACTCTGGGGGTTATTGGTCATTCAGGAGTTATTGGTAATTCTGGGGGATATTATTCTTTCTGGGGGATGTTGGTCATTCAGGGGTTGATGCTCCTTTTGCGATTAATGGTCATTCAGGTGTTTTGGTCATCCTGGGAGTTAATGGTAATTCTAGTGTTATTGGTCATTCAGGGTTTATTGGTCATTTCGGGGAATATTAGTCTTTCTTGGGGTTATTGGTCATTCTGGGGTTAACAGTCACTCTGGAGTTAATAGTCATGCTGGGGGTTATTGGTCATTCTTCGGTTATTTGTCATTCTGGGGTTTATTGATCATTCCGGTGGTTTATTGATCATTCTGTGGATTAATGGTCATTCAGGGTTTTTTGATAATTCTGGCAGTTAATGGTCATTCAGGGGTTATTGCTCTACTGGGGTTTATTCATCCTTCGGGGGTTATTCCTCATTCTGGGGGTTATTTGTCATTCTGGGGTTTATTGGTCATTCTGCATTTATTGGTCATTCTGTGGTTAATGGTCATTCTGGAGTTATTGGTCATTCTGGATTTTTTGGTCACTTTGGGGTTATTCGTCATTCTGAGTCTTATATGTCATTCTCGGGTTAATGGTCATTCTTGGGGTGATAGGTCATTCTGGGTTTATTGGTCATTCCTGGATTAATGGACATTCAGGAGTTCAAGGTCATTCTTGGTTTTATTACTCATTTCTAGGGTTATAGGTCACTCTGATGTTAACAGTCATTCTGGATGTTATTGGTCATTCTGGATTTATTATTCATTCAGGGGGTTATTGGCCATTCTGGGGTTTATTTGTCATTCTAGGGTTTATTGGTCATTCTGTGGCTTAATGGTCATTCGGGGTTTTTTGGTCATTTTGGCAGTTAATGGTCATTCAGGGGTTATTGATCTTCTGGGGTTTATTGGTCATTATGGGGTTTCTTGGTCATTCTGCGTTTATTGGTCATTTGGGAGTTAATGGTCATTCTGGAGATATTGGTCATTCTGGATTTATTGGTTATTTTGGGGATATTGGTCATTCTCAGGTTATTGCTCATTCTGTAGGCTATTTGTCATTCTGGGGTTTCTTGGTCATTCTGCGTTTATTGGTCATTCAAGAATTAATGGTCATTCTGGAGATTTTGGTCATTCTGGATTTATTGGTTATTCTGTGGTTATTGTTCATTCTGGGGCTTATTGGTCATTATAGGTTTAATGGTCATTCTGTGGGTTAATGGTCATTCTTAGGGTTATTTGTCACTCTGGGTGTTAATGGTCATTCTGGGTTATTGGTCATTCTGGGGTTAATGGTTATTCTGGAGTTATTCATCATTCTGGGTTATTGGTCATTCTGGGGTTAATGGTCATTCTGCAGGGGGGTTATTGGTCATTATGGGGCGTTATTGGGGATTCTGGGGGTTTCCTGTTACCTCTGGTTGACCTTTGGTAGTTCTGAGAGTTTATAATATTGAACATTAGAACATCGTCCAGGGTCTTCAGCCATAATGTCGTGTGGATTGAAATAAACCCACTCAACCATCTTAACATTTTCTATCTCACACCTCTAATTATCATTCATCCATGTGCTGGCAAAATGTCACAATTGTACCAGCCTCCACCACCACACCTGGCAATGCATTCCAGGAACACACTACCTTAAACTTTCCTGCCTCATTTTACACAGATATCCTCTGATGTTTGGTATTGTCCCCATGGGAGGAAGTTTCTGTCGGTTCACCATATCTCTGCCTCTTGTAATCTTGTCGATCTCTATCAAATCTCCTCTCATCTTTTTTCGCTGTGAAAAGAAAAGCCCTAGCTCTGTTATCCTTGGCTCATAAGACATATTCTCTAATCCAGGCAACATCCTGCTCCCTCTCCAAAGCTTCCACATCCATCCTGTAATGAGATGTCATATTTGCTCATCATCCTGGGTGTTTTCTGGTAGTGCCGGGGTTTGCAGGTTATTCTGCTGGTGGTTCTGAAAGTTTAATGGCCATTCTGGGTATTTGATAGTCATTCTGGAGGCTTGCTGGTAGTTCTGGGATTGCGCTGATCATCCTGGGGGTATCCTGGTGATGACACGGTGAGTGTGGCAGAAGCATCATTGTTATAGCACCAGTGACCTGGTTCAAATCCTGGGCTGTCTGTAAGGAGTTTCTGTGTTCTCCCGGGTCTTCATAGGTTTCCTGCTGCTCTGGTTTCCTCCCACCCTTCAAAACGTATGGGGCCGGAGGTTAATTTAAGTATATTTGAGTGATACAGGTTTAATGGCCAGAAAAGGATTCTACCATGCCGTAAATAAAACTTCAGAAACATTCTCACACTTCTGGTGGTTTGCAGGTCATTCTGGGGTGATCCTGGTAGTCCTGGTCATTTACTGGTCATTCTCAAGATTTCCCAGTAGTTCTGGGAGGTGCACCTCCTCATTCTGGGGGCTTCCTGTTTGTTCTAGCTGGTCATTCTGTGGGGGGTGGGGGGGGGTGGGGTTGCTTATAATTCTGATGACTTTCTGCTTACCGTGGAGGTAGTTAGAACCAGAGAACATTACAGCACAGAAACTGACCTTTCGGCCCTTCTCGACTAAGCCGTACTCCCACTGACCTGCACCATTCCATAGCCCACCATACCCATCCCATCCATGCACCTGTCCAAACATTTCTTAACTGATAAATGCCCTTATTCACCACTTTAGCTGGCAGCTCATTCCATACTCCCACTACTCTCTCTGTGAAGAAGTTCCCCCTTAAATTTCCCCTAATCTTTTCCCCTTTCACCTTTATCCCGTCCTCTGGTTTGTATCTCACCTCAGTGGAAAAAAAAGCCTACTTTAATTTACTCTGTCTATGCCCCTCATAATGTTGTATCTCTCTCTCAAATCTCCCCTCATTCTTCTACGGCCCTGGGAATAAAGTTCTAACCTGTTTAACCTTTCTCTGTCCTCAGTTTCCTGAAATCCTGGCAACAGTTTAGTACTCTCTCAATCTTACTGATATCTTTCCTGTAGTTAGGTGACCAAAACTGCATTGGCCTCACCAATGTCTTATACAACTTTACCATACATCTTAACTCCTGGACTCAGTACTTTTGATTTATGAAGGCCTGTATGCCAAAAGCTTGCTTTACAACCCTGTGGTAACAGCAGCACGGTTAGTATAGCAGTTCAGTGCAATGCTGTTACTGTTCCAGCAATCAGGTCCAGGTTGAAATCCCGTGCTGTTTGTAAGGAGTTTGTACATTTTTCCCATGTCTATGTTGGTTTTCCCCAGGGCTCCTGTTTCCTCCCACCGTTCAAACTGTACCAGGGTTGTAAGTCAATTGGGTGTCATTGGTGGCATGGGGTCGTGAAAGGGACTATTACTATGCTGTATGTCTAAATTTCAATTTAATTTAAATTTTAAATCTATCTATGATGCCACTTTCAGGGAATTATGTATCTGTATTCCCAAATCCATTTGTTCTACCGTACTCCTCAGTGCCCTACCATTTACCATGTATGCCCAACCTTGGTTTGTCCTTCCAAAATGTAGCACCTCACACTTGTCTGCATTAAATTCCATCTGCCTTTTTTCAGCCCATTTTTCCAGCTGGTCCAGATTCCTCTGCAAGCTTTGAAAGCCTTCCTCGCTGTCCAAATCACCTCCCATCTTAGTGTCATTTGCAGATCATTGATATACAGGTAAGATGACAATGGTCCCAGCACTGAGAGGCCCAGCACTAGTTGCAGGATTCCATTCTGAGAACTACTCTCTGGCTTCTCCCACACAGCAAATGTCGAATTCAGTTTACTAATTCATCATAACTACCTCGCGCCTGGACCTTCCTGACTAACCTCCCACAAGTATCAGAATTAGAATCAGAATCAGGATTTATTATCATGAACAAGTCAGGAAATTCGGTGTTTTGCAGCTGCATCAGAGTGCAAACATTCATCTTATAAATATCTTATGACATAATCTATAAATAATAAAATAATAGCAATAATAGTGTAGGAAATGCAAGGCAGTGTCTGTGGTTCATGGATCATTCAGGAATCTGATGGCAGTGGGGTAGAAGCTGTCCTTGAACCACTGAATGCTCGTCTTTAGGCTCCTGTACCATTTTCCTGATGGTAGCCAAGTGAAGAGGGCATGGCCTGAGTGGGTCCTTGAGGATAGAAGCTTTATTTTTAATACACTGCCTCTTGTAGATGTCCTCGGGTGAGTGGAGTCTGGTGCCTGTGATATTACAGGCCGAGTTAACAACCCTCTGGAGTTTATTCTTGTCCTGTGCATTGGCACCTCCACACCAGGTAGTGATGCAACCAGCCAGAATGCTTTCAATAGTTCACCTGTTTACCATAGATTTCGGTGATGTTCAGAATCGACTCAGATACCTCACAAAGTTAAGCCGCTGGCGAGCCTTCTTTGTAATTGCATCAACATGGAGGCTCCAGGACAGATCCTTTGAGATGTTGATACCCAGGAATTTGAAGTTCTTGACCCTCTCCACTACTGAGGTCTCGATGAGGACTGGATCATGTTCCCCTGACTTCATCCTGAAGTCCACAATCATCTCCTTTATTTTGCTGCCATTGAGCGCAAGGTTGTTGTCGTTACACCATTTAATGAGCTGATCTCTCTCCCTCCTGTTCGCTTCCTCGTTGCTGTTTGTGAATCTGCTGACAACTGTGGGGTCTTCAGCAAACTTGTAGACAGTATTGAAATTGTGCCTGGCCACACAGTAACAGTCATCACCTCTGGTCGTTTCCCCTCCATGGCCACCAACTTCATTCTCTCCCACCCTCGCACTTCCCATTTTTACCTTCTACCCAAGATACACAAACCCAACCATCCAGGTAGACCCATTGTTTCTGCCTGCTCCTGCCCCACTGAACTAACTTCATCCTACATCGACTTTATCTTTTCTCCCCTGGTCCAATCCCTCCCCATCTACATCCCTGACACCTCGCATGACCCCAATCTCCTCAATGACTTCAGATTCCCTGAAAAGGACCACCCCATCTTCATGATGGATGTCTAATCCCTTTATACCTCTATCCCCCACACAGAAGGTCAAAAGCACCATTTATTTCTGGACCAAAGACCCGACCAGTCACCCTCTACCACCAACTCCCTCGGTCTGGCAGAACATCCTCACTCTAAACACCTTCTCCTTTAACTCATCCCACTTCCTCCAAATCAAAGGAGTAGCCATGGGTACCCACATGGGTCCCAGCTATGCCTGCCTGTTTGTGGGCTTTGAGGAGCAATTCATGCTGCAAGCCTACACAGGCAAGACCCCTCAATTCTCCCTCCAGTATAACAACGACCACGTTGAGGTTGCCTCATGCCCAACGATGAGCTTGTCGATTTTATCCACTTCGCGGACAAATTCTACCCTGATATCAAACTCACCTGGTCCATCTCCGACAACACTCTTCCCTTCCTGGATCTCTCTGTCTCTGGCGACTTAGACTACACCTCCTCACTCCCTGTCCCCTGCAGGGATTCCATCCTCTTCTCTCAATTTCTCCATCTCCACTGCATTTGTTCCCAAGATGAAGTCTTCCAGTCCAGATCTTCTGAAATATCTGCCTTCTTCCACATATATGACTGGAGGTGATGAAGTTGGAGATGGTGTTGGAAACAGTGGCTTGATGTGTGGTAGTGGCGTCTTGTGGGAAGGGACAATAGGAGGAGGGGTCTGAGAGCTGTTGACTGGCCTCAGCAAGGTCAGTGCGTCAGACCACAAGTTTTTCAAGGAGGTTACCAGGAAAGTTGAAGAAGGAAAGGCCCTCACCCGCATCTCTGCCATCTCCCACTCATCTGGGCTGGTCCCCTCTGTGCCCAGCCATGACAAACTTAGAATCTCCCTTATCCTCACCTACAATCCCACCAGCCTCCGCATCCAACACATTATCTGCCAGAATTTCTGGCACTTACTACAGGATCCCACCACCAGCCACAATTTTCCTTCTTTTCCCCTCTCGGCCTCTGCAGACACCGTTCCCTTAGCGAATCCCTCATGCACTCATCGCTTCCCACCCATCGCATCCCCAGCGCCTTCCCCCGTTCCCACGGAGGTGCAACATCTGCGCCCACACTTCCTCTCTCACCACAGTCCAGGGCCCCAAACAGGTCTTTCACATGAAGGGTCACTTCACTTGTAGATCCAGAGGACTTATTTACTACATCTGGTGCACCTTTTGTGACATTCTCTACATCGGAGAGACCGGTCGCAGACTGGGAGATCACTTCGCTCAGTACGTCTGCTCTGTTTGCAACGACAGCGACCTCCCAGTGACCAACCATTTCAATTCTGGGTCACATTCTGTAGCACGTTGAATGACTCAAAGACTTGTTGACTCAAACCAAGGCTTTTAATAGCAAAAGACTGGAGCATATTACATCGAGATTGACAGTCCAGACTGACCTGGGTCTGGTTAGGAGCAGCCCTTTATGACCTGCCTGTGGGCGTGGCTCAGATCTCAGCCAATCTTCTTTGGCTTGGCTTCGCGGATGAAGATTAATGGAGGGGGTAAATGTCCACGTCAGCTGCAGGCTCGTTTGTGGCTGACAAGTCCGATGCGGGACAGGCAGACACGGTTGCAGCGGTTGCAGGGGAAAATTGGTGGGTTGGGGTTCGGTGTTGGGTTTTTCCTCCTTTGCCTTTTGTCAGTGAGGTGGGCTCTGCGGTCTTCTTCAAAGGAGGTTGCTGCCCGCCGAACTGTGAGGCGCCAAGATGCACGGTTTGAGGCGAGATCAGCCCACTGGCGGTGGTCAATGTGGCAGGCACCAAGAGATTTCTTTAGGCAGTCCTTGTACCTTTTCTTTCCAATCACTATATTTAAATATATACAAATATATACATTGGCGATAGTATCCTGTACTATCACACACTCCTGCACATACATGTCTGTCCATGGCTTTATGTACTGTCCCAACCTGACCACCCGCAGATTGGAGGAACAACACCTTATTTTCCATCTGGGCACTCATCAGCCACATGACATAAACTTTACTACTTTCCATTAAACCTGTTTGCCTTTGCTTTCCCCTCCCCCTTTTCCAGTTTCTCCAGTTCCTCCATCCATCCAGTCATCCCTCCTCCCCCTCTCTTGCTGTCTCCTCCCTCCTTTCTCCACCTATCATCTCCTGTATTTGCCAACCCCCCCCCCCCCTCCCCACCAACTCTTTTGTTCAGACATTCTCATTCTTTGATGAAGAGCTCAAGCCTAAAACATTGGTTCTGTATCTTTATCTTTGCTGCATTAAAGGACACTGTTTGACCTGCTGAGTTTCTCCAGCATTTTGGTTTTTTTTCCTCAAAAAACTCTATAAGACTGGTTAAACACAACCTACCACGCACAATGCAATGTTGACTGTCAGTCCCTGAAAATTTAAATACGTATATCTGATCTCTTAGAACACTTTCCAATAATTTACCTACTCTTTTTCTTTCTTCTTTGGCTTGGCTTCGCGGACGAAGATTTATGGAGGGGTAATGTCCACGTCAGCTGCAGGCTCGTTTGTGGCTGACAAGTTCGATGCGGGACAGGCAGACATGGTTGCAGCGGTTGCAAGGGAAAATTGGTTGGTTGGGGTTGGGTGTTGGGTTTTTCCTCCTTTGTCTTTTGTCAGTGAGGTGGGCTCTGCGGTCTTGTCTCCGCTCCATCCTCAACATTGATTGGAGCGACTTCAACTCCAACATCGAAGTACTCGAGATGGCAGAGGCCGACAGCATCGAATCCACGTTGCTGAAGATCAAACTGTGCTGGGTAGGTCACGTCTCCAGAATAGAGGACCATTGCCTTCCCAAGATCGTGTTATATGGCGAGCTCTCCACTGGCCACCGAGACAGAGGTGCACCAAAGAAGAGGTACAAGGACTGCCTAAAGAAAGCTCTTGGTGCCTGCCACAACTTACCTACTACTGACAACAGAATCACTGCCCTATATTTTCCTGGGTAACTTTTGAAGCCTTTTTTAAACAACAAAACAACATGACCCACCCTCCAATCCTTCCACATCTCACCTGTGGCTAAAGACATTTTAAATATTTCTGCCAGGGTCCTCAATGTCTACACTAGCCTTTCTCAAGGTCCAAGGGATTTATCCACCCGTATTTGCTTTCAGACTGCAAGCTCCCACTCCTCTTTAATCTGTATAGGTTCCATGACCACACTGCTTGTTTTCATTACTTCCCTCAACTCTGTACCCATTTCCTGAGTAAATACTGTTGCAAATAAAATTTAAGATTTCCCCTATCTCTTCTAACTCTATAAATAGCCAACCACTCTGATATGCAATTTTGTCCCTTGCTAACCTTTTGCTCTTAATATATCTGTAGAAACACAGGATTTTCCTTAATGTCATATCTTCTTTTAGCCTTCCTGATTTCCTTCTTAAGGTTTTGTATTTTTATACCCCTCAAGTATCTCATTTGCTCCATGTTGCCTATACCTGCTGCACACCTTTCTATTATTCTTAACTAGATTCCCATTATTCCTGGAAACAAGGTTCCCTATCCCTGCTAACCTTGCCTTTAATCCTGACAGGAACCTACAAACTCTGTGCAGTACTCTCAAAATTTCACCCTTGAAGGCCTTTCACTTAACGAATACATCAATGCCAGAAAACAACTTGACCCAGTCCGCAGATTCTGGATCTTTTCTCATTTCCTCAAAATTGTTTTTTCTCCAATTTAAAATCTCAACCTGAGACCTATCCTTCTCCATAATTAACTTGAAACTAATGGCATTATGATTACTGGACCCAAAATGTTCCCCTGCAAATACTTCTGTCACCTGTCCTGTCTCGTTCCATAATAGGAGATCCAGTATTGCACTATCTCTAGTTGGTACCTCTATATATTGATTTAGAAAACTTTCCTGAACACATTGACAAACTCCAAGCCATCCAGCCCTTTTAAAATATGGGAGCCCCAGTCAATGTGTGGAAAGTTAAAAGCTCCCATTATCACAACTTCATGTTTCCTGCAGCTGGCTGCCGTCTCTCTGCAGATTTGCACCTCCAATTCTCGCTGACTGTTGGGCTGTCTATAATACAACCTCATGAGTGTGGTCACATCTTTCCTGTTCCTCTGCTCCACAGTAGAAAAGCCTTCTGGGTTGTCCTGTCTGAGCACGGTTCTGGGTGTTTGCTGATAGATCGTTTATTGGTTATTCTTGGGTATTCTTGGTCATGCTCGGGATTTGATGGTTGTTCCAGTGGTTTGATGCTCATTCCAGGGGTTTAGGGGTTTCACTTGTAGTTTTGGTGGCTTTCCAGTAGTTCTGTGGGGGTGGGGGGGTTGCTGGTCATTGTGGGAGCTTGCTGGTCATTCTAGTTTTTTGCTGGTCATTCTGGGGCTTTCCTGTTGTTCTGGTAGTTTTATTTTAATTTAGACATAGAGCACGGTAACAGGTCTTTCTGGTCCATGAGCCCAGTGCCATCCAAATACTGTAAAACCCTTGGTATCCAGAATTCAAGCAACCAGCAGCCTCAAAAACTGGCAAAAAAAATCAAGGAAAATAACTTTCAAAAATTAAAACAAATAAGAATAAAATAATGTGTAAAAATATGTAAGTTTAATATCGTAAATATAAATGTTCTATGTAGTAACACATAAACCCTTGGTGAAGATGGGAGGAAATATTCAGCCAGTGGAGTCCTCCAGTTGTGGTTTGCTCGTAGCAGCTGTTTGAATAAAGTTGTGTGAAACAGCAATGGTTTCACCCAGGATGAAGAGCTGGTTGATGCCACTCGCCGTTGGGGTGACTCCCTTAAAATGTCTCCTTATTCCTGCTTAGTAAGAGTCTCCCTGGTCAGGTGCATTATCTATAAGTTTGGGTGAGGAAGGGTTAATCATCTATAATGTCATTGTCTGTCTCTCGGGCAGCTCTGTGGAGGGGAAGATGCAGCAACAGTTAAATGTTTTCGAGGAATGTGACTGAAAAAATTAAATGCTTTAAGATTTATGTATTCATGCAAGTGAAATTAGTTCACTGTAAGTCCAGTATAGCAGTCTTGTCTTTTAAACTGTTTTCTAAATGCAGTTAAGCATTGTTAGGGCAAGTTTCAAGCAACCGGAAAATACACATCCAGCATCTACCAATCTCCATAGGTGCCAGATACCAAGGGTTTTACTGTACCCCAATTAACCTACAACCCCCGTATGTTTTGAAGGGTGGGAGGAAACCAGAGCACGTGGAGGAAACCCTCGTAGATGCAGAAAATATAAAAATTCCTTTCAGACAGCGGCAGATTTGAACCTGGATTGCTGGTGCTATAACAACCTTGCACTGACCTGCTGCACTAAATGTACTACTCATTGCTGGCCATTCTAGTGGGGAGGTTAAATCTTAAATTTAGACATACAGCACAGTAACAGGTCCTTTTGGCCCACGAGTCCGTGTCTCCCAATTAACACCAAATTGACCTACATCCCTGGTACGCTTTGAATGGTGGGAGGAAACTGGAGCCCCTGAGGGAAACCCACCTGGACATGGGAAGAATGTACAAGCTCCTTACAGACAGCACAGGATTCGAACCCCATTCCTGATCGCTGGCGCTGTGCTACCCATGTCGGTAATTGTGATTGTTGCTGTTAGTTCTGAGTGTTTATTGGTAATGTTATGGGTCCAGAGGACCCCAAAGCCCAGCAGCAATAGATGGACCAATACAAAGTGTTACTTAAACAAAAGTTGCTTTTAATTATCTTTGATCATATGAAAACAGAATCAAACTTTAACTTATCTCTATTGACTTACTTAACCTACTTAACCCCCCTCTAATTCTAAGCACACGTGTGTGTAATGTGTATATAAGTTTAGAAACATTCTTTGCTTCACAGTCCAGTCTCACTGGTTGCAGGCAATTCTTGTATTGTGCACAGAAGTTAGCATTAATAAAGTTCACCAGGCTTTGGTGCTGAACAGGTAAATGGTTACCATTCAGAAGGGTTCTTGTTGGTTTTCAGAGAGAGTTTTCTCATTCCAGGACACCTACTCCAGTGTCTTGCTGACAAAACCTGCCCCCCTTCAGGGTTCTCCAGATGATAACCTCTTTCTTTCAGGTCATCACAGAGTTCCTTTCTGTTTCACCTATTCCAAGGGGAACACCAGACAGCCAGTCCTCTCCTTTGACCAGGTCTCTTCCAAAGCTTGCCAGCTTGTCCCTCTGGAACCGAAGTCTCTGTCTCTCCTCTCTCTCTCTCTCTCGACCTCTCACTCTGAGAGCAAAGCTGTTCTGCCTCTGCATGCAAAGATCACCTGCTCTTCCAGACAGCAACCTGTTTTCCAGACAAAGCTGCTGCTGTATGTTGCTACATTGTTGCCTTTAGCAAATAGCACTCCATCATGAATATGTGAGCACTCTGGAAACATTCTGTGTTTTAAAGTGTTTGTGTGTGACCTGCTCCAACAAACCTTTCCAAATTTATCTCCCAAACACCTCTACACACTCTGTCACAGTAGTTCTGAGGTTTTCTTGACATTCTGGGTATTTGACCATAAGACATGGGAGCAGAAATAAGCTATTTAGCCCATTGAGTTTTCCCTGCCATTTAATCATGAGCTGATCTATTTTCCCACTCAGCCTCACTGCCTGGCCTTCTCCCCATAACCTTTGATGCCCTGGCTAATCAAAACTCTGCTTTAAATCCACCCTATAATCCGGTCTTCACAACCACCTGTGGCAACAAACACCGCAGATTTTCCATCCTCTGGCTAAATAAATTCTTCTGCCTCTCTGTTCTAAGCAAACACCCTTCAATTCTGAAGTTCGGTCCTGTTGTTCTAGACTCTCTTGCCATGGGTAAAAACCTTTTTACATCTACTCTGCCATGCCTTTCAACATTCAAAAAGTTTCAAAGAGATCCCCCTCATTCTCCTAAATTCCAGTGGGAAAAGGCCAAGAGGTGTCGAACACTCCTCATGTGATAACCCTGTTATTCCCAGAACCATCCTCTGATCCCCCTCCATCGTCAACACATCTTTTTTTCAATAAGGAGCCCAAACCTGCTCACCATTACTGCAAGGGAGGTCTTTCCAATGTCTTCAACATCACATCCCTGCTCTTATATTCTATTCATCTTGAAATGAACGCCAGCATTACATTTGCCTTCTTCACCACCGACTCAACCTGCAAGTTTACCTTCAGGCTCTCCTGTGTGAGGACTCCCAGATCCCTTTGCAACTGGGGATTTTCAATTTTCTCCCCATTGAGAAGTAGTTGGGCCCATTTATTTTTTTCTACCACATTGCATGACCGTTCATTTTCCAACATTGTATTTCATTTGGCCATTTCTCTGCCCTTTCTGCAGCCTCCCTGTTTCCTCCACACTACCTGCTCCTCCTGTCATCTGCAAACTTGGCTACAAATCTAAATCGTCAATATACGTCTGTGTATATTAGCAGCCCCAACACCAGCTCCTGTGGAACACCACTAGTAACTGGCACCAACCCTGCATTCTGACTCTCTGCTTCCTGCCAATCCTGCCATGCTAGCATGTTTCCTGTTATACCAGGGGCTCTTAACTTGTTAAGTAGCCTCATGTTCGGCACCTTGTAACTGTGGGGGTTTGCCAGTAATTCACCACAATGAAGGCATTTCCAAAAATGGAAACAATTAACTGTAAAGCAACATTGACTGTTTCTGAGGTTCGGCAGAGTTCATTCTCTTTCCCATTTGTTTTCTACTGAAGTGCTGTTAAACCTTCTCTTATCATCTCTTCTTCCACTTCAAGATTTTCATGATGTAAAGCCTGGTCCTGGCCTTGAGTTAATCGTAACGATCTCTGGCTCCTGTTGCCCAGTGACACAGCAATATCCATTTCCTGCATGCCGCCTGGGGCCATCGTCAAAACAGAAATGACCCTGCACAGCAGGTTGGTCTTTGGTGGCGTTACCCAGTTACTGCTATTGCAGATTCTGTCCTAAGAACCCCATTCATCTGAACACTCTGCAACCCTGAGCTTCCATCCTCCAGGCTGTTGATCATTCACATATCAGTAGCCACATGTAAGCCTTTCATTAGTACTTGTAGATCTCCCTTCGAGTGGGTTTCTTCCAAATGCCAGCAAGTTCCTGGGAAACCCTTCTTGGATTTCATTGGCTCTCCACTTGACCCCCGCTAGGGACAAATTATGGGCAGACAATACTGTTTGGCCCAGCAGGTGAGCCTTTAGTCTTCACAACCAGAGCCGTCCATTGACCCTCTCAGAGAATAGAGGGTGGAGGTGGATTCAAAGGAGTGAGGTGGAAGGTTTTTTTTATCTGCTGTACTGCACAAAATCCAACGCTCCACCAACATCAGGAGAACCAGATTATTTGGCCAGCTCACTCTTGGGCATCAATGACAATTGCCTTGTTGAAGCAGTGATGATGCTTCTCAATGTCTTTTCTTGACGCATCATGGGACATGTGATGATTTCACAGGATTCAACCTTCTATTTGGTTTCATTGTCAAGAATGACAACATAATCTTCATGTTCCTTCTCCTGGCTATGTCCATTTAAAGGACCTGCATATTTAGAACATGGGGGAAAGGATGGAACTTTTTTTTGACACCAAGCACTTTGATCCATTCAAACAGAACACATCCTGATCCTCTGCAGTTCAAACATCAACCTCGTCTGACTCACTAACCCTCGGAGCCAAGCCCTTTGCGATGTGGTGTCTTTCCAGTAAAGCAACTTGCTACTCCCAGCAAGTCAACACACTGGAGGAGGATGAGTGTGGAGTTTATTAAAGGAATAATAGAAAGGCAACAATGCAGAACCAGTCTGGTGGAATGTGAACTAGGCTTGGAAGAACACAACGGTGGAGCAAGAAAACGGAGTCAAAATTCCACAAACAGTGGCAAACTTTTTACCCTAGGCTACAGCAGCAGATGCTTCATTTGGCTCTAGATTGTTGGCTGGAGAACTTACTGAACGACTGTACAGTAATTATAAGGTCCTGCCATTGTGAAAGAAATGGAGGAGAAACAGGGTCTTGGGTGGTGGGAGGGGGGAGGGGGCGGTCAGGAAATGGGACCTATCATCTATAGTAAAGCAGAATTGGTGACAGTGGGTTCTTGATAGTTGCTTCAGGTTAAAGGGGTGCCAGAGGGGCAAGCGTGCAGAGGGATTGGAAATCTGGCTGGGAAGGAATAAGTTAAGTAAAAGTTAAGAATGAGCTGCAGCTGTCACAATCACCTGTTTCAGTGCAGCTGTGCACAACTCTCAGCCTCAGGCAGCACTGGCCAGATTGAAGCAGTGGAAAAGGAGAAAGAAAAAAGACAGACAGAGACAGAGTGAGTGAGAGAGAGAGAGAGAGAGAGAGAGAGACACACACACACACAGACAGAGACAGAGACAGAGAGAGACACACACAGACAGACAGAGGGACAGACAGAGACAGAGAGAGACACACAGACAGATAGAGACACAGACAGACAGAGAGACACAGACAGACAGACAGAGAGACACACACAGACAGAGAGACAGACAGACAAACAGACAGACATACAGACAGAGACAGACAGACAGAGACAGAGAGAGTGAAAGAGAAAGAGAGAGAGAGATCTTCACAAGTTACAGCTCCTACTGATGAGACATTTGTATTTCTGTGGCTCTCTAAATCAGGCAGTGCTGTTATGCAGACAAATAATTTCCTCTGGGTACTGGTGAATCCAGAATAAGTTAAGATTAGAGCAAAGACATTCAACAGATGGCAGTGAAATCTGAGAGTCAGGATATGCAAAGTCGATGGAAACAGTCACACAACATCAGTAGAGTCAAGAGGGAGGGGGTGTAGTGATGAAGAGTAAATCATATTCAAATGTTAAATAGAGCTGTCCGATGGAGTGACTGGTCTACACTTGCTCATTGGAAGGACTTTTAGCCCCCCCCCCCACCCCCCCACCCCAGCCGTTTCCTTTGGTCAATGATGTGGTGTTGGAAACCTCGTTGATCGTGGCTGCTTCCTGCTCCCTTGCCCAAGGGATCACTCTCCACTCCTCACACACCATGATGTGATGACCAATCTGGGAAGCTGGTGGGGGACAAGGCAGTGTGGGTGGAAGGGGTGGGGGGCGTTGCATTTATATCTCTCTTTCTGGTTCTGAGTGCAGGGAGAATGTGATGCTGTTGCTTCCTGGACATGTGAAATATTGATGTGCCATATCATGTATCTCTCTAATCCTGAGTTAAAAGCCATCTGCAGTAACATTGTACTGATAGGTCTAACAGTCCCTCTTATTGTGTAACGCTTGGCACAGACCATATATAAATGTGAAGGATCCATTTCATAGTTATTCTCATTGCAAACTGACAGGTTTTGCTTGAACTGTGGTCAGAGCCTTTGACCAATAAAAAAACAATTTGGCTTTCAACATTCCACCTTTTGACCTTTAAACAAAACCCTCCCCTCTGAATCAGAATTATCGTGCTTGAACTGAGGGTCCTTGAATGAAGTCAAGTGGCAATGAGGAGCAATGCATTCCTCACATGCGTTGGACGTCTTGGGATGTTGCGAGCAGGCCCCTTAAGTTTTCTCCTGGGTACTATCGCAAACCTTTATGGAGAAACTGAGATGCATTCTCGGTGTCAGCTTCAGAAGTGCTGTAATCGATTAAAGGAAATGAAGGCCAGACCGTTCCATTGTTTATCGCATTTTCCAGTTATTTCAGTTTAAAGTTTATCTTGCTACTGGTGAGGAGTGAACTTCGTTGTGTTGACGGTCCTTTGCGTTTGAAAGTTATCTTTCATCTTTGTGAAATAATTCCCGGAATTTTGGACAAAGCAGGTGCCCTGAAGGGGCCTCCTCCTGTGGGAATTTTTCTGGAATTCCACAGATAATCCTTTAGCCTTTCCATTTCCTATCCTCTCGGTGACATTTCCTCTGATCCTTGCGTAGTCTGGGTCACCGTGTCTTCCGGGCACAGCAGGGTCAATGTTTTCAAGTCCCTGCAGATCTCACATCGTTGATGATTAGGCTTTAACGGCATGTGGATGCTTGGAATGTAGCTTTATGGTGGATGGATTCTAGGATATTTTAGGGAGTTATATTCCCTGTTAAATATACCTCATCTGTTTACAGACAATGATGAAAAATGCTGGCAGATTTTCACCCTGGTTAAGGCTGAGCGACTTTTCACAAACACTTTTCACAAATGTGTAGCAGGTCACAGGGCATTCATAGGAAGTAAAACGCAGACAACATTTTTGGGCCCAAGCCCTGGTCAGGTATGTTGAACTTGCTGCTGAACTTCTCCAGCATTATGTGTCTTTTGCTTCAGCCACGGTGTCTGCAGAATTTTGTGATTTACCTCTTCCCATTTTATCCTCCTCACCTTCCAGTCAACCTCCTTCAGATGGCATCACTCAGTTACACAATTTGCTTTACAATGGCCAATTCGATAATGAGGTGATTGCTGTGCACAATTACAACAGCCTAACAGCAACGTTGTAGAAAAAAAACTTCCAATTAAATTACCAAGCAGAAATAGATAATAAATATCCACAGTTCGTCTTCCAGCTAATAATTAAGTGGACCATTTAGACAAAAGCTGACAGTGAGGAAAGGAAACTTTGGTTACAAAACAATATTGTGCCAGCTGATAAATTGGAGAGCAATTTAATCCTGGTTAAGGTGAGGTGTTACATTTTGGGCAGGTCTAATAGGGTAGTTCACACACATCAGCCTCTTTTAAATTGCAGCACCTGCAATTGGGTTGTAGAATAGAGGCAAAGGCAAATCATGTTGCAAATTTATAAAATTGTTAGAGTACTGTGAACAGTTCCAGTAACCACACAAACAGATGGGATATGATTACATTTGGAAGAGGGGCAGTAGGGATTCACCAGGATACATCTGGGATGAAAGACCCTATAAAGAGAGGTTGAATATGCTGGATTAGTTTTCCTGAGAGTGAAGGAGGCTGAAGGGGAAGCTGACAGAGGTGTACAGATTTATGAGAGGGTAAATAGTGGGAAACTTTTCCCTGTGGTCAAAGTGTCCCAGACCGTGTCTGCAATGCACCACAAGAACTCACTGACACTTCTAATGACTGCTTCCACCACTAAAAATTCCAAGGCTATCAGGTGCATCAGTACCAGAACACCACAGGGCTGCAAACTCCGCCCCCTGCTCTACTCACTTTACGCCTATGAGACTGGCTTGGTACAACAACAACACCATTTTCAAATTTGCTCATGATGCCATGGTAGTGGGTTGTATATAAAGAAAGGTGATGAACAAAAGTGAAAAACAGGTGTATAATCCAGGGATCAGAGGTGGAGAGGATGAGTTGGGAGTCACTATCTCGGAGGATCTTTCCTGGACCTAACACACCAATGGCATCATGAAGAAAGCACGTCAGTGCCTCTACTTCGTTAGGAAGTTGCGGAGGTTTGGTATGACATCAGAAGCCCTGGCAAATTTCTAAAGATGTGTGTTGGAAAGTCTCCTGACCACCTGCATCAGAGTCTGGTATGGGAACACCAATATCCCTGAATGGAAAGCCCTGCAAAAGGCAGTGGAACAGCCCAGGAAATCACGGGCAAACCTTCCTCACCGTTGAAAACATCTACAGGGAACGCTGCCGTCGGAAAGCAGCAGTAATCATCAAGGATCCACACTACCCGGCACATGCTCTGTTCTCACTGCTGCCATTAGAAAGGAGGTCTAGGTGTCACATTACTCACACCACCAGGTTCAGGAACAGCTACTCCCACTCCACCATCAGACTCCTCAACGACAAACACAATGGGGGACTCATTTAAAGACTTTTAGTTTTATACTTTATTGATTTTTTTCTCTCTCTGTATAGCAGTCAGTTTGTTTACATTTCTTTATTTGTTCACATATCTTCTTGAGTACAGTTTTTTTGCACTACTAACAAATGGTAATTCTGTTTCACTCACAGGAAAAAGAATCTCAAGTTTGTATGTGATGTCATAGATAGACATGTAGGCATTGGAATGAGGTGTGGAATTAAAATGGTTAGCCAGGAAGAGGTCCCTGTTATTGCAGTAGTCAGAGCGAAGGTTCTCAATGAAACAATCTCCCGTTATGTGACCAGTCTCTCTGATGTAGAGCAGGACACTATGCAGTGGAAGATTACTCCTGCCGATGTGTTGCTTCCCTTGGAAGGACTGTTTGGGCCTCCAAATGGTGATAATAGAGAAGGTGTGGGCACAAGTGTTGTATTTTCTACAAACACAGGGGTAGGTATGGAGGAGGCGAAGAGTGGGAAGGAATTCTTTCCTGCCCTCTATTCATGTTAATCTATGGTATCAAGGCTGTTGGCATGTGTTCATCCCCCCCATTCTCTCTTCCCTCCTCCCTCCACCTTTATATGCAGGTGACAAAGGGCTCAGGCCTGTAACGCTGGTGACATACCTTTGCCTCCTGTGGATGCACATGCCCATGGCTACCCCTTTGACTTGGATGAAGTGGGATGAGTCAAAAGAGAAGTTATTCAGGCAGAGGGGACTGGTTGGGTCTGTTGTTCAGGAAGAAAAGAAGGGCTTTGAGTGTTTCAGTATGGGGAATGGAAGTGCATAACGATTGGGTGCCCATGATGGAAAATGAGGCAGTTGAGATAATGGAAGTGGAAGTTGTTGAAGTGATGGGGGTTATGGGAGGTATTGTGGATTGTAGGGACTGGAACAGGGGGACAACATTTAGTCAAGGTAAGATGGTTGTGCTACTTGCCATAGTGTTAATTAGCTCTGTGGTATTCCCAGCTTCTTGCAAATTCCTGATTTTTAAACACCTAAAACAACATATCAAATCACGAGCTCCTTCACCTCCTCCATCCAATTCACAGAACAAAATCAGATGACTGAAGATTCCCATTAGTGTGCACAATGGTCTTCTGACTTAAATCTGAGATCATTGAGAAATCAGAGAAGAGAGAATTCACAGACAGGGCTGTTAAAAGTTTGTATTTTAAACCATGGTCATTTAGTGATGTCAGCTGCAAATATTTGAAAAAGAAATGAAGTCATTACAGAACATCCAAAGCAATGACAGGGATCTATAACCTTGATGGAACTACTGTAATGGAGAGCAGGGAGCGGAGATAGGTGCTCCCCTACAGGGTCCAACCACTCACTCCAACTACCATCAGCTCCGTACAGGCTTTTATCAGCCTATTTAATGGAGCCAACAGTGGTTTCATTTAAAATATACCTCAACCGCGAGGTCTGGCCTATGATTGGCAGTGGCCACGAGGGGTTGCAGACTCCATAAAAGCAAAGGACTGTTATGGGGAACCAGAAAATGGGGAGAAAACACCCCATTTGAGAAGGAGAAAGAGGAGACAACCCATGAGACAGTGACCACAGAGGCGGACCAGTGAGGGTTTATGCAGCTGAAGGCACGCACGCAGCGGGCTGTTAGTAACTCAAAATGAGGAACCTATGCAGGCAATTGGGATTCTCACCAGGATGTGGACTGCTGGAGACTGGCCGGAGACTGCTGGAGACTGGCCAGAGACTGGCCGGAGACTGGCTGGGGGCTGGCTGGAGACTGGCTGAAGGGGTACCAGGTATTGGAACTGGGATGCAAGGTGCCAAGAACTCGAAAGGTTTCCTGATCATGTCAAAGGTTTGGATCTGGAGCTCAAGCTACTGATGGTTTGGGCTGCGGAGGCTGCAGGAGTGGTGGAGACAAATTCACTGTCACTCAGTGACTCTGGGGTAACTCTCTTTTGCTTCTCTTCCTCTGACTGTAAGAGGCACTTCAGCCAATGTCCGCCAACGGCCAATCTGTCTGCCTTATGGCAGCCTAAAGCAAATTCATTTAATATGACATTGCTTTCTATTACATGACAATAAAGGAATCTTGATCCTATTTAGATACATCTCCAAATGTTTCAGCGTAAATACCCATTGTTCTATCCATGGCCTCCTGCACTGCCAAACTGAAGCAAACCCAATTGGAGCAACAACACCTCATTATATCTCTGGGCTCTCTCCAAACAGATGGCATTCACATTGACTTCTCCAGTTTCCAGTAAAATCCATGCTGTCTCTCTCCTTTCCTCCAATTCCCCTTCCACTTCCCCCTCCATTCAGAGAGCAAGCTGCTCCAACAATCACTTTCCAACTTTTTTCTCTTTTCCCTTCCCATCCAAATCCACCTGCAGTATGACCTGTTAACCTCTACTCCTCCCCCTGACCCTTCCTCCCTCCCTCTCCTCTGCACCCCCCACAATTTTATTCAGGCACCTGCCTTCCTTTTGCTCAAACCTTGACGAAGATCTCAGGCCCAAAACATTTATGGTTTTTAGACTGCAGGCATGGAACGGCGCAATCAAGGAATTTTGTCGCCACACGGGGCAGTCTAAAATTTGGAGGCAATTCCTGCCCCGCGATTTATCCTGCGGGACCCCTACAACTTTTTGGAGGAAGCCTGCAGCATAAATCGTACAGGAAAAATTTGTTGACGGTCATCCGGTCTACTGCATGTCCAACCCCCAGGACTGTTGCACTCAAGTACTTGCAGTCTAAAAAGGCGCCCAGTTGTGAATGACCACATGGGCAGTAATTATTAATTTTTTTCTGGTATTTTGCTAACATTAAAAAGCATAATTGGTTACCTTTTACTTCCTGTAGAATTGTTCCAGCATTATTTCTCCATTGCACTACAATCACATCGTAGGCAGTTTAAAATATTCATGAAGGAGGTTTGGCCGCAGAAGGTGGGTGGGGTGTTGGATAATAAAAATGCTTTCAATTTTTGAGGCCGATGAAGATATAGGGATGATTTGGAATAGATGTAGAGTCTGGGAAGCGAATAGAATAAGAGAAGGTGGAAGTGATTGCAGTTTCCATGTTAGTCTGGGTGGACTATCGATGAGATGACATTTGGGGTTCAGTGTCCAGGATGTTGGTCAAACTCTGAGGTGATCAGAGTGAAGTAGGGAGATTTTGCGGCACAATCACAGCAACGAGTTGGTGGCAGAAATGAAATGTAATCAAGGAGAACATATAGTGGAAGCCGGGTTTGGGATCAGTCAAGGCATCAAAAATTCAACTGGTAGCAGGAAGTCCATTGGCAGATTGATTCTAACTCAGATTGAGAGAGAACAGCCTTAGTTTGTCAGCTGTCAATCAGCGGACGGTTTGCTTCATCCAGTAAGTCAGGCTTGGTGTCATTTATGTACAGAGGAATCTGAGCCATGGAACTGGTATTGAGGACTGGGCAGGGGATGGACACTGGACCAGCTAGCCAGGATAAGGCCTTTAGCAGTAATAAAATAAGCTGGATTTAATAAGACAAGAGTTGATCAAAAGAGATCGGTGGGGGATGTTGGTGGTGGTGGTTGGGGGGTAGGTGGGTCTAAAATAAAAACAGAGAATAATACAGACAGACAAGGTAACCACAGAGGGATAGACAAGACTGTCATGAGGGATAGACAAGGCTATCGTTGAGGGATATGTGAATGTGCCTGAACTGTCTGTGTTGTGAACTGGGTGTGTTACATCGGTGAGGAGGGCGTGTGCACACTAGAAGAGTCAATTTGTCAGCTAAAAGGGTCAGAACACTCACCTTGACAGGATGACAAACTCCTACACTGCTCCCAAATCCTTGATGACAGGATCCTGATTGTGAATCTCCTGCCAGCGATACTTTAGCCTGATGACCCTCTTGTGCCCTCTGCTGCAGAGCATGTGTTCTCCTTCATCACCTGCTCCACAATAAAGTGTAGACCTGATGGTGAAAACCATCTCCCTCACATCCAATTCTCAGACACTTGTATCAGTGGATACTTCAGTGGACATGTTTCTTTTAAGTTAGAGATATGGTGTCAATTGGCCTAATAACTGGACTGGAAAGGTGGGACCATTTATCAGTTATTCTTCATCTTCCTCCTCCTCCTCGAGTTGTGTGTTCTGAACTGGTTGAATGAATCCCATGTTGCAATCATAGACTCTGCCACAGTGGTACCTGCTATCTTCTCTACTATGGGCTGTTAAAGGCTAGAGGTCAGAAGAAACATCTCTTCTTCAAAGAGGCTTTCAGAATATCCTTAAATTATTTTCTTTACATTCGCTTCGCGTGAGAGAACTCTGACTGGAGTCAGCTTTTGAGAGTGTGATCAACATTTCTTGCCCAGCTTACATTAACAAGGCTAACAGGGTGTTTTGTCTTCAAAACCCACATTATGTGTTTAGAAGGATGCTCCCGTGGAGTGGGTCACCTGTGCAGGCCGACTTGTACAGGCGCAACAACTGTCCCTTTTTGCTGACCCTGCTTCTCTCCTCATTACTGCTGTCTGACGACCCATTGAGGAATTGTTAAGACTTCTATCTCAACTTTCCAGGATCGGCAATGCTCTGTTCCCTCTTTTAACTTTTCTGAACGATGAAGCATCACTTATATGTTCACTACGAGTTCTTTTTATCATCAAGGAAAAACAAAATGAAACACAACATCAGATTTTAGCATCAGATGAAAGGAAAATAATCAACCTGCTGGGTTGTGCGATGTTACTTGGTGCTGTCTTCTTCTTCTTTGGCTTGGCTTCGCGGACGAAGATTTAAGGAGGGGGTAAAAGTCCAAGTCAGCTGCAGGCTCGTTTGTGGCTGACAAGTCCGATGCGGGACAGGCAGACACGGTTGCAGCGGCTGCAGGGGAAAATTGGTTGGTTGGGGTTGGGTGTTGGGTTTTTCCTCCTTTGCCTTTTGTCAGTGAGGTGGGCTCTGCGGTCTTCTTCAAAGGAGGTTGCTGCCCGCCAAACTGTGAGGCGCCAAGATGCACGGTTTGAGGCGATATCAGCCCACTGGCGGTGGTCAATGTGGCAGGCACCAAGAGATTTCTTTAGGCAGTCCTTGTACCTTTTCTTTGGTGCACCTCTGTCACGGTGGCCAGTGGAGAGCTCGCCATATAACACAATCTTGGGAAGGCAATGGTCCTCCATTCTGGAGACGTGACCCATCCAGCGGAGCTGGATCTTCAGCAGCGTGGACTCGATGCTGTCGACCTCTGCCATCTCGAGTACTTCGACGTTAGGGATGAAAGCGCTCCAATGGATGTTGAGGATGGAGCGGAGACAACGCTGGTGGAAGCGTTCTAGGAGCCGTAGGTGATGCCGGTAGAGGACCCATGATTCGGAGCCGAAGAGGAGTGTGGGTATGACAACGGCTCTGTATACGCTTATCTTTGTGAGGTTTTTCAGTTGGTTGTTTTTCCAGACTCTTTTGTGTAGTCTTCCAAAGGCGCTATTTGCCTTGGCGAGTCTGTTGTCTATCTCATTGTCGATCCTTGCATCTGATGAAATGGTGCAGCCGAGATAGGTAAACTGGTTGACCGTTTTGAGTTTTGTGTGCCCGATGGAGATGTGGGGGGGCTGGTAGTCATGGTGGGGAGCTGGCTGATGGAGGACCTCAGTTTTCTTCAGGCTGACTTCCAGGCCAAACATTTTGGCAGTTTCCGCAAAACAGGACGTCAAGCGCTGAAGAGCTGGCTCTGAATGGGCAACTAAAGCGGCATCGTCTGCAAAGAGTAGTTCACGGACAAGTTTCTCTTGTGTCTTGGTGTGAGCTTGCAGGCGCCTCATTGCCTCCAAACTCGAAAACCTTCCGACAGGCCTCTCGGACCGAATCATGTCCATGCGACTCCCCCTTCAAAACAAGCGTCGCATCACCCTCATCAGTGTCTATGCTCCAACCCTCCAGGCAGAACCAGCAGAAAAGGATAAGTTCTACACCGACCTGCGCAACCTCATCCAACTTGGTGCTGTAGAGCCTTTAGAAATCCCACACAGGGTTAAAAGGGATAACACTGCAGTGAATATGTGTTCTATCTCAACAGCCATCTCTCCTCCCTGTGGGGTGGTGTTCTGTATATTTTTCCAATGGAGCTTTATCTGACTGTTCCAGATAATTGGTCACACTCTGGTGGCCTCATTAAACGAATGTACACGTCGAATTACGAAAAGCAGAAAAAAAAAATCTCTGGGCAGAACAGCTGTTGGGTGAGTTCATCTCCTACAAGGGCCTAAAGCCAGCTGTTCCTATCTGAATGTGTCAACGCTGCCCCGAATGGAGATTGATGGAAGTGAACACGTTCTTCGGGATGTCAGGTGGTAATTTCCTGTAATAAACATCCCTTTGTGTCATTGATTCTTTTTCCTTTTGTTAGAGTGCACACATCACTTGTTTTTTTTTTAATTTTGTTGGCACATATTTAGTCTTAATCAATGGTAGAAGCTGGCAAACTGGAGCAAGGCACTGAGTTTGATAGGAGTGGGTTTATCATGCAAATTGACCTGCTCGGCTTCCTTCCAAAGTATTTGTTAATGGACAAAATATGCCCAACAGAATTTACATCACCTGCAGGCTTGAAGATTTTAACTATTGCTGGGACAGAAATAGCAACCCCAGCTAAAGACCCCTAGGAATCAAAATTATTTTTTGACTTTAGCAATTCTAAATGTGCAGTTCACCTTCCTAGAGTTTCCACATACTAAAGCATCCCTGTTTAATGAATCCCAAAGAGAAATGTTCAAAGAGCTTGCATTGAAATTGCATCTTGCATTACCCCAAGGGGTCCCAAAGTGATTTACCACAAAACAAGTTTTTGCTGTTGGAAAGTACAGAAGTTGATTTACATCTGGCAAGCTCCCATAAATAGCAATGGGATAATGAACAGTTTCCTGGTGTTGACTGAGGAATGAACGTTGGCTGGGCCATTGGTGGTATTTTCCTTTCTCTTCATATGGTGCAGTGGTTAGTGCTGCTGCCTCACTGCTCTGGGGACCCCCTTCCTATCCCAATCTAAGCTCTTGTCTGGCTGCATGATCTCTCCATGGCCAATGGAGTTTGTCTGGGTTCTCTGCTTTCCTTCCACGTCCTGAAGACATGTTTGTTATTTATTGTAACAATTGTATTAATGACAAAAGGAATCAAATGATGGTGAGATTCATTGACATGCACATGAGTACAATATACAGAATGTGATGACATTGATTCTTGCTCCCGCAACGCAGGCACATAAAACACACTAGCAAGCAATAAGTAGAAATTAAATTAACATAATCTGCCATAGACCCATAGAACACCACAACACAAAAAACAGGCAATTCAGCCCTTCTGGCCTGCACTGAAACATTATTCCACGAGTCCCATTGATCAGCACCCTCCAAACCTCTCCCATCCATACATCTATCCAATTTATTCTTAAAATTAAGAGTAAGCTTGCATTCACCACATCAGATGGTAGCTTGTTCTACACTCCCACCACTCTCCGTGAAGAACTTTCCCCTAATGTTCCCCCTAAACCTTTCCCCTTTCCCCTAAAGTATTTATCTCTCCTAATCTAAGTGGAAAGAGCCTACTCACATTTACTCTCTCTATACCCCTCATAATTTTGTAAACCTCCATCAAATCTCCCCTCATTCTTCTACGTTCCAAGGAATAAAGTCCTAACCTGTTTAATCTTTCCCTGTAACACAACCCTGAAGACCTGGCAACATCCTAGTAAATCTTCTTTGCCCTCTTTCGATCTTACTGATATCCTTTCTGTAGTTAGGTGCCCAGAACTGCAGACAGTACTCCATATTTGGCCTCACCATAACATCCCAACTCCTGTACTCAATACTTTCATTGATGAAGGCCAAGATGCCAAAAGCTCTCTTTACAACCCTGTCTATCTGTGACGCCACTTTCAGGATCTGTATTCCCAGATCCCTTTGTTCCTCCGCACTCTTCAGTGCCCTATCATTTACTGTGTATGTCCTACTTTGGTTTGTCCTTCCCAAATGCAACACCTCACACTTGTCTGCATTAAATTTCATATATAATCAGTTGCTCGGTCTGACTTCTACCCACCCCAACCATCTACAATGCATTACAAATTAATTTTCCATGCTGATGTTACATTGATAAGAGAAGCAAGCGCACCTGTGTAAAAATAGTTAATCAATATTGGGCCTACCCTTGAGGCGAGAAGTACCTGGGTGCCTTGCATGAATGATTCCTTGTGAGCTTTTCACTCTTTGATGTAGAGGCTGTATTGTTTCAAAATACTTTGTGGTTTCAGAATATAACTGGATTTTGTACATATGGATTTAAAGCATAATGAGGTCAATATTACAATACCATTTTAGTAAATGCTTACTTTTAATAATGTTCAACTTTTGACATCTTTCACATCCAGAACACTTGATCCAGACCCACTCCTGTGCATCACAGAGATCAGTGGTTGCCTTTCTCATATGACTCAGTCAAGCCCCTGTCTGTTCTCTCTGATGGATGTCATAGATTTCATAGAAAATAGGTGCAGGAGGAGGCCATTTAGCCCTTTGAGCCTGTACCACCATTCAATATGTCCATGACTCATCATGCAACCTCAGTCCTTTGTTCCTGCTTTCCCTCTGCACACATGTGCCATAAATGCCTCATCCAACTCCCTTTTGAATATACAGGTGCTCCTCAACTTACAATTGAGTTACATTCTGACAAACCCATCGTAAGTCGAAAAAGGATACAGTAAAACTCCGACAGTGCTGTATCAGTCCCCAGACTGATCCCTCTGCCCCACTCTCTCCTGACAGCCCTGTATCAGTCACACATTGATCACAATGCCCAGCTTCCTTCTGCCCCGACAGCACTGTATCAGTCCCTGCACGGACTCTACTGCCTGCTCTCCCCTGACAGCGCTGTATCAGTCCCCATACTGATCCTACCGCCCCTCTCTCCCCTGACAGCGCTGTACTAGTCCCCACATTGATCCTGCTATCCCCCTCTCCCGCCAGCACTGTATCAGTCCCCATACTGATCCTACTGCCCCACTCTCTCCGGCCAGCACTGTATCAGTCCCTGCAAGCTTTCCAACTGAACTAAAAGAGTTGATTAACCAAGGAGGCTACAAAGAATTCACCTTCACAGAATTATCAACGTTTATTGGAAAAATCAACGATGCTTGCAATTACCTTAATTTAACATATTACATGAAAGTAAATAATGACCGTTACGGTGTTGTACCATCGTAACTTCAAAAAATCCTAAATCGGACCATCGTAAGTAGGGGAGCACCTGTATTTGATGAAATGACCTCAACAACTTTCCTTGGGAGGGATTCCACAAGATTACAGCTTTGATTGAAGAGGTTTCCCTCATCCCAATCCTAAATGACGTACCCCTTCTCCTCGACTTATTCAACTTTGGAAACATTCTTCCTGCATCTAACTTACTTCAGAATTGTATGTCTTAATAAGATCCCCTCCCATTCATCTAAATTCCAATGAGTAGAACCCTGGCCTATCTTCAGATTTTCTTCATACATCAGTATGCCATCTCAGGAATCAGTCTGGAGAACTTCGCTGCACTCCTTCCATAACAAAGATTAGAAAACCAAAATTGTACACAGTATTCAAGGAAGTGAAAACTCCCTTGACACCACTCTGAAAAATGGGCAGATAATTTTCCAAGGTATCCTGGCTCATACTTAATTCTTAGCATGCACCTGTAGCACTGTGTCGCAGCGTGAAATGAAGAACAAGAAAATGACCGGATGAGGTCAAGTCGAAGTTCAGTCAAAGTCGTTACTCAAACAGTCACCTGCAGCTTTTGGAAATCCCACGCGTTCCAAATGGCATCATCACCTTGTGACGTCATGATGTCACTCAGAACCTCCCGAGCCAGTTTGATTAAGCCTCTGATGAGCCTCTATACACCAGTAACAGGCCACAATCACTTTGCACTTAGTGGTATCACATTGTGCTTTATTTGCCTGCTACAATTCTCCCATTTTAAACTCCATCAGCTGTTAAGTTACTTTGGATGATAAGAGGTGGTTTACAGTGAGATAGAAATGCAATTCTTTCTTCAGTCATCATGTGGTCTCTGTGGCTGATCTTGTCGCAGGAAACCTCTGCTTTTCTTTGCCCAGCATTCCAATGGCCCACAACTTGCCAACAAAATATTGTGTTATTATCAGGAAACTTAGAGTCATGGACTCTAAGTTATGTTTATGTTCCTATTTCCAAGCTGTATAATATGAAACAGTCTGGAGTCTAAAATCATTTAACAAGAGACCAAGATGGCCAAGGACAGACTGGTTTGTCCACAGCTTTGGTTCTGAAACACAAGTACACGTGGGCATCTTGGCATAGAATTTCAATAGTTTCTAAAAGAACTAGGCAAAAGTAGGACCTAATATTGGACATCATGTACCTAATACACCCTAAGCATATTTTCCCTGCGCCTTGCATGTGCAGCATTACCCTCTAGCCCTATTGCCCCATTGTATGCACAGCCAAGTCCTTTGGATGGATGGGGAAGGGAACTGTTTTTCAATGGTGGGCCTGGCCTCGTGTGGTAAGAGCTGGTTCAGTGATCAATGGTGATGGTGTGGTCATCTCTATTCTTAGCTCACAAATTCTTCAATCTCAAATTGAAGAGTTCCTCACTTCGACTTGTATGCTTTTAATGTTATAGATCCAAGATGTAGTCCTGGCCAGGCCCCACCGATTGCGCTGTCAGTCCAAAGACACTGCTGCATTTATCCAGCAGAGACCTGCATTTCACCACCTCAGATGCCAGGGCTCATAGGTCAGACAGCATCTGTGGAAAGAGAAACAGATAATGTTTCAGGATGATAACCTTTCATCAATGTTTGCACATGTCACTGATGGGTGAAGGTATGTCTGACAGATGAGGCATGTCAGAAAGCATCATGGGTAGAAATGGTCAGTCAACCCTTGATTAAGGTGGAGACCCTTTATGAATACCTGACCTGAAATGTTGACTGACCATTCCTACCTTGTCTGACCTGCTGGGTTCTCCAGCAAATGCAGCCCGAGTACCACCAGTGCTCATCAACAAGCTTCAAAACCTGGGCCTCTGCACCCACTTTGGCAACTGGATCCTTGACTTCCTCATCAGAAGACCACAGTCAGTATGCATCGGAAACTATGTCTCCTCCTCACTGACAATCAACACAGGGACACTTCAAGGATGCATACTTAGCCCACTGCTCTACTCACTCTACCACCTACAAATTGGCCAATGAGGCCATGGTCATTGGCAGAATCATAGACGTATACAGGAGGGAGATAGATCAGTTAGTTGAGTGGTGTCACAACAAGAACCTTGTACTTAATGCTAGAAAAACTAAGGAACTGATTGTTGCCTTGAGCAGAGGGAAATCAGATGAACACAAACCAGTCCTCAGAGGAGTCAGCAGTGGAGAGGGTCAAGAACTTCAAATTCCTGGGCATTAACATCTCTGAAGAGCGATCCCGGGACCTCCATGTCAATGCAATCATGAAGAAGGCTCACCAGTGGCTGTACTTTGTGAGGAGTTTGAGGAGATTTGGTATGTCACCGAAGACACTGCAAATTTCTATAGGTGTACCATGGAGAGCATTCAGATTAGTTGTTTCACTGCCTGGTATGGAGGTTCCAATGCACAGGAGAGCAAAAGGCTGCAGAGAGTTGTAAGCTTGCCAAATGTCATCATGGGCATTAAGGACATCTACAAGAGCTGGTGTCTTACAAAACCAGCCTCTATCCTCAAGGACCCTCACCACCAGGCCATGTCCTCCCTTTTCACATTGCTAGGAGCCTGAAGACCGATGACAGAAAAGCAGCTACTTCCCTTCAGCCATTTAATTTCTGAATGGACAATGAACCACAGACACAACCTCACTTTCTCCTTTTTGTGGTGCATTATTTATTTTTTTGAAATATCACTTAAGCAAAACAATGAATTTCTGATCCTGATTCTGTTTCACTGCCAGGAAGTTTGGTGATCAGAGGACGCAGTGTTAAGGTGATTTGTAAGATAAGCAGCGGTGCCAGTCAGATATGGCCTGAAAAGTATGGTGTTGAAGAGTGATGCAGGCATGCAATGGGAACTGCAGGAGCTTGTGCCTACTTTCCAATGCAGACCAAGAATACAACAATGCAGCAGATTTGATACAGCTCTGTAACAAGTCAATTTGGCCGCACAATTTACACCCCAGTAAGTTTTTGAAGGGTGGGAGGAAACTGGAGCTCTCAGAGAAAACCCACACAGACATGGGGAGAACATACAAACTCCTTACAGATAGTGCGGAATTCCAACCCAGGTCTGGTCCCGATCACTGGTGCTGTAAAGGGGTTATGCTAACCGATACGCTCTCCGTGCCTGTGCTAATTTGTGCTGCATCCTCTCTGTACCTTGGGATATGACTTTTTTTGCTGTTTCCTTTCACTCACAGTCAAGTAACAGACTGTGAAGTATTTATAATATACAGGTTAGAAGGGGTTGTCATTAAAATAGAGGCAAGTTCTGCCCTGGGCTATTGTGCATTCTGTAAACTGAGATGGAAGTGCATGAGGCAGAACGTGCTGTTCAAAATCATTGGAATGTGAAACAAAAATAAATATTTACAAGAGATGCCAAGAGTATGTAATGTCAGAGATGTCCTGAATTTGTCTGAAGGTATGTCAAACCACATTGTTCCACAAGAGTTCATCACACTTCACAGTAAAGAGCTTGCTGCCTGTCAATCTCTGACCTGTCAATGTACCTTTGAATCTTTTCTCTGGCATTGCCTTTCTGCCTTCTCTTAATAATACTTGCTCTGAATTTCCTACCAACATATTATCCATTTTTGCACAGTTACTATTATTTAGAACATAGACGTGTCCAGCACAGGAACAAGCCGTTCGGTCCACATGTCTGGGCCGAACATGATATCCAAATCAAAGCTCTGCTGCTCGCACTTGGTAGATATCCCTCCCCTATTTTCATATTCATGTGTCCATCTGGAAGCCTATTTAACACTACTATTGTATTTGTTTCCATCACTGGGTAAAATATTTGCCCCTCACATCTCCCTTACACTCCCTACCCCTTATCGTCTTCTTTGGCTTGGCTTCGCGGACGAAGATTTATGGAGGGGGTAAATGTCCACGTCAGCTGCAGGCTCGTTTGTGGCTGACAAGTCTGATGCGGGACAGGCAGACACGGTTGCAGCGGTTGCAGGGGAAAATTGGTTGGTTGGGGTTGGGTGTTGGGTTTTTTCTCCTTTGTCTTTTGTCAGTGAGGTGGGCTCTGCGGTCTTCTTCAAAGGAGGTTGCTGCCCGCCGAACTGTGAGGCGCCAAGATGCACGGTTTGAGGCGATATCAGCCCACTGGCGGTGGTCAATGTGGCAGGCACCAAGAGATTTCTTTAGGCAGTCCTTGTACCTCCTCTTTGGTGCACCTCTGTCACGGTGGCCAGTAGAGAGCTCGCCATATAGCATGATCTTGGGAAGGCGAAGGTCCTCCATTCTGGAGACGTGACCCACCCAGCGCAGCTGGATCTTCAGCAGCGTGGACTCGATGCTGTCGGCCTCTGCCATCTCGAGTACTTCGACGTTAGGGATGAAGGCGCTCCAATGAATGTTGAGGATGGAGCGGAGACAATGCTGGTGGAAGCGTTCTAGGAGCCGTAGGTGATGCCGGTAGAGGACCCATGATTCGGAGCTGAACAGGAGTGTGGGTATGACAACGGCTCTGTATACGCTTATCTTTGTGAGGTTTTTCCAGACTCTTTTGTGTAGTCTTCCAAAGGCGCTATTTGCCTTGGCGAGTCTGTTGTCTATCTCGTTGTCGATCCTTGCATCTGATGAAATGGTGCAGCCGAGATAGGTAAACTGGTTGACCGTTTTGAGTTTTGTGTGCCCGATGGAGATGTGGGGGTGCTGGAGGTCATGGTGGGGAGCTGGCTGATGGAGGACCTCAGTTTTCTTCAGGCTGACTTCCAGGCCAAACATTTTGGCAGTTTCCGCAAAACAGGACGTCAAGCACTGAAGAGCTGGCTCTGAATGGGCAACTAAAGCAGCATCGTCTGCAAAGAGTAGTTCACGGACAAGTTGCTATTGTGTCTTGGTGTGAGCTTGCAGGCGCCTCAGATTGAAGAGACTGCCATCCGTGCGGTACCGGATGTAAACAGCGTCTTCATTGTTTAGGTCTTTCATGGCTTGGTTCAGCATCATGCTGAAGAAGATTGAAAAGAGGGTTGGTGCGAGAACACAGCCTCGCTTTCCGCCATTGTTAATGGAGAAGGGTTCAAAGAGCTCATTGCTGTATCTGACCTGACCTTGTTGGTTTTCGTGCACTTGGATAACCATGTTGAGGAACTTTGGGGGGCATCCGATGTGCTCTAGTATTTGCCAGAGCCCTTTCCTGCTCACGGTGTCGAAGGCTTTGGTGAGGTCAACAAAGGTGATGTAGAGTCCTTTGTTTTGTTCTCTGCACTTTTCTTGGAGCTGTCTGAGGGCAAAGACCATGTCAGTATTTCCTCTGTTTGCGCGAAAGCCGCACTGTGAGTCTGGGAGAATATATGACAGTCAGATTCTTTTCCCCAGGGCAAAAGTGTCACAGTAGAGGACGTTTAAGACCTTCAGCCTCCTGCACTCCAGTGAAAACAATGCAAGTTTGTCCAATCTCTGCCCATGCTGATACTGAATCTTATTGCAACAGGACTTCTGTTACGAGCCCAGAGGATCCCAAAACCCAGCAGCAATAGATATTCATCAAGATGGATGGTTACTTAAACAAAAGTTTCTTTTAATTATCTTTAAACATGAAAACAGAATCACACTTTAACTTATCACTATTGACTTAACTAACCTAACTTAACCCCCTTCTAATTCTAAGCGCATGTGTATGTAATATATGTGCAAGTTCAGAAAAGTTCTTTGGTTCACAGTCCAATCTCACTTCTCATTCCTCCAAGTTCACTGGCTGCAGGCAATACTTGTACTGTGCACAGAATTTAACATTTATAAAATTCACCAGGCTTTGGTGGTTGAAAGGTAAATGGTTACCATTCAGGAAGGTTCTTGTTGGTTTTCAGAGAGCAATTGTTGTACACTGGACACCCAGCCACTTCAGTGTCTTGCCGAAGAAACTTGCCCCCTCAGGGTTCTCCAGATGATAACCTCTTCTTTCAGGTCACCATAGAGTTCCTTTTTGTTTCCCTTATTTCAAGTGAAACATTAGGCAGCCAGTTCTCTCCTCTTGCATGAACCACAAGGGCTTTGACCAGGCTGAACTAAGCACTCACAACCCATCTTCCAAATGGGGTTTTGCACAAGCTTGCCAGCTTGTCCTGTTCCAGTCCCAGATGCTGCTGCTGACTGTAAAACTGCAGAATCGATCGCTGTATCTCTCTCTCAGAGAGAAAGCCTGTTCCACTCTTCCTGCCTGTAAAGCCTCATGATCATCCCAGAACAGCAAACCCCACTGCAGACAGTCTGTGGCTCCGACGTTCTTTAATCTGTTGCCTTTTTGTAAACACCAATCCATTAGTGAAGCCTCTTGGGCACTCTCCAAAGCTTTTGCAAAGGCTCTGGGGCTGACATGTCTAGCATGAGCAGAGCTCCAGTATTTTAAATAAGATCTGCTTTAAAGTATTTGTTATGTGACCTACACTAAAAAACCTGCCCCAATTTATCTCCCAAAAACATATCTATATTCTGTCACACTTCAAAACATGCAGCTAATGCTGTTCTTGAAGGGCTTCAAGTTTATGACCTTTCTCATTCCCAGATCGAACATTCGTCAGGAGCACATTACCAAATTTCTGAGGCAAGATTTGAATGCGCGACCCATGAAAGTGCTCGCATTGAGCCTTGGCTCAGATTTCAAGGTAAGTTTTGCTTGGAATTCAGGAATGGTTTACTTATCATTCCAGAAATATGGCATCAAGCACTCTTCGTTTGATTCAGCCAACTTTTCACTGAATGTTGCTTATGCTAAAGCAAGAGCACACATTCCATCACAACTCACCAGCTGTCCTTCCACACTGCCTTTGTCTGTTCCAACCATGCTGACCAGATATGCCCCTTCAGCCAAATACAGCAGATGTTCATCCGAGGGGTTTAGGGGCTAGAATGGAAGGGTAAATTGACAGTGTCCCACCTGGGCTACACATACAAGTGGCTGCAACCATTTGTGAAGTCAAATCCAATTAAAAGAGCAAACAATAATCTGTCAATGGCATTTTTGGATCTGGCTGAAAATGATCCATTTTGTACTGTGATGATGGAGGTCAGGAAAGTGCCGACGTTTCCCCTCTTCCACCGATCGATCAGCATGGACAAAGGGTGAGGTGGACACTTGTACATTCGATCCTGAGGAATTGAGGCCTGGAGTAGGTAACCGATCTTATTGAATAGCTTGATGAGTTAGCAAGTGTATTCCTACTCCAATTTTCCTGTGTTCATTTGCTGTTGTGGGTGAAGACCTTCCCTGCCCCCTATCCATTTCCCTTCCCCTCTCCCTTTCCCCGCACCTTTCCTTTTCCCCTCAGCTTTCCCTTATCTTTCCCTTTCGTCATCTATTTCCTTCCCCTTCCCCAGGCTCTGAGGTATAGAAATACTCCATCTGGGTGTCCAGTGCAAGATTGCCAAAGGACTGGTATGCAAGTATAACAAGTAAATCCAGATGTTCTTATTTATTGTTGTGAGAATTGAAGACAACTGTATTCAATGCAGCAGGTCAAGTCATAGTTCAGTTCCTTCGGGCACTGGTGAGACCACATCGATGAATGTGCACAGCATTTGTCATGGGGTGATACAGTAGAGAAAAAGGTCACTTCTCCCAACAGGTCCACCCAGGTGTTTATGTTCAGCGCAAACCTCCCCAACACTCCCCATCTCACTTCTAACCCAGAGTTACGAGGTTCTTTGAGATCTGGAGAGTGAGTTCCCACACGATCTCGGGAAGAGTCAGCCAACAGCACCCTCTGCAGCCACAATCATCTCTCACACCTCATGCCAATCTCCCTGTCAGCTGACTCAGACTTCAGGACATGACCACAAAGCTCTTCCAGAATCATACTGCTGTTTATACAGAGCTATCACTTGATATTTCCTGCCGGCTGTCTCGTGTCAACCTCTTATTTCTAGCATGAAATTGTGGGTTTAACAAGCAGCAACATGTGTGCCTTGTAATAAAATAAAAAGAGGGAATCTATGCAGCAAGCTACCCAGCTGCTCCCGCTTGTATGACCCCTTCTTATCCATCCTTTATGATTAAAGAAAAGCACTCTCCCTGACCAAGAAAGCATCTTTCAACTGCAGTAGAACGCAAAGTTCAGTTATCTGAAATGAAGAGATCTGATGTGATGTTCACAGGTAACTAGTTATCCCTTCAGAGTGGCTTCACCTTCATCTTTGCTTCTGAAATCTTTCACTTACCCCCAGTCATGGAGTCATACGGCATTGAAACAGGTCCTTACACCCATGACGCCCATGATACCTATCTATACTAATCACGATTACCTGCCTTGGGTATACACAGCTGATCCCAAGAATGTCACGGCATGGAAGGAACTTCTGACCAGGAGCTTGGATTTTTAAAAGGGCAAGTGGAGATGGAGAGATTTTGGGGGAGGTTGCAGAGATCCGGGCACGGCAGCCTACATTGGTGAGACAGTTCAAACAGGAGATTTAGCCAACTCTCTCTGAACTGGTTGTTTTTGTTGTTAGTTGACGTTGGTGCTTTCTTACACCTCCTCCCTCACCATTATTCTGGATTAGCAAAGCCCTTCCAGGTGAGGCAAAAATTCACATGCATCTCCTCCAACCTCAGTGCCCCCGATGAGTGGATTCCTTTCCATCAGTGACACCAAGCAGGTGAGGTAACTGATTTGCACAGTGCCTGCACTCCGTTTGCCAGCTCCTGGATTCATGTCATTTCAACTCCCCTTTCCCATCCCTACCCAACCTGTCCATCCTCACCTTGGTGGTCTACAAAACAATGATGTGAGCATTGAATTGTCCAGTTTTAAGAAAACTTAACTCCTGTATTCCCCTCTCTTCTCTCTCTCTAAATTTCTCTCTCTTTCTCTCCCTCCCCCTCTCCCTCTGATCCTCAGGTCCTCACGTTTTTGTCTCTTTTCCCATAGCCCTTCCAGCACCCATTCATCATTCATTTTCAGCTCCCTTCCCACTCTTGGTTCTATGCACCCACTACCCACACATTTCACTCTCTGAATTTCCTCCCCTCTCCATTACCATCTTCCTTATTTATCAGCCTGCTCATCTCTTGCCTCCACTGTCACTTTCCCCACCATCACCCAGTTCCATCTATTTTTCCTTCCCAATGACCATTTCAACTGTCACCAAAGTCCACCCCTCACACCCAGCTCTCTGTCCTTCACCCTTCCTTGCTCCACCTCATCTGCGGCCCCTTCTCATTCCTCCCCATTTCCTCGATGTACTGTCTATCATCTCTCTCCTCTCTTCAGTCCTGAAACATGGTCAATTCCCTCACAAATGCTGCTCGACCCACCAAAGTCCTCCAGCAGTTTACTTTCAGCTTCAGGTTCCAGCATCCCTTGTAGTGACCTCAGCCAGACTCTCCCAACTTCAATTGGCTTCAGATCGGAGAAAGATTAGTTTTTAAAAAAAATACAAAATGCATCAAAGACATGTTGAAATGTGAAAAATACCCTGACAGCTGATGTGAGTGACAGCGCAGCGTGACAGGGTGATCATTTTACTTTCATGCCATATGCCGATGATGTGTTCTCTCCACAGTCAGGCTTTGGGCAAGGAGCAGGCCATGCTTGCCCAAGGCATTAATGCAGGTTTGCAGTTTCCTTTCTGTCTGTGTCCCTCCTCTCCTCTCCTCTGGACTATTGTGAACATTTCTGGTCTCCTAGCTAGAGGAAAGATATCATCAACTGTAAAGGGTGCAGAAACGATTTCCGAAAATGTTCATGGGAGTGACAGGCTTGCATTATAAGGACAGGCTGTAAAAGGCTGGGACTTATCACTCTGAGTGTAAGAAACTGAGGGGGACCTGAATAGGAATGAATAAAATCATGACAGGGCATAGATTAAGATACATGTAAATATTCCCAGGGTAGGGGAATCTAAAATGTGAGGGCAAAGATTGAGGATGAGAGAAGGAAATTTTTAAAAGAGATCTGAGAACTTCCTCACAGAGGGTGGGGGGATATATTCACAGAGGTTGGTACCTTTTTCTCACAGAGGGTGGTGGGTTATATTCACAGAGTGTGGTAGCTTCTTCTCACAGAGGGTGGTGGTGGGTTATATTCACAGAGGTTGGTACCTTTTTCTCACAGAGGGTGGTGGTGGGTTATATTCACAGAGGGTGGTAGCTTCTTCTCACAGAGGGTGGTGGTGGGTTATATTCACAGAGGTTGGTACCTTTTTCTCACAGAGGGTGGTAGTGGGTTATATTCACAGAGTGTGGTACCTTCAAACAGAGGGTGGTGGGTTATATTCACAGAAGGTGGTACCTTCTTCTCACAGAGGATGGTGGGTTATATTGACAGAGGGTAGTACCTTCTTCTCACAGAAGGTGGTGGTGGGTTATATTCAAAGAGGGTGGTACCTTCTCACAGAGGGTGGTGGGTTATATTAACAGAGAGTGTGGTACCTTCTCTCAGAGGGTGGTGTAGGGTAATATTCACAGAGGGTAGTACATTTGTCACACAGAGGGTGGTGGGTTATATTCACAGAGGGTGGTACGTTTTTCACTCAGAGGGTAATGGTGGGTTATATTCACAGAGGGTCGTGCCTTCCCACAGAGGGTGGTGGGTTATATTCACAGAGGGTGGTAGCTTCTTCTCACAGAGGGTGGTGGTGAGTTATATACACAGAGGGTAGAACCCTTTCTCACAGAGGGTGGTGATGGGTTATATTCACAGACGGTGGTACCTTCTTCTCACAGAGGGTGGTAGTGGGTTATATTCACAGAGGGTTTTACCTTGTTCTCACAGAAGGTGGTGATGGGATATATTCAAAGAGGGTGGAACCTTATACTCACAGAACGTGGTGGAGGGTTATATTCACAGAGGGTGGTACCTTCTTCTCACAGAAGGTGATGGTGGATTATATTCAAAGAGGGTGGTACCTTCTCACAGAGGCTCGTGGATTAAATAACAGAAGGTGTTACCTTCTTCACACAGAGGGTGGTGGGTTATATTCACAGTGGGTGGTACCTTCACACAGAGGGTGGAGGGTTATATTCACCAAGGGTGGTTCCTTCTTCTCACAGAGGGTGGTGGGTTATATTCACAGAGCGTAGTACAAAAACAAAGGCGAGAAATCAGACTGCTCAAACTACAGGGGAATCACGCTGCTCTCCATTGCAGGCAAAATCTTCGCTAGGATTCTCCGAAATAGAATAATACCTAGTGTCGCTGAGAATGTTCTCCCAGAATCACAGTGCGGCTTTCGCGCAAACAGAGGAACTACTGACTTGGTCTTTGCCCTCAGACAGCTCCAAGAAAAGTGCAGAGAACAAAACAAAGGACTCTACATCACCTTTGTTGACCTCACCAAAGCCTTCGAATCCGTGAGCAGGAAAGGGCTTTGGCAAATACTAGAGCGCCTCAGATGCCCCCCAAAGTTCCTCAACATGGTTATCCAACTGCACGAAAACCAACAAAGTCGGGTCAGATACAGCAGTGAGCTCTCTGAACCCTTCTCCATTAACAATGGCGTGAAGCAAGGCTGCGTTCTCGCACCAACCGTCTTTTCAATCTTCTTCAACATGATGCTGAACCAAGCCACGATATACCTCAACAATGAAGACGCTGTTTACATCCGGTACCGCACGGATGGCAGTCTCTTCAATCTGAGGCGCCTGCAAGCTCACACCAAGACACAATAGCAACTTGTCCGTGAACTACTCTTTGCAGATGATGCCGCTTTAGTTACCCATTCAGAGCCAGCTCTTCAGTGCTTGACGTCCTGTTTTGCGGAAACTGCCAAAATGTTTGGCCTGGAAGTCAGCCTGAAGAAAACTGAGGTCCTCCATCAGCCAGCTCCCCACCATGACTACCAGCCCCCCCACATCTCCATCGGGCACACAAAACTCAAATCGGTCAACCAGTTTACCTATCTCGGCTGCACCATTTTATCGGATGCAAGGATTGACAACGAGATAGACAACAGACTCGCCAAGGCAAATAGCGCCTTTGTAAGACTACACAAAAGAGTCTGGAAAAACAACCAACTGAAAAACCTCACAAAGATTAGTGTATACAGAGCCATTGTCATACCCACACTCCTGTTCGGCTCCGAATCATGGGTCCTCTACCGGCATCACCTACGGCTCCTAGAACGCTTCCACCAGCGTTGTCTCCACTCCATCCTCAACATTCATTGGAGCGACTTCATCCCTAACATCGAAGTACTCGAGATGGCAGAGGCCGACAGCATCGAATCCACGATGCTGAAGACCCAACTGCGCTGGATAGGTCACGTCTCCAGAATGGAGGACCATCGCCTTCCCAAGATCGTGTTATATGGCGAGCTCTCCACTGGCCACCGTGACAGAGGTGCACCAAAGAAGAGGTACAAGGGCTGCCTAAAGAAATCTCTTGGTGCCTGCCACATTGACCACCGCCAGTGGGCTGATCTCGCCTCAAACCGTGCATCTTGGCGCCTCACAGTTCGGCGGGCAGCAACCTCCTTTGAAGAAGACCGCAGAGCCCACCTCACTGACAAAAGACAAAGGAGGAAAAACCCAACACCCAACCCCAACCAACCAATTTTCCCCTGCAACCGCTGCAACCGTGTCTGCCTGTCCCGCATCGGACTTGTCAGCCACAAACGAGCCTGCAGCTGACATGGACATTTACCCCTCCATAAATCTTTGTCTGCGAAGCCAAGCCAAAGAGAAAGAGTACCTTCTTCACATAGTGGTGGCAGGTCATATTAACAGAAGGTGGTACCTTCTTCTCACAGGGGGTGGTGGGTTACATTCACAGATGGTGGTACTTTCTTCTCACAGAGGCTGGTGGCTTAAATACACAGAGGGTGGTACCTTCTTCCCACAGAGGGTGGTGGGTTATATTCACAGAGTGTGGTACCTTCTTCACAATAAGAGTGGTGGGTATTATTCACAGTGTGTGGTAGCTTCTGCTCACAGAGTGTGGTGGGTAATATTCATAGAGGGTGGTAATTCTTCATACAGAGGGTGTTGGGTTATATTCAAAGAGGGTGGCACATTCTTCACACATAGGTTGGTGGGTTATATTCAGAGGGTGGTACCTTCTTCTCACAGAGGCTCGTGGGTTAAATAACAGAGGGTGGTGGGTTATATTCACAGAGGGTGGTACCTTTTCACAGAGGGTGGAGGGTTATATTCACAGAGGGTCGTGCCAGGTGAGATTCTCCACCAAGTACACACTGAAAAACTTGATACTCTTTTTAAAAAAAAGTTTTATATATAGTTATGAAAATTTTCCATCTTCATAATATATAGATAACTTTTTCTCACAAAACACAACAACCCCACCCCCTTTACAGTATAAATCCACACACCGCCAGGGTTTAAAAAAGGAAAGTCTTCATTGGGGAGGTCACTCATATTTTTATAATAGTAACACCTTTTTTATATTTGGGCCCCTATATGATCTAAATAAGGTTGTTGTATTTTTAGAACTACATCGCAGTTGTTCTTGAGATTGAATATGATTTTTTTTTTTGTCTCTGCCTTCCATCATGCTCTTTGTAGAGGGAAGTCAAATTTCCAAGTAATCGCAATGCATTTCTTAGCCACGGCTAAAGCCATTTTAACAAATGAAATTTGGAATTTTGTTAATTATTTATTTCAATAAAGTTGCCCAAAAGATAAAGCTCCAGGTCTTCCGTGAAGGCCACCCCTTTTACCTTTGTTAGTATTTCAGTAATATCCTGCCAGAAAGGTATCACCATCACACACGACCACTTAGCATGGAAGAATGTATTTATTTCTAGTCCACATCTGAAACACATCTCTGATATTTCCAATTTTGATTTATGTAATTTCTGTGATGTGAAGTATAATTGGTTGCACTGATCCGTATCTTGCATTTGTCATTGACATCATACTATCCAAACACCAATGAGACCAGCATCTTTCCATTATTCCAACTCCCATCTCTCTCTGTCTCCGTAAACCTGGTTTTGCACTTTCATTTTGGAGACCAAAGTACATCTTAGATATAAATGTAGGTGTGTTCCCCATCAAATCGTTCATTCCATCTCACTACAGGTAGGGCTAAGTTTGGTCCCCATCTTTCTCTTAAGAATGATCTTAAGTAGAGAAAGCAGAAGAATGTCCCATCAGCTACTCCATACTTGTTTCTTAATTGTTCAAAAGACTGAGATTCTTCCATATAACCATCATCAACATATCTTATTCCTTTGTCATACCATGAATTCAATATTTGGTTACCCAGATTCATAGGCAGTAGTACATTTTTACATAATGGTGTCCTCAGTGATATACCTGCTTCTCCCCCCACCCCCTTACATTCATTTATTTCTTGGCCATATTCTAATCATGTGTATTAATATAGGATTGTCCATTTTTGCGTTATTAAGTTAACATTCATTCCACTTGTAAATAAAGTCCTTCATTGAACTCAGTCTCATTCAAATCCATGAGGGGGGACTGTTTACTTCAAAGAAAGATGATAGAAATCTTGCTTGTGCTGATAGATAATGCTTCTTAAAATCCAGATGTCTAAGTCCTCCCAGTTTATAATCCCATGTTAACTTTTACAGCGCAATTCTTGGTACTTTGTTATTCCATAGGAATTTTCTTATACAATTATATAATAATTTAAAGAAAATTTTAGTTAGTACAATAGGCAGCAATTGAGAGATACTGTTTTCTTGACATTACCTTCATTTTTATACAATTTACTATTCCTACTAATGTAATTGACAAAACTTTCCATTTCTGTAGTTCTTTTCCTATTTTTTTTCTTGTAGAGGGGCATATTTAAGCTTATATAAATTTTGTAAATTATTGTCATTATTCCTACATATTTAATTCCATCTTCCATTTAAATCGACTGCCTTTTTGATATCTTTCATAATCAAAGTTCTGCAATGGCATTATCTCACTTTTATCCATATTTATTTTGTACCCTGATATTCTTCTATATGTTTATAATATTGTTTGTAATCTTATCAGTGATTCATCTGGGTCAGATATATATAATAGCACATCATCATAAAATAAACTAATTTTATGTACTTCTTGTCCAACTTTGAAGCCCTTAATATCTGGATCTCTTATAAACTCTGCCAGAGGTCCAATAGCTAGGATGAATAATGCTGGTGATAGGGGACACCCCTGTCTACTCGATCTACTCAAGGGAAAAATAGACAACATTTGGTTATTAGTTATAATTTTAGATTGTGGTTTATGATAGAGTTCTCATCCAAATTATAAATTTTCTACCTACAAACCAAATGTTTCTAATGTTTTAAATAGAAAGACCATTCTAAATTGATCAAATGCCTTTTCTGCATCTAGAGAAATAGTTGTTTGGATTCAACCTTGATTTGGCCATTTGTATCATATTGAATAATTTACCTAGGCTTTTTGAAGAATATCTTCCTCTAACAAATCCCACCTGATCTGGATGTATTAATTTTGGTAAATACTCACCCAGTCTATTGGCTGGTGCCTTTGCTAGAATTTTATAGTTTGCATTCAGGATTGATATTGGTCTGTATGATGAAGTTTTTAATGGATCTCTACCTTTCTTCAGTGGCACTGTAATTATATAGCTATTGAAAAAGTTTCCAGGAGGGTTTGGGTCTCCGCCGCCTTGTCCAACACATCCATCAAAAGGGGCATCAACAAATCTTTAAATTGTCTTTAGAACTCAGGTGGAAACCATCTTCCCTCAGGGATTTATTAGCCTGTAAAGTACCCAGAGCTTTCTCTATTTTCCCCTTGTAAAAGGAGTATCTAAATCATCTTATTCTCTCTCTCTTCTAGTTTAGGAAGTTCAACATTTGTTAAAAATTCTTCCATTTTGTTTTCTTCATCTACTAATTCTGATTTATATAGTTTCATATAGTATTGTCAAAATGTATTAATTATTTATTTTTGATTGTGCTATAGTATCAGCTTCTATTTTTATTGCATTTATCATTTTGGATGACTCCTCTGTTTTTACCTGCCAAGATAACACTTTGTGTGCCCGTTTTCCCAACATAATATTTTTGTTTAGGTTTAATATCATTTTTTCCATTCTATATGTTTGTAGTGTATTATATTGTGACTTTATGTTCTCTAATATTCTATATTTTTTGTTCCTGTTGACTGATAATTTTTCATATTTGTTATAATCCTCTGTCACTCACATATTCTTAAGATTTTTAGTTTAAGAAATAATTTATCCCCTCAAATAAGCTTTAAGTGCATCCCATATTAGAAAACTGTTGTCAGTAGAAGGAAGATTGTTTTCTCAAAATATTTGTCTTTTAATAAATTCACAAAAACCTTTCCTTTTCAATAATGTAGTATTAAGATGCCATTTGCTTTTCCATTACTGTGATAGTTAACGATGAGTGGTCTGATAAATGTCTTGCCAAATACTCCATTTTTACCAGTCTACTTTCTAACTGGGCAGACATTAAAAATAGGTCAATCCTTGTATGTGAATCATGTTCCCTTGATTAGAATCAATAGTCTCTTTCTAAGGGGTTGAGCAGCCTCCATATATCAATTAAAATCCTTCATAAAAGATAGTGTTGTTTTTTCAGCCTTCACCCTTCTTGTTGTTCTTGCTGATTTGTCCAATATTGGATCTAAACTAAAATTGAAATCTCCTCCAATCAATATATTTTGCCTTCCCCCGGACTTTTTGAAATTGTATCCTTCATAAAGACTTCATCATCATAATTTGGGGCATAAATGTTCATAAACATCCATGATTTTGCATCAACCTTACAGTGTGCCATTACATATCTTCCAGCTTCCCTCTTACTTTTGATCCAAATGAAGATAATATGACTTGACCCACCCATCCTCTTTTCAATTTTGCATGTTTCAATTTGGTCAGATGTGTTTCTTGTAAATAAAAAGACTACCTGCCTTTAATTTTTTTAGGTATGCCAAGACCTGTTTTCTCTTCACTGTTGAGTTAATTTCATTCATATTAAAACTAATTAAATTTTAATGATCTATCCATATTCTTTTTAAAACAATATTTTTAACAGTAAAATCTCTTTGACTCTTTAAATAAGTAATCCTTCCCCTTTAAGAAAAACACACAATGTCCCTACCTTGATGGTGACGTATACATAGAGCCTCGAAAGCCCGTGAGAAACACCCATGGAATCTTTTTGAGGAAGAAGAACCCCTCCCTTTAGTGCCATCTTTTTTTTGTTTCTCCTTTCCAGGTGCCATTCTCTTAAACCAGAGCCTCTACCCTCCTATTACTTTCCCAGAATTATTTTTCTGCACTGAGCTCTCTGTGAACATTTCTATGCACTTTAATTTTAAACAATAAATACAAAGCAGTTTAACAAAAATGAAATTAAAAAACTGTTTCATAGTTCTATTATAAATATTTTCACAATCTTCTGCCTTAACCTTTTTTATATACAATCTTCACAGTCTTCCTCTTCATTCTTCGTCTTGAAAATCACTGGTTCCCTTCTGATACCTCGAACTTCAAAGTTGCGGGATAAATCATTAAGTATTTTAAGTTTTTAGCACATAATGGTCTTTTCACGTCTTCAAATTCTTTTCTTTGTTTAATCAAGGTCAGGCTAAGGTCTTGAAATAACAGTACTTTTTCATGATCAATCTCGGGCGGGCCATTATTCTGCTTAGTAGTCATATGCTGCTCCCAGAATTATCTCCTGTTCTCAGTAGCATAAAATTCTCACCAGAACTGGTCCTGGTCTCTAGTTTCTGGCTTTTCTAGGTCTGAGTATTTGGTGAACTCTCTCGATAGGCAGTTTTTCCAAATTTGTCTTCTCCCAACACTTGTGGGATCCATTTTTGAAAAAAAAAATCATCGGGTCTCTTCCCTTGATTTCTTCCTTCTGTCCAATGACTGGGACATTGCTCTGTCGACTAAAGTTCTCCATATGGTCAATTTTGTCCAGCAGTCACTGTTTATCTGACTCCCATTCTTTGGCTTTTTTTCCCCCCCCCAAAGCCTCAAGGTTTTCATTCGTTCAATCCCTGCTTGACCCATTCTCTCCATCAGGTCTTCAACAATCTTTTTTATTTTGGTAATTTTCTCCATAATATCTCTCATCACCGTTTCAACATTTATGAATTGGTTACTCAAATTCTCCATTTTTTTCCCCAGGAAGATGTTCAATTTTAGACCTGACTCCCCAGTTTTACCTGGTCTGCCGGTCTCGTTGCCATTTTTCACCAATCCCTTTCGAACTTTCACCTAACATTCCCAGTTGAATAGGAGCTTCTTCAATCTTTGTTCTCAGCTGCCTTGGCCTCTTCATGCCAGTTTTATCCATTTTTGATGAAGAAAATCTTGATTTTTCAAGTTTTGACCATCTATTTAGCTCTCTTCCCAGAGAGCTCAACCAAAACATGTCTGTCCAAGTTCTTTGCATGGCCATGTTCCTGGAACTTGATATTCTTTGTCCTCAATGGTCGAGGCATCAATGGTCAGCAGATGGTGGTCTCCTGGGCCCTCCTGAAGTCCACAACCTTCTCTTTTGTTTTATTAACATTCAAATACAGGTTGTTGGTTCTGCACCAGTCCGTTATCGACTGCACCTCACCTCTGTATGCTAACTCCTCATTCTTACTGATCAGGCCCACCACAGTTATGTCGTCAGCGAATATGATGTAGCTCGAGTTGTGTTTAGCTGCACAGTCATGGGTCAGCAGAGTGAACAGCAGTGGTCTAAGCACACAGCTCTGGGGGGGCCCTGTGCCCAATGTGATGGTCTTGGAAATGCTGTTACTGATCTGGACTGTTTGAGATCTTCCTGACAAGAAGTCAAGAATCCAATTGCAAGGGGGTGTGTTTAGACCCAGCAGGCTCAACTTCCTTATTAGGTACTGAGATATGATTATATTGAATGCTGAACTGAAGTCGATAAACAGCAGTCAAACATGTGAGTTCTTATTTTCCAGGTGGGTGAGGACTAGATGGAGGGCCTAAGATGAGGTCTTCCAGTTCAGATCCTCTGAAATTTCTGCCACCTTCCTCAAACATGACTTCCCCTCCACCACCATCAACAGCTCTCATCAGCATCTCCTCCATTTCCCACTCATCTGCCCTGGCCCCCTCTGACCCAGATGCAACAAACACAGCATACTCCTTGTCCTTACCTACCATCCCACCAGCTTCTGCATCCAACACATTATCCTCCAGTTCTGGCACTTACAACAGGATCCCATTACCAGACACCTCTTCCCCTCTCCTCCCCTCTCTGCCTTCTGTAGGGACTGCTATGTCTGTGACACCTTCATGCACTCATCACTCCCTACAATCATCCCTAGCACCTTCCCCTGTGGCCATCAGAGGTGCCACAATTGTTGGTTCCTCACCACAGTCCAGGCCCCAACCAGGCCTTTCAAGTGAACCAACACTTCACTTGTGTATCCAGAGGATTGATTTACTACATCTGGTGCTCCCTTTGTGGCCACCTCTACAACGGAGAGACTGGACACAGACTGGGAGATCCCTTATCTCTGTCTGCACCAGTGTCAGAGACCTCCCAGAGGCTAGCCATTTCAGTTTTGTGTCACATTCCCATACTCACATTTGTCCATGGCCTCATACTATCCCAACAGGACCACCCATGCATTGAAGGAACATCTGATTTTTCCATCCGGTTGCTCTCAAGGTGGAAGGAATTAACACAAACTTTTCTGTTAACCTGCTCTCCTTCTCCTCCCCCCATCCTTCCCTCAGCTCTCTGTCCCTTCCCTCTCTATTCACCTAGCTCCTCCCCATGCTTGATGCTGTCCCTCCCTCCCTTCTCCACCTATTACCTCCTACCTTTGTGAACATGCTTCTTCCCCCTTGCCTTCCCCTTTTTATTCAGATGCCTGTCAACTTTTTTTACCCATACCTTGTGAAGGCCTCAAGCCTGAAATGTCGGTTATGCATTTTCATCTTTGCAATATAAAGGATATGGTTTGACCTGCTGAGTTTCTCCAGCATTGTTTCTAAACTTCAATATGAGCTCACTCCTCTTTCCACTTTGGAACCTTTCTTTCCTTCACTCTTGAGCTGCTCCAAAAGCACAGAACACAAAATGAAATGGTTTGGAATGAGTTCACAGTTGAGATAAGCGACAAGAGGTCATTGTAATGTTGAAAACCTGAAGAGCAAATGGATGGGGAGAAAAAGACAAGGTGGTCCTAATTGCAGATTATCACAAGGTACAAGAGCAGAAGTAGTCGATTTAGCCCAATGAGTCTGTCTTGCAATTCCATCATGAGCCGATCCATTCTCCTACTTAGCCCCACTCCCCGGCCTTCTCCCCATAACCTTTGATACCCTGACATTCTTAGACATGCGATTATAAACCCAAATGAAGAATAGCTTCTCAAACATCCACACAAACACTCTATTGTCCTGTGAGTTCCATGAGTGTGCACATATTTCTTTCCTGGACCCAACACACTAATGGCATCATGAAGAAAGGCCGTCAGCACCTCTAATTCCTTGGGAATTTGCTAAGGTTCAGTATGACATAGGAAACCCTGGCAAATTTCTACAGATTGAAAATGCGCTGACTGGCTTCATCATGGTCTGGAATGCAGACACCAATATCTCTGAGTGTAAAGCCCTCCAAAAGGTAGTGGGCACAGCCCAGGGCATCACAGTTAAACACCTTCCCATTGAGAACATCTACAGAGAACACTGCTTTCGGAAAGCAGCAGCAAAGATCAAGAATCCACACCACCCAGCACATGCTCTGCTCTCGCTGTTGCCGTCAGGGAAGAGGTCTAGGTGCCACAAAGCACCACCAGGTTCAGGAACAGCTGCTACCCCTCTACCATCCGACTCCTCAACAACAAACTCAATCAGCGACATTTAAGGATTCTTACTTTTGCACTTCATTGATTTTTTTCTCCTCTATTGCACAGTCAACTTGTTTACATTTCTTTATTTATTTGTCTGTGTACATTGTGTAGTTTTTTTTTTGCACTACCAATAAGTGGTAATTCTGCCTCCCCCTCAGAAAGAAGAATTTCAGGGTTGAACGTGATGTCATGTATGAACTCTGACAATAAATCTGAAATAAAATGATCTTTAAATTTTTTGGTACCACCATTAACAAATTACTGAAGTATCTCAACTTTAGACTCTGTCCCAAGGATTGCTGCACAACCACCGTATTTGTCTTCACTGACATGATGCAAAAAAAATTTTCTCCTAAATATTTGCAGTGACTTGAAATTCTATCTGCCCAATAGACTAGTTCTCCCTCGGCATTGCATTCTTTATCACATACAGCTTGTATCTTTTAAAGCTAATTATCAATGTGATCTGCTGCCTAATTTTCCAGTGGTATCAAAGCGTAAAAGGAATAAGTCACATGAGAATTTAATATTTTGTTTCGTACAAGGTCCCAGAAAAACAAGGGTGAAACACTAAAGTCTGCAAACACTGTGATTGTACACACACCAAAATGCTGGAGGAACTCAGCTGGTCTTGAGGTGTGCATATATTGCAGATGTTTTGGGTTTGGGCCCTTATTCAAGGAATAAGCAAAGAACAGGAAATCTCAGAATAGAGACAGTGCTGGCTGGGGCAGGAGTCCAGACCAACAAAAGGTGCTAATTGGATATGATAAGGGGAGAGGTGAGAATCAATTTTGTCTGTGTGAAATGAGACAGGGAAAAAGGGAGAGGGACAGACATAGGGGAAGATGATGGGGGGGGGGGGATTGGAGGAGAAGTGGAGGGCCTGGGGTTGAACAAAAGCCAGAGAAGTCTATGTTAATGCCACCTGGTTGAGGGTGCCCAAAAAGAGGATGAGGTGTTCTAATTTCTGGGTGGTCTTAGTCTGGCGGTGCCTGAGACCACAGGCAGATATGTCAGCAAGGGAATGAGGTGGGGAATTAAAATTTGTGGCCATTGGGAGCTCCCCACTATTGCAGTGGCCAGAATCAAGGCGATCTCCAAGTCTGTGTCCATTCTTTTTGATGTAGAGACCATAGCGGGTGCATCGGACGCAGTAGATGGCCCATGTAGATTCACAAGTGAAATGTTGCTTCACTTGGATGGTTTAGGGCCCCAAATGGTGGTGAGGGAGGTGGTGTGGGTACAGGCAGTGCATCTCCAATGGTCACGGGGTAGGCATCAAGGGGACAATTGGTGGGGAAGGAGGAGGGACAAGGTGTCACAGAGTGGTCCTTACGGGAGGCAGAGAGGAGAGTTCTAGTGATGGGATCATGTAGTAGGAGGAAATAGTGGAGGATGATGTGTTAGATGCAGAGTTTGGTGAGATGGTAGGTGAGGACAAGGAATCCTGTCCTTGTTGCACGTGGAGGTGGAGGGGGCCAGGGCAGATGGTGGGTAATGGAGGATATGCAGGTGAGGAACAAGTTGATGGTGGTTGAGGGAAAGCCACATTGTTTGAAGGACATCTGTGATGATTTGGCATGAAAGTCCTCGTCCTGGGTGCAGATGTGATGGAAGAATTGAGAAAATGGAATGGAATCTTTGCAAGGGACAGGGTGGGAAGAGGTGTAATCGAGGTAGCTGTGGGAGTTGGTGGGTTTGTAGAAGAGTTTGTCACCTGAGATGGAGACAGAGATCAAGGAAAGGGAGAGTTGTGCTTGGGATGGGCCAAGTGATTCTGTTGAATGATCCTATTGTGGGGGCGGCATGGTTAGCACGACACTGTTACAGCGCCAGTGACTGGGACCTGGGTTCAAATCTCATGCTGTCTGTAAGGAGTTTGTATGTTTTCCCCATCTCTGTGTGTTATCCCTTTATGATACCAGATTTCCTCCCACCCTTCAAAAATTGAACTGGGGATTGTAGGTCAATTGGGTGTAACTGGGTGTCATGGGCTCATGGGCCAAAATGGCCTGTTACCGTGCTGTATATCTACATTTTTTCTTTGTAATATTTATCATTTTAATATACTTAACAATCAACATTCATATCAAATGTAAAACATCAAGAAAACCCCTCACCTCTATATAAGTCCAATTAGAGAAATAACGAAGAAAAAAAAATCATCCCATTGTCAGTGTATACAATAAAACGCATGGAGACATGATAATACCACAGTGTTAAAATCTTTACAGAGGTCTACTAGCTAGCCAGTAGTGATTGTAACCCTATGGTGGCACCAGTGAGGTACCTATATGTTTTCTTTCTTCTTTGGCTTGGCTTCGCAGATGAAGATTTATGGAGGGGTATGTCTACGTCTGCTGCAGGCTCGTTGGTGACTGACAAGTCCGATGCGGGACAGGCAGGCACGGTTGCAGCGGTTGCAAGGAAAAATTGGTTGGTTGGGGTTGGGTGTTGGGTTTTTCCTCCTTTGTCTTTTGTCAGTGAGGTGGGTGCTGGGTGGGTCACGTCTCCAGAATGGAGGACCATCACCTTCCCAAGATCGTGTTATATGGCAAGCTCTCCACTGGCCACCGAGACAGAGGTGCACCAAAGAAGAGGTACAAGGACTGCTTAAAAAAATCTCTTGGTGCCTGCCACATTGACCACCGCCAGTGGGCTGATATCACCTCCAACTGTGCATTTTGGCGCCTCACAGTTTGGCGGGCAGCAACCTCCTTTGAAGAAGACCACAGAGCTATATGTTTTAGGAAGATGTTATATCCCTTCCTGAGATTGTATGTGACCTTTTCAGCTGTTCATCTCTGAAGGTCACCTATCCACGATGAGATGGGAGTCAGACTTCCATGTTACTGCTATGCATTTCCTGGCCACACATAAGGCAATACCTGTGAATTTAATTTGAGAATTAGTTAGAGATCTGCCAACCGTGATAAAGTTCCCCAGAAGACAAAGCTCTGGGTCTACTGGGAAGGCAACTCGTGTGATCTTAGGGTATCACAGAGGTCATACTAGAAGGGTCTCACCTTCGTGCAAAGCCAGGTAGAATGTAAAAAGGAACCAACTTCTATATCACATCTAAAACACATCTCTGATAATTCAGGTTTATATTGGTGTAATTTCTGTGGGGTGAAGTACAGTTGATGGAGAAAATTATAATGGACTGATCTATACCTGGCATTGATAGTAGTCCACAAACTTCCCTGACATAGATCTAACCACAGTTATTTGTCAATTGTTGTGACTAGGTCTGACTCCCATCTCACCCTAGACATGCAAACCTGGCTTTGTGCTCTCACTCATCAATAAAAAAATAAACATTCTAGAAATAAACATATTTCCTTCATGGAGTAGTTTCTCCTTTTCAGTGGGTCCTGGTAGAGTCATTTCAGGGCCCAAGTTGATTGCAACTGATGCTAACAAAAAAAAACGTCTTATTGGACAAGTCATATTTTTTCTCCTGCTGATGAAATGACATGAAAAGTCCTTTTTCATAACAATCCTCCAGACGTTGTATCCCCTTATGATACCAGGCTTTAAAAAAATTATTATTCAAAGTCATGGGTGTAAGTTTATTTTGTCTTAAAGGTGTCTTCAATTACAATCCTCTTTTCAACCACATTTTATCCAAGTGTTTTAAAATGGGGTTGTCTATCCTGCTGCCTATAATTCTGGAATTCGATTTGCAAATGAAATCATTATACACCTTCTCTTTCAGAGAGTGCAATCCAATTAGTACCAAGGAGGGGATAACATCCCTCTCAAAAAATGAAATGAATCTCATTTCGGCTGCCAAATACTTTTTGAAACTTGGCAACCAGATGCCTAGTAATCCCATGTTAACTTTTCTGTGGATATTCTAGGTACCTCACAGTTCCAAATAAATTGCCCAACATGCTTACTGATGGTTTTAAGAAAGGTTTGAGGTAGTGGAATTGGCAAGGATGGGAAAAGGTACTGCAATCTTGGCAATATATTCATCTTTACACAATTGACCCTGTCAATTAGTAATGGGTAATTTCATCCACCTCCTCAAGTCTTGTTCAATTTTACTAAGTAGCAGGAGGTAATTTAGTTTGTATAAATTTTGGAGATAATCATCCACCATTATTCCAAGGCATCTGATGCTATCTGAGGGCAATTTGAATGGACTTGTTGGCTGATACTAAGCATAATCAAAATTTGTTGGTGGGATGATTTAACTTTTCCCCAGTTCACCTTTTATCCTGAAACTTTGCCATAAGTTTTTAATAGGATATGTAATTTAGTAAGGGAATTGATCAGATTTGTTAAATATGGATTACATCATCTGTCATAAAATGAATTTTGTGGCTTATCTGACCCACCACAAAACTCTTAATCTCTGGGTCTTTTCTAATTGCCTCTGTCAAGGGCACAATCGCCAAGACAAAAAGTCCCAGAGACAAAGGGCAAACCTGTCAGCTCGATCTGCTCAAAGGAAATGCTGCCGAGATCTGTCCATTAGTGCTGATTCTGGTTTTGGGTCCTTAATAAAGAGTTTTAATCCAACTAATGAACAGCTGCCCAAACAAGAGTTTGGTCAAAACTCAAAAATTTTACATCCATTCTAGCCTGTCAAAGGCTTTTTGTCAGCATCCAGGGCCACAGCCACACTCATTTCAGCCTTAGATTTTGCATAGTGGAAAATATAGAAGCACCTACATAGGTGCTTCAATAAAGCCACTCTGATCTGGATTTATTAATTTAGGCAAGTATTGGTCAAGCCTGTTAGCCACGGCCTTAGAAATCAATTTGTAATCTGTTTAGTAATTAAATGGTCAAAATGAAGATCATTTCAATGTGTCCCTGATCTTTTTATGTATCACAGTAATTATGGCAGTAGAAAATGATCCAGGGAGAGTTTGGGTTTTAGATGTTAAAATAATTACATCCATGATGAGGGGTATAAGTAAATCCTTAAATTCTCTGTAAAACTCTGGTGGGAAACTGACCTCCCCAAGTGATTTATTGGACTGTGATAAGCCCAAGCTTTTCAATTTATTTTGAAGTAAAGGGAAGGTCCAAATTTATTTGGTCCTCTTGGTCAAGTTTGGGTAGTTCTTCTGTGGCTAAAAATTCATCAATCTTAGTCAGGTCTTCTGGGGAATCTGACTTACATAGGTTTGTATAAAACTGTTTCAATATATCATTGATTTCTGTTGAATTACGTGAAATTGAGCCCATTTCAGTCTTGAATGAATTTATTGATCTCGAACTCTCCTCTGCCCTCGTCAGGACAAGACTTTATGTGCTTTTTCTCCCAGTTCATAATATCTTTGTTTAGTTCTTAGGATGGTTTCTTTTTCAAATTCTCTAAGTGTGCAGTGGGTTGTACTTGAGATTGGTTTTGTTTACAAGCACTTTATGTTTCTTTGGAGCTGGAATATTGAAACTTCTTTTCCAATTGCAGAATTTCTGTTTCCAGTTCTTCTATGTCTGCCATGTATTTCTTCTTAATAGCTTCTGTATATGAAATTATCTGACCTCTAAGATAGGCTTTTAATGTGTCACATAGAAGGGAGCAGAGGGGCAGTTTATCTCGCAGAACAGCTTTATCTGGTCTCTAACGAATTTGCAAATTTCTGTGGATTTTGGAGTAAGATAGGATTTAGATGCCATCTAATTGATTTTTCTGGCATCAAAATAGAGAGTCAGAGGTAAGTGATCTGATAAGATTCTAGATAGGTATTCACATTCAAATGTTCCGTGGATTAACTGTGTTGATAACAAAAAGAAGTCAATCCTAGTATGGTAGTTGTGAGGAGCAGAATAAAAGGAGTAGTCCCTGGTTTTCCTCCGCTTTCATTTTGGATACTGTTTACATTGATGTGTCCAGAATAGGGTCCAAACAAAAGTTGAAGTCGCCCTCTATAAGTATATTTTGTTGTTCCCTGATACCTTAGGGAAGATATCTTGAATAAAGGATTCATCATCATAATTAGATGCATACAGGTTTTATAATATCCAGCACTCTGAGTAAAGCTGACAATTAACTAATACATATCAGCCTGATGGATCAATGATAGTTTCTCCAGTCATTACTGGCATGTTTTTATTTATCAAGATGGCTAGTCTCTGGCTTTGGAATTAAAAGATTATATTACATATCCTACCCACTTTCTCCTTAATTTCTTATGTCCCTGTGTAGTAAGGTGGGTTTTTCAGTTTCATTTTTTTTAAGTGTCCCTTGACTCGTTTCCTTTTAACTATTCCATTCATCCCATTCACATTAAAGCTAACAAATTTCATCATTCATAAATAATAATCATATATATATATATATATATACACACCAAAGTGTTGCAATGTCCTGTAAAATCTCCATACAAGTAAAAATGTGTCTCCTGTGACAAAGAAGCAAAAAATCAAATAAGGCACTGACATGGTTGACAAATTAAAAAAAAATGACTAAGAATAAAAATAAATATAAAAAGCCCTCCCTGCTCCCTCCAAATGAACATTTGGCATTACCTCCCTCATTAAACTGCACTCACTAAGTGCAGCATATCTAACTAACTAACATTTTGTCCGGCCCAGAGGTCCAATATAAAAAATATGAACTATTATACAAGATTATTCAATTTTGAATACAGTATTTCTAAAAAAAATGCTCAACTCAGAAACAGTTTCTGTGACCATAAAAAAAAATTGGTCAGTTTAAATTGGTTAAGATTGGAACTTATTTATCTATTTCTTTGGCTTGGCTTCGCGGACGAAGATTTATGGAGGGGTAAATGTCCACGTCAGCTGCAGGCTCGTTTGTGGCTGACAAGTCCGATGCGGGACAGGCAGACACGGTTGCAGCGGTTGCAAGGGAAAATTGGTGGGTTGGGGTTGGGTGTTGGGTTTTTCCTCCTTTGTCTTTTGTCAGTGAGGTGGGCTCTGCGGTCTTCTTCAAAGGAGGTTGCTGCCCGCCGAACTGTGAGGCGCCAAGATGCACGGTTTGAGGTGAGATCAGCCCACTGGTGGTGGTCAATGTGGCAGGCACCAAGAGATTTATTTAGGCAGTCCTTGTACCTTTTCTTTGGTGCACCTCTGTCACGGTGGCCAGTGGAGAGCTCGCCATAGAACACGATCTTGGGAAGGCGATGGTCCTCCATTCTGGAGACGTGACCTACCCAGCACAGTTGGATCTTCAGCGGCGTGGATTCGATGCTGTCGACCTCTGCCATCTCAAGTACTTCGATGTTAGGGATGAAGTCGCTCCAATGAATGTTGAGGATGGAGCGGAGACAACGCTGGTGGAAGCGTTCTAGGAGCCACAGGTGATGCCGGTAGAGGACCCATGATTCGGAGCCGAACAGGAGTGTGGGTATGACAACGGTTCTGTATACGCTTATCTTTGTGAGGTTTTTCAGTTGGTTGTTTTTCCAGACTCTTTTGTGTAGTCTTCCAAAGGTGCTATTTGCCTTGGCGAGTCTGTTGTCTATCTTGTTGTCGATCCTTGCATCCGATGAAATGGTGCAGCCGAGATAGGTAAACTGGTTGACCGTTTTGAGTTTTGTGTGCCCGATGGAGATATGGGGGGGCTGGTAGTCATGGTGGGGAGCTGGCTGATGGAGGACCTCAGTTTTCTTCAGGCTGACTTCCAGGCCAAACATTTTGGCAGTTTCCGCAAAACAAGACGTCAAGCGCTGAAGAGCTGGCTCTGAATGGGCAACTAAAGCGGCATCGTTTGCAAAGAGTAGTTCACGGACAAGTTGCTCTTGTGTCTTGGTGTGAGCTTGCAGGCACCTCAGATTGAAGAGACTGCCATCCGTGCGGTACCGGATGTAAACAGCGTCTTCATTGTTGAGAGGTCTTTCATGGCTTGGTTCAGCATCATGCTGAAGAAGATTGAAAAGAGGGTTGGTGCGAGAACGCAGCCTTGCTTCACGCCATTGTTAATGGAGAAGGGTTCAGAGAGCTCATTGCTGTATCTGACCCGACTTTGTTGGTTTTCGTGCAGTTGGACGACCATGTTGAGGAACTTTGGGGGGCATCCGAGGCGCTCTAGTATTTGCCAAAGCCCTTTTCTGCTCACGGATTCGAAGGCTTTGGTGAGGTCAACAAAGGTGATGTAGAGTCCTTTGTTTTGTTCTCTGCACTTTTCTTGGAGCTGTCCGAGGGCAAAGACCATGTTAGTAGTTCCTCTGTTTGCGCGAAAGCCGCACTGTGATTCTGGGAGGACATTTTCGGTGACACTAGGTATTATTCTATTTCGGAGAATCCTAGCGAAGATTTTGCCTGCAATGGAGAGCAGCGTGATCTATCTTAGCATAGGTCCCCTGAAACCCTCTGGAATCAGCTGAAGACTGCCATACTGCAATCCACTGAAGAGGTACTGGGCTTCTCCTCCAGGAAAAACAAGGACTGGTTCTACGAATACAACCAGGCAATCCAGGGGCTGCTGGCAAAGAAGCGAGCTGCCCACCAGGCTCACCTTGCAAAGCCGTCCTGGTCAGAGAAGAAACGAGCCTTCCGTCGAGCATGCAGCCATCTTCAGCGCAAACTCCGGGAGATCCAAAATGAGTGGTAGACTAGCCTCGCCAAACAAGCCCAGCTCAGCGTGGACATTGGCGACTTCAGGGGTTTTTACGAGGCTCTAAAGGCTGTGTACGGCCCCTCAACCCAAGTCCAAAGCACGTTGCGCAGCTCAGACAGCAAAGTCCTTCTCAGCGACAAGATCTCCATCCTCAACCGGTGGTCAGAACACTTCCAATCTCTTTTCAGTGCAAACCGCACAGTCCAAGAATCCGCCCTGCTCCAGCTCCCTAGGCTAGAGCTGGATGAGGTCTTCACCCGGGAAGAGACATATAAGGCAATTGAACAACTGAAAAGTGGCAAAGCAGCAGGTATGGATGGAATTCCCCCCAGAGGTCTGGAAGGCTGGTGGCAAAACTCTGCATGCCAAACTGCATGAGTTTTTCAAGCTCTGCTGGGACCAAGGAAAGCTGCCTCAGGACCTTTGTGATGCCATCATCATCACCCTGTACAAAACCAAAGGCGAGAAATCAGACTGCTCAAACTACATTTATCTATTACAGGTGGAGAAACTGACTAAGGAACATATCCTCGTCAATTTGTGAGGATCATGGTTGCGTCTCCAATTTTCCACCACCTGCTCTTGCTTGCTATTTAATTTTCCTCCTGGCCAATTACGCAAGAGTGTAATTTCTTCCCCGGGCACTTTGAAGAATCTCCTCCTTCCATCAGGGAGTACAACCCTCTGTGTTGCTGGTTGAAGTAAGGCAAATGGGAGATTCTTAGACTGGAGTTCTTTCTTTACCTGGTCAAACTCACTCCTCTGCTTCATTAGACCTGCACTCAGGTCATGAAAAAATAATACTGGCCTGTTGTCATATGAAATGGGACCCCCTCTCTTGCTTGCCATGTGGGGGTGCGTAGAATTTTATCCCAGTCTTGAATACCTCAACAGATCTATCAGGACGTGTCTTGGACTCTGCCCCGCAGATGTGCCAGGCACAGAGATTTGATGGCCTATTTCAATCACTATTGGTTCACTAAAGTGTTCTCATCCCAGGATCCAGCTTTTTAAAAATTCTATGGGATCCATTCCCTCAGAACCTTCCTTCAGGTTAATGATACGGAGATTATTATACTGCTGTCATTTTCTAGCTGGTCCACTTTTCCCAGCAGAAAGTCATTTTCTTTTCTTAGTGTCTCAAGGGAGGAGTCCACCTCTGTTATTTGGTCCTCTACCATCCTAACACACTCGAATGGTCAATTGGTTGAACATGATGAAGTCCTGAGATGGAGTGATTAATCTCCTCCATTTTGGCATATAATTTATTGGAGAGGGTTTCATTACCTCTTTGAATCTCCTGAAGGAAGATATGTAAATCCGCTCCTTCAGTGGTTGCTCCTGGAGCTAACCTTGTGTCAGGGATGGATATCTTTGCAGACCTTAAGGTTTTTCCAGTGGCCAACCTGCTCCCCTGCCGATGTCCCTGTGCTAAGATGGATTCCACTATCAAGGCTGGACTCTGGTCAGTAATTGTATTTCTTTGTTTAATTCCTCATTTTTTTGTTAATGCTTTAGGAATGTAACTAGTTTAAGGCAATTTTAAGTGTTTTAAACAGCTGCCATCTTGCAGTTTTGCTGATGTCCCATTGCTGGGATAAACTTCACCATTAAGGTTAAATTCTGGTCAGAACCTGTATTTCTTTGCTTGATTCTTCATTTCTTGCTCTTCGTTCAGCTAATGTAAAGGCAATTTTGAGCAATTTTAAGTGTTTAACTGAATTCTTCTGAGAAGTCCCAGGGCTCACATCCTCCTAGCTATGTGGCATCATGTGACCTCCCTCTACATTTAAAAATAATTAAAAACATAGGCTGGAAAAGATGCACAAGGGTGTTGTCAGGACTGAAGGGCTCGAGTTATAAGGAGAAGCTGGATAGGCTGGGAATTTTCTTCCCTGAAGTATAGGAGGCTGAGGGGGGGGGGGGGGGGATCTATAAGGTTAATAAAATCATGAGGGGCATGGATAAATGAATTGCCATAGTCTTTTCCCAAGGGTAGGGGAATCAAAAACTTGAAGGTTTAGATTTAAGGGGAGGAGACAATTAAAAGGGAATGGAGGGGCAACTTTTTTTTCCCCAATCAGAGGGTATATGGAACAAGCTGGCAGAGGTAGAGGAAGGTACAATTGCAATGTTAGAAGGATAGTTTGACAGCTATACAGAGGTTAATGGATCTGGGCCAAATGCAGGCAAAATGGGACGAGCTGAGATGTCCAACTTTCCCATCATGGGCTAGTTGACGCATACTGCACAATTTGCATCACATAGGTGATGGATGGAGTTCAATCCGGGTAAGTGTGAGGTGATTTTGGAAGGGCAAACCTGAAGGCTGAGTACATGGTTAATGGTCGGATACTTAACAGTGTGGAGGATCAGAGGGACTTAAGAGGACAAAATCCATACATCTCTCAAGGTGCCACGCAGGATGATAGGATAGTTAAGAAGCTTCTGGGTTGCGGGGTTTCATCAGTCGGGTGATTGAGTTCAAGAATCGAGAGGTAATGTTGCAGCTCTATAAATCTCTGGTGAGACCACACTTGGAATACTGTGTTCTCTTCTGGTCACCTCATTAAAGGAAGAATGTGGAAGCTATGGAGAGGGTGAAGATATTTACCAGGATGTTGCCTAGATTGGAAAATGTGTCTTACGAAGCAAGGTGTGAAAACATTGCTCTTCCATTCCCTTTAATTGTCCTGCCCCCCACCCCCCCCCCCCACTTAAATCTAAGCCTTCAAGCGAGGGCTTTTATTTTTGGACAGAAGGATGAGAGGTGACTTAATAGAGGTCTACAATATTATGAGAGGCTAGATTTAGACATACAGCACAGTTACAGGCTCCTTTGGTCCACAACCCCGTGCTGCCAAATTACACCCAATTGAACTACAATGGCGATAGGAAACCGGAGCCCCCGGAGAAAACCCACGCAGACAAGAGAAGAATGTACAAACTCCTTAGAGACAGTGCGGGATTCGAACCCCAGTCCCGATCACTAGCACTCTAAGAGCATTGGGCTAACCACTATGCTAACTGTACCGTTAACAGAGTTGCTATTCGAGAAGAAATCCTTCCAGCTGTAACTCGGGCTCAAGGCACATTTCCCTGCAAAAGAACACACATTTCATGTGAACGACAAGGCACATTCTGTGGCCATTGTGAATTTGCTTGAGTATTGTATTTAGGTGTTTGTGAGGGTCCAGCTGGTGAATGCGATTAGTATCGTGTGGACAAGAGTCTGGCCCTGTGCTACATAATTCTATGCATTAACACACAATATAAAGAGTCCACGCTGCTGAAGATCCAGCTGCGCTGGCTGGGTCACATCTCCAGAATGGAGGACCATCGCCTTCCCAAGATCGTGTTATATGGTGAGCTCTCCACTGGCCACCGTGACAGAGGTGCACCAAAGAAAAGGTACAAGGACTGCCTAAAGAAATCTCTTGGTGCCTGCCACATTGACCACCGCCAGTGGGCTGATATCGCCTCAAACCGTGCATCTTGGCGCCTCAGTTTGGCGGGCATCAACCTCCTTTGAAGACCGCAGAGCCCACCTCACTGACAAAAGGCAAAGGAGGAAAAACCCAACACCCAACCCCAACCAACCAATTTTCCCCAGCAACCCCTGCAACTGTGTCTGCCTGTCCCGCATCGGACTTGTCAGCCACAAACGAGCCTGCAGCTGACGTGGACATTTACCCCCCTCCATAAATCTTCGTCCGTGAAGCCAAGCCAAAGAAGTAAGGATGCAGGAACATTTTCTACATCAGCACCATTTACTGATTCTCTAAAATCCACACAAAACTGAGTCAAGGCTGTGGCAAATTCATTCTGCATGAGGAGAGTCTTATTCAAATGGTATGGGCAGAATTCAGCTCTTCATCCCCCCAACTATGGAATATTCTAATATCTTCTGCCAAAGACTCTTGCAAATTTCTACAGGTGTGCCGTTAGGAGTATTCTGACTGGTTGCATCACTGTCTGGCATGGAGGTGCCAATACACATGACAAGAACAGACTACAGATTAAAACACAAAGCTGGAGAAACTTAGCAGATCAAACAGGGTACTTTACATAACAAAAATAAAGATACATAACCACGTTTCGGGCTTAAGCCCTTCATCAAGCCTGAAACGTTGGTTATGTATCTTTATCTTTGACCAGATGAGTTTCTCCAGCATTGTGTTTTTACTTCATCCATGGTGTTTGCAGACTTTGATTTTACTACAGGACACAGAGAGTTGTGAACAACATCATGAGCATCAGTCTTCACTCCATTAAAAGACAGTGCCTTAAGAAGGCAAAACGCACGCCATGATCTCTTCACACTGCTACCATCAGGAAGGAGGTACAGGAGCCTGAATGGTACAAAAACAGATTATTCCCCTCTGCCATCAGATTTCTGAACGGACAATGAACCCATGGACACCACCTCATTTTTTCTGTGCTAGTTTTTAAAAGAAATCTTTTATTTATGGAATTGTAATTTTATCCATTGTCATTTTGAACCTTATTCTGCACAATAAAGCTGCCACAAAACAACAAATTTTGCGATGCACCTTCATGACAATATATCCGATTCCGATTCAATTTGTAACACTAATCTCATGTTCCATGAGGCAGGGTTCGAGCTAACTTCAGCCTTTCTCCCCTTTCGCAAATCATATTGTCGCAGGTGGAACTCATCATTGAACAGGACCTATCACTACTTCTTCCATTCCTCCATCTTCCCTCCTACAAAATGGCTTCAAGTAGTTTACAACAACAACAAAAAAAGATACTCTGGAATTCTGTATTTCAATTGGCCGCTGATTACACAGACATTAAAATGGCCCAGATATCAAGGCTCTTGAATTATGGTACAAATTAAACAACTTTAAAAAAAATCAAAATTATGTCCTGATTTACTCAATTTCTATAGATTTCCGACAATTGCAAACCAGAGGTTATTAGAAAATTAAAACCAGTTACAATTATACATTTTGTGGAGTGTTTTAAAAAATACAGGTATTGATGAAACCTAAATAAACCATGGATCATCTTGATCTACTAAATTGTGTGTTTTTACACAATAGAGCATTTTTAATAATGGTGAACAGTATCCATTAATGGATATCCTTTAATGGATGGCACAGTTAGCATAGTGGTGAGCTGTTACAGTGCCAACGATCAGGACCAGGGATTCCGGTTTCCTCCCACCCTTCAAAATGTACCGGGATGTAGGTCAATTGGGCGGCATGGGCTCAAAAGGCCTGTTTCCGAGCTGTTTAAAATGGTGCAGTATCTAAGTTATGCAGATTCTTGAAAACAGCAGCTTTACTCTTTGCAGTATTCTGTTCTTTTGATTACTTTCTCCTAATGTATCTTCTGCATTCAATTTGACAATCTAAAATGATTTGTTTTAAACAATAAACCATTCTGAGACATTTATTTAACTATTGCTGCTGCCTGACACACCTCAGATAAACTCTGTTACATCTAATAGTTTTACAGATCCTACATCCTTTGGTGTTTGCAATGTTCTTTTATGATTTCTTACATCTGGATCATATCACGTTAGGTTATGCAATGTATCAACTTTGCTTTACATTTTCTGTATTGGTTGCATGGAAAAAATGATTTAAATTTGTAATCAGTCATTGACTATTAGAGCCAGACTACCTTCTTCCCTACATCCTTCAGGAAATTCCATGTATTCAAGAGTTCCACTTAATCGACTGGTTCATTCAGTCTGCAAATATGCCACACCACTAAAGCCAATGCAGACATTTATATCAAAGATATCACATTCTTACAATTGGACTCCAAGATCCTCTCAAACCCAATCTACAAAACAAGCAAACATATATTGAGATAATCTCTCACCCCACATGGCAAGAGGAAAATTATGATTTATTTCACATTTTGATTCAATTAAATATATTTAAATATGAACTTGTATGGAACAGAAGACAGTCGAACTCAGACTCAACTGGTTTCCTCATGAGCCCACATCCTCAACTCCTTGACAGCAGCCCCAAGGTTAAATTCACCCCACAGTCAAATCAGGTCAAGACCATCAACTTCATCACTGATGGTCCCTCATCATTTCCATCTCGAATCTATTTTTCTGTATTGGAATTAATGACACATAAAATTGGAATGGGAATGCAAGCTTGATCCAGAATAATCTATTGTCAGACTTGAGTTTCTAAACGTTGTACAATCCTAAATGATGCTGCCCCTGGACACAGAGTCACAAACATCTACTCCATAACTAAGAGTAAAGGAGCTTTTATTGTAGCCAGGTCATGGGCATCAAAAAAGATAGTACTGTAATTTTATTTCTGAACTTAACAGTGTAAGATGCAAACCATGGCAAAGGTGGTATTCTTTAGATCTTGGGCAGTTCCTTTACACCTCCTCTTTGCTCTTGCCATCACTCTGATACAGGCTAATCTTGGTCTAATCTGTCCACAAGACCTTTTTCCAGAATTCTGCAGGCTCTTTTAATTACTTCTTGGCAAACTGCCACCTGGCCATCCTTCAGTGGCTAACTAGTGGCTTGCATCCTACAAAGTAGCCTCTGTATTTCTGTTCATGAAGTTTTCATTTGCATGTCCATACCTGCCTCTGGTCTATCGGACAGGGGATTTGGGGATTTTTTGTTCATTATGGTGAGAATCCTTCAGTGCAGTGGAGATCTTCCTTGGCCTTCCAGTCCCTTTGTGATTACTGAGCTCACCTACATTTTCTTTCTTCTTACAGTTGATTTTTGGTATCATAAGGTTTGGACGATGTCTCTTACTGTTTTATTCTTGTTTTTCAGCCTCATAATGGCTTCTTTGACTTTCATTGGCATAACTCTGGTCTTCATGTTGAAAAATGGCAAGCCCAGCTCTCTTATACCTGCACCAATGAAGCAATTAAACTTACCTGAATAATCACAAAGACCTGTGAAGCCAAATGTCCCAAACATTATAGTGCCCTGAAATGAGGGGACTATGTGTAAAAAGTGCTGTAATTTCGATATGGTCAAACCAAAATGTAAACAAATAACCTTGAATAAAATGTGGAATGTGCACTTTAATCACATGTGAATTGTTTGCTTACAAATTTAAAACTGTGGAGCACAGGGGAAAATAAAAGAAAAAAAATAGTCTTTGTCCCAAACATTATGAAGGGCACTGTTAATGATGAGCCCTCAACTGTAGCTGGAGAGTTCCAATGGAAATACAGTTTCTGCTTCAGCTCCTTTCTGCCTTCCCCATGACCACACCTGCCCCTTTGGTTCACCCACGGTCACATTGAAAAATAAAAGGAAGAAAGCTGCATTTTAGTACAAATGAATTCCCCAATGGACACAAATTTTAAGTGAAGGAGTGGTCTGCAAATAAACATCTCCTATATGTAGTAAAACACAAAAGTCCGCAGACACTGTGGTTGGAGTAAAAACACCACGCTGGAGAAACTCAGCAGGTCAAACCGTGTACATTATCTCGCAAAGATAAAGATACATAACCAACGTTTCAGACGAGCCCTTCATCAAGGTATGGAAAAATGTCGGCAGGCCCCTGAACAAAATGGTGAGGGGAGGAGCACAAGCCCAAAGGCAGGAGGTAAGAGGTGGATAAGGGAGGGAGGGCATAGCAGCAATTAGGGGGAGGAGGGATGACTCTGTGAATGGAAAGGGAAGGGGGGTGGAAAGCTAAGGGAAAGAAAACAAAGGGAAATGGAAGGGAGGAAGAACGGAGAGCATGTTAGCAGAAACGGGAGGTCCATGTTAATTCCAGCCATTCGGAGAGTGCCCAGACAGAAAATCAAGTGTTGTTCCTTCAATTTTCGGGTCGTCTTGGAGGGATAATTCATGAGGCTATGGAGCTTGGGAGTGGGATGCAGAATTGAAATGGTTGGCCACTGGGAGATCCCTGTCACTGATGACAGCGCATGCTAATTTTTACATATACCTGAAACAATAGATATTACTATACCAATGATGGCAAGATGTTTAAATTTAGATATACAACATGGTAATGGGCCAGAAAATGGCAGATGGAATTTAATGCAGACAAGTGAGGTTTTGCATTTTGGAAGGACAAGTCAAGGTCGGACATACATAGTAAATGGTAGGCACTGAGGAGTCATGTAGAGGAGCAAAGGGATACAGCGTTGTAAAGAAAGCTTTTGACATCTTGGACTTCATCAATGAAAGTATTGAGTACAGGAGTTGGGATGTTAGGGTGCGGTTGTATAAGACATTGATGAGGCCAAATTTGGAGTATTATGTGCAGTTCTGGTCACCAAACTACACATAAGGATATCAGTAAGATTGAAAGAGTGCAAAGAAGATTTACTAGGATGTTGCTGGGTCTTCAGGAGTTGAGTAACAAGGAATGATTAAATACAAGGAATGATTAAATAGGTTAGGATTTTATTCTTTGGAGCAAAAAGAATGAGGGGAGATTAGATGGAGGTTTACAAAATTATGAGGGGAACAGACCAAGCAAATGTGAGTAGGCTCTTTCCACTTAGATTAGGAGAGATAAAGACGAGGGACATGGCTTTAGGGTGAAAGGTTTGGGTGAGCATTAGGGGAAAGCTCTTCACTCAGAGAGTGGTGAGAGTGTGGAACGAGCTGCCATCTGACATGATAAATTCAGGCTTACTCTTAATTTTAAGAATAAATTGGGATAGGTACATGCAAAGGAGAGTTCTGGAGGGTTATGAACTGGGTGTAGGTCAATGGAACTCACAGAATAATATTTTGGCACAGACTAGAAGAGTTGAATGCTTTGGTTTCTGTAGCGTTCTATGGTAACAGGTCATTTCGGCTTACGAGTCTGTGCCACCCAATTTACACCCCATTAACCTACATCCCTGGCATGTTTTGATTGGTGGGAGGAAACCGGAGCCCCCGGAGAAAACCCACGCAGACACAGGGAAAATGCACAAACTCCTTACAGACAATGTGGGATTTGAACATCAGTCCCAATCTTTGGCACTGTAAAGGCATTGCGCTAACCACTTCACCAACCATGTCATGTTATATTCTCCATATTAGGTTTAGTGAAGATCATTTTTAGTTGGAAATCGACATCCCTCCTCTCCACCCTTCTGTTGGTATGGAGTCTTCCCATTATAGATTTTGTCTTCCAAGAAATTTCAATGATAATTCAGAGAAAATAATCAAATCAGTATTCTAAATAAAAGGCTTAGACAGAGCACTAAATGTGGACCAAGAGTTACAAGATAGGACAGCCTGTGGTAATGCAAGATTTGTGGCAAATAACTAATAATATGCAACCTTGAAGCAAACTGCACTGGACAAAATGTATTTCCGATACATTTTCTATCCAGGCACTAAAAACTGCGCACATAAATTATGCAAAGGTGCAAGTTAAGAATTGGGGAAAAAGATCGAGCTCCGGCCAAAACACCTTTCTCACATCACCCCACCCTCCCCTGCCCAAAGTCAAGAACAGCAACGAACATGATCATCAGGAACAATTTTGTATCAGAGCTGAACGACACACATTCATTTGTCGGGTTCTCTCACTTCCCCTACCTATCCTCCTGCCTGCAATTTAGAGTATGCTTCAATAGAAACCAGTCACGTGTCAGGCTGTTGGATGTATGCACAATCCCGTCAAGATGTGCAAAGGTAGGCAGCCACATCTTTGTCTTTGTTGATGGTCGTACGAGTCACAACTTTGGGGTCAGGTCATTCACAGAAGACATTATCCTTGGAGGTGACTCACTTGAGGATTATGTGGTAACTGTCACTGTCCTCAGCTGCAGAAAAGAAATGGATAAAGCAAAGATCGATTATATTTTAGACTTATTGATTTACAGACACAACATCACATATAACCCTGAGATTTTTTTTCCTTTGGACAAGGCAGAATAACCATTTATTGGCAGTTCAAAAACAAAATACACAACATACACATTTAAACAAATAAAGAAATGTAAACAAACTAACTGCAGTACAGAAAGTAAAAAAACATTAAAGTGCAAAAGTAAGAGTCCTTAAATGAGTCCCTGGTTGGGTTTGTTGTTGAGAAGTCTGATGGTGGAGGGGAAGCAGTTGTTCCTGAACATGGTGGTGCGAGTCTTGTGGCCCCGATACCACTTTCTTGATGGAAGCAGCGAGAACAGAGCGTGTGCTGGGTGGTGTGGATCCTTGAGAGCTGCTGCTCTCTGGCAGTAGCGTTCCCTGTAGATCAGTGGTTCTCAACCTTTTACTTTCCACTCAGATGCCAGTTTAAGTAATCCCTATGCCATCGGTGCACTGGGATTAGTAAGAGATGGCTTAAGGTGGTATGTGAGTGGGAAGGTTGAGAACCACTGCCCTAGACCCAATTGTTACTGAAATATTTTGCCTGAGAAAAATTGTTATTGGTCCATTTCCTTTGGAGTTATGAAACCATGCACATAAAGAGTCAATTAAGTACGATAAAACAATGGTTTTCAAACTTTTTCTTTCCACCCACATACCACCTTAAGCAATCCCTTACCGATCACAGAGCACCGATGGCATAGGGAATACTTAAAGTGGTATGTGAGTGAAAGAAAAAGGTTGAGAACGACTGCTGTAGATGTTCTCAATGGTTGGGAGGGTTTATCTGTGATGTCCAAAGCTATGTCAACTACCTTTTACAGGGCTTTACGCTTGAGGGTATTAGTGTATCCATACCAGTCCATGATGCAGCTGATCATCTTCAAGATGCCATTAGTGTGTTGGCTCCAGGCAAGATTCTCCAAGATAGTGACTCCCAAGTGTTGTGCTAACTGCAATGCTAACCGTGTCACCCTAAGAGTTAGAGCAGCTGAAACAATACAAGTAGTTGGAACTGAATTTACCTTCTAATAGTCTTCTACATTTGTGAAAATTCATTATTATTGCTTTTCAGTGACTGGTGAAACCCAAAGATTGGGAATTAATCACCTGAGACCATACATCAAGCTGTGTGAAATTATTTGAATAGAAAAGATGGAGATTCAGTGCTGGAGCTGTTACCTTTTAAGGTATCGAGAATAAAACACGATTCATCCTGGAAGTTTTGGATCATCTGGAAAAGCAAACACAACAAATAGTGCATCGCCTAAGAGATTTTTATTTCAGTGAAAGGCCAAAATCAAAATCAGACAACTGACCAGATTCAAAGAATGTGGATGCCTTAATGAGCTTCCCCCTCTGAACATTGTACTACAACCTTGTTATGCAAAAGCCACAAGCTGCACACACAGTCTTTTATTTCTAGTTTATAAATGTCTCAATGGGCCAATTACCATACATACTCGTGTAATCATCAACATTATGTTAAAGTCGACCCCCCCCCCCCCAACTTTGGCCTCAAAAATTGGCAACCTATTTTTGGCCCAAGCCACCTGCCCAATGGAGCTCCTGTCACCCTGGCAGCCCTCTTACCAGAGCTCCCGACACCCCAAACCAGACCCTTGCCCTGGTCATCTGCCCACCAGAACTCCCGAGATCCCAGTTACCCGTCCATCCGAACTTCTGATGCCCCGTCCACAGTCTCTCTCCTAGGCCCCAACCGCCTGCCCATTCAAACTCATGACGCCCTGACCATGTACTTATCACCCAGTCCCGTTCATCCAAACTCCTGACACCTTGAACAACGCAGGTACTTACTGTGGTCAAAAGTTTGACCCATGTAAAAGTTGACCCCCATTTTTGGCCCTGAAAAGTGGTCCAAAAAATTCCACAATTACACAAGTATATATGGTAATTTCAATCTGAAATCAAACTGAATCCAAACATTAATCTTCCAAAAAACCTGCAAACATGTAAGTGTATGCCAAAGAATATTAATTATTTAAAGAGGAAACACTACATACAATTTATATTTTACACCCTCCAGACAGTTTTAGGTGCAGACATGAATTTAAGAGGGTTGGATTCCATCCCTGAAACCAATAGTTAGTTTTGAGTTGCCAATGGGATTCCATTAATGTGGTGGAACACTGTATTACAGTCATTGTACTGGTTGGTTCGCTTCCGATATTGTAGCTCCTCCCCCTCCAAGATCCCTAATAATCCCTTGGAATCGGGCCAACAGCATGTAAGATATAACTGTGAGTTTATAGTGATTAAAGCCTATTAATCTCAACTTCTGGCCTGTCGGATCTAACTGATAGCACTACAGTTAAATCACAAGATATTGGAGCATAAATAGTTTCATTGGCCCATCGTCTGCTCCACTATCCTAATCCATCCTCCCTCTCAGCCCCACTCTCCGGCTTTCTCCTCGTAACCCTTGATGTCCTGACTACTCAAACATCTGTCAATCCCTGCCTTAAATACACCCAACGACCCTGTTTCCACAGCATCCTGTGTCAACAAGTTCCAGACTCACAACTATCTGACTAAAGACATTTTCTATAGACAATAGGTGCTGGAGTAGGCCAAATGGCCCATCGAGCCAGCATCGCCATTTATCGGATCATGGCTGATCTTTCTCTTTCAATAACCAATCCCAGCCTTATCCCCATAACCCTTAACTCCCCTGCTCACAAGAGCCTTATCCAACTCTCTCTAAAATCTATCCACACCTTTGTTTTAATTGATGCTTTTTTATCCTGAAGTTATCCCTGAATCCCCTACCATGGGAAACATCCTTGCCACATCTATTCTGCCCAGGTCTTTCAGCATTTGAAATGCCTCCATAAGGCCTCCCCCATCCTTCAGTAGTCTTAACTCTTCCATTCCTGGTATCATTCTACTAAATCTTCTCAGAACCCTCTTCAATGCCAGCACGTCTTTTCTCAAATATAGTGTCCAAAACTGTACACAGTACTCCAAGTGAGGTCTCACCAGTGCTTTATAGGGTCTCAACATTACATCTCCGTTCTTGTACGTTATCCCTCCAGAAATGAATGCCTACACTGCATTTGCCTTCTTCACCACCGATTCAACCTGGAGGACAACCTTTAGGCTATCTTGCAAGTCCCTTTGCACCTTGGAGTTTTGAATTTTCTCACCATCTAAATCAAAGTTTGCCTGTCTATTTTTTCTACCAAAGTACATGACCATCCACTTTCCAACATTGTATTTCATCTGCCACCACTTTGCCCGTTCTCCTCATCTATCCAAGTCTCTGTGCAGCCTTTCAGTATCCTCAGCTCCATCTCACCTACCACCTATTTTAGTATCATCCACAAATTTAGACCAAAAGCCATCTATTCCAAAATCCTGGTAATTAAAGTGTTTTAAATTTGAAATTACTTTTGTGGCTCTGCTTTGCATCTCTTTAAAGCCTCAATATCATTCACCATGGAGAGGATTTAACGTGGTCATGGTATTCTAACTGACCTCATTTCTGAGTGGGACTTTGAAAAAGGAACACCATGAGGTTTTATTTTGGGGACTGAAAATGTCAGAGGTTTGGCAAATCATTTTCCACTTTTGCAGTCAAGAGCAGAGGTCTTGATTGTCCATTTAGGCTTAGCAGTGAAGTACCACACATGCCGTCGTCTAGGACAATCCTCTAATCTTAAAATTTTCACCATAAAATCAGATCATCTTATACAAAGGATCTAAAATTCTTACCTTGACAACTAAGTCTCAACACCGCTGCCATCTTCCTTCTGGCTCCAACACATTCTCAAGCGTGTCCCGTTAGTTATCAGCGAAGTCTCAGCGCCCCTCTGCAGGGTCCATCAGCCCGGTCTGATTGCTGTTAGCTCTGTATAGGCTTTAAACAGCCTGTTACAGGAGCTGACAGTGGTTTATTTTAAAATATCTAAATAAAATTTAAAACTTTAAATGATAATTTGTTGTTAAGATATTGTGATTTGGCTTTTAACAGCATCCATTGCGGTAAGTGCCAGATTTTTTTTTGGTGGGTGGGGGGGGGTTGTCATATATAAAGGGAATCATTTTGGGTGGAAATTCTGGGGACATATACAACGGCATATGTAGAATAATAAATGTCAATATGTGAGATTGTTTGTAATTGAAGTCGGTGACACTGTAGTTCCCCATTTTAGTGTCTTCTAAGCTCATGGTTCTTCAGATCAGATTTCAGATTTATTGTCAGAGTACATATATGACATCACATACAACCCTTTTTCCTGCAGGTGAGGCGGAATACCACTTATTGGTTGTGCAAAAAGAACTACACAATGTACATGAAATGTCAACAATTGTGCAATAGAGAGAATTTAAAAAAATCAATAAAATGCAAAATTAAGAGTCTTTAAATGAGTCCCTGATTGAGTTTGTCATTGAGGAGTCTGATGGTGGAGGGGGAGCAGCTGTTCCTGAACCTGGTGGTGCGAGTCTTGTGGCACCTCAACCTCTTTCCTAATGGTAGCAGCAAGACAGAGCATGTGCTGGGTGGTGTGGATCCTTGATGATTGCTGCTGCTCTTTGTCGGCAGCATTCCGTGCAGAGGTTCTCGATGGTGGAGAAGGTTTTGCTTGTGATGTCCTGGGCTGTGTTCACTACCGTTTACAGGCCTTTATGCTCAGGCGTATTGGTGTCCCCATACCAGACTGTGCTCAAGTTCAGCTTAGAGTCATCAACATAAGAACACAAGACACAGGAGCAGGAGTGCAAAAAAATGACATCTGGAAGTCTGACGAATGCTTCAATTACTGATGGATCTGTCATCAATGAGATCGAGAGCATACTGCAAGGTGATTCAATCTTCAGTATCCATGTCAACTGCAAATGGGGTATTGGAGGTGACCGTGCCATTCAGATATGGGCAGACTAGAGGGAATTCCACATGGCATGTTTCTGAGAGAGCTCTCTCCACAGCGAGTACGGTGGGACTTTGCGGCCCTGATTCTTTTTTCCTACCTTCTGTACAAGAATTTGGTTTACATCAATGGTCAGTGTTTGGTATCTAATCTTTCCAAGATCTCTTTATTGACCAAAATTTGGCCTCTTTTGAACAATTATCTTCTAAATTAATAATAATGAAACACCATTTTTTTAAAGATCTTTACAGCTTTTTAAATTCCTTGCTATTATATTTAAAATATTTTGATTGAGTTTAATCGAAAACATACATAATAGGTTCGTAAAGTACCAAATACAATATATATTTATATTGATTATCATTTGCCTATTAATGATAGTACATGAAATCACAATCAAACCCATATTCATTGTCCCCCAAAAAAAAGACAAAAAGAAAAAAGACCAACTAAATAAAAAAACCATAGCTCTAACCCCTCCTACTAAACAAAGTTAAATTAATGTTATTAGCAGCTTGGAATCAAGGAGCGACCAGAGGTCCAGCAAAGCATATCAATCTACTGAATCCATGTACCTTAATTATTTAAATTGTGGAAATAAACCATAAATGTATCCCATGTCTTATCAAACGTGACCTTAATTTTCCTGACATTATGTCTAATTTTCTCTGGAAATGGTATTCTCTAACCATTGCATATGATTAGGTGTAAAATCAGCTTTCCATTTTAACAGGATTTCTCTTCTCGCCAGCAATATAGAAAATGTTAAAACCTGTCTTTGATTTGACATTAAATTTATATTCTCATCCTTGGAGAAACCAAATATTGCTTTTAACGGACAAGGTTCAAGATTGATCCTGAAGATATCCAAAAAGGTTTTAAAAATATCTGTCCAAAATTAGGAAAATTTTGGACATGACCAAAACATGTGCATCAAAGAGGCCTCAAAAATTTTACATTTATCATAGAATGGATTGAGATCAGGATTAATTTGAGACAGCGTAACTTTAGAAAAGTGTATTCTATGTACCACTTTAAATTGAATCAAACTGTATCTAGCACACAGAGAAGAATTATTGATCAGGCCTAGAATTATGAACCAATCTTCCTCTGAGAAGGATAAATTAAGATCATTCTCCCATTTAGTTTTGATCTTTATTAAGGAAACTGTCTTTATATTCAATATTTTATAATATAATGTGGATTTTATATCTTTATGTATAAAATGTCATTCAAAAAGTTTGTCTATAAAATTCAGATCAGAAAGGCGTGGACATTTTAGAAGTTTAGATTGAATAAAATGCCTAATTTGGTAAAACTTAAAAAAAAAAGTCTAATTGGTAAATTAAATTCTGCAATCAACTGTTGTAAAGATGCAAAATTTTGTTGAAGAAGAAGATCTTTAAAGCTTTTATTCCCTAGCCAATTCCATTTTTCATAATTGCATCTAAAATGGAGGGCTGGAAAAGATGATTACAGAATCGGACTGGAGATCAAAAATCTCAGAAAGCCAAAAACTTGGTATTAAACCTCCCTCAAGATTTGGAATTAAAGATGATAGAGAGGATTTATCTTCTTTGGCTTGGCTTCGCGGACGAAGATTTATGGAGGGGGTAAAAGTCCACGTCAGCTGCAGGCTCGTTTGTGGCTGACAAGTCCGATGCGGGACAGGCAGACACGGGTTGCAGCGGTTGCAGGGGAAAATTGGTTGGTTGGGGTTGGGTGTTGGGTTTTTCCTCCTTTGCCTTTTGTCAGTGAGGTGGGCTCTGCGGTCTTCTTCAAAGGAGGTTGCTGCCCGCCAAACTGTGAGGCGCCAAGATGCACGGTTTGAGGCGATATCAGCCCACTGGCGGTGGTCAAGGTGGCAGGCACCAAGAGATTTCTTTAGGCAGTCCTTGTACCTTTTCTTTGGTGCACCTCTGTCACGGTGGCCAGTGGAGAGCTCGCCATATATCACGATCTTGGGAAGGCGATGGTCCTCCATTCTGGAGACGTGACCCACCCAGCGGAGCTGGATCTTCAGCAGCGTGGACTCGATGCTGTCGACCTCTGCCATCTCGAGTACTTCGACGTTAGGGATGAAAGCGCTCCAATGAATGTTGAGGATGGAGCGGAGACAACGCTGGTGGAAGCGTTCTAGGAGCCGTAGGTGATGCCGGTAGAGGACCCATGATTCGGAGCCGAACAGGAGTGTGGAATCTTAAACCAAATACCAAAAAGTTGATATTGGTTATCTATGAGCTATTATTGAGGTCTAATGTTGATTCCCTGGACAAGACTAGGAAATGATGAGAGCAAGATTTTCAGTAAGAATTTTCTGATGCTCTATGGGGTTCTATTTTGAAATTGGTTAATTCATCTTCTCTATGTGTCCGACATTCACTATTGCAATTGAAAGTAGTACAATGAGCTTACTTTTCCAAAGTTCAATTGGCTAAATTTTATTCTAATTTCTCATCAAAGTGTGATAGATGTAAGACTGATGAAAATACATTATTTCCTGTTTGGTGATGTTGCTCAATTTCCAGTTTTTGAGAAAGTATCTTCTGTACCTTGTCTTTAATTTGGCTCCTAATCCTTTTCTTGTCCTATTAAGTTGATTTAAATTTGTTTGGGCTACAATCCCATGTAGTTGCCTTTGCTCTCCTTGTTGCAAGAAGATGGAAGGATGCTGTCCCTCCTACACATACTCAATGGTTATCTGATGTGATGGCATGCTTGACTCTGGAAAAAATTACATGCTCTATTAATGTAATGAAATTTAACTTTTTAAATTTCTGGGGCCCTTTCCTTGATTATTTTCAGAATTTTTAAGATTATTGGATCCAATTCTATTGTTTGGTTGTCCTTTCTTTCATACATTAATGGAATATATATGTTTAATCATAACTTCACAAGGGAGGGGTTAGATCATTAGAATATTTTTTGTTTTATGTACATTTTCATTTTTGTCTCTTTCATAGGTTGTTTACAGTTATTTGTTAATATACGTTTTACTTTGTTGGATATATATATATATTACCTATATATGAGCCCACAGTATATTTACATGATACTCAATAAAAATATTGGAAAGAGGGACTTTGCGTCCAAATATGATTCTGATGTTCATGCACGTTCTATTTAATTTTTTTTCATGTTGACAACCAGGTTGGAAGTTCCGTTGTTTCCTTGTCCCTTGAGATTTGTGGGATCCTTGGCTGCATCCAGTGACACTGGACAACAAAGATCTTGCTTCCTGAACACTTTTGGGTGTATTTTATGGATTTTGGGCTACTGATCATGAATATCACCTTCAAATTTTCCAATAATGTACTTTTTTTTAGATACAACCTATTTTTGTGATTCCCTCTCATATTATAAGTCTAATTCAAGCACACAAAACCATGAAAATTCATTTTCCTCATTCGCACTGGACCTCTTCCCCACTGATCTTGGTGCAGTGATGAGCATGGTGAAAGGTTTCACCAGGACATTGCAACCATGGAAAAGCCAGTATCCAGACAACTGGAATCCATCAATTCTAGCCAACTATTGTTAGACACCAACATGAGATGCATCAGTTGCTGAGCACAAACAAAACCATTTTTAGGTCAGTTGAACTAACACAATGTGACAGCATCATCATAACCTGCTAAATTCAATGTTTCTCCAACTTCCTACGTGACACTGCAAATCTGAAATTATCTTTGTGTTCAGCTTGCAGTTGTCTATCATATTCCCCATTGTTTTTTCAGGAAGCAAACATTTTGGAAAAAATAATTGTCCAGTGTTATCATGTGGCCCTCATTACAATTCAGGGCCCCAAACAGTCCTTTCACTTCACTTGTGTATCTGGTGCTCCCAGTGTGGCCTTCTCTGCATTGGAGAGACTGGGCGCAGGCTAGGAGATCACTTCACTGAGCATTTTAGTTCTGTTCACATTAGTGACAGGGATCTCCCAGTAGCTAAACATTTCAATTCTGCACCCCCCCCCCCCCCCCAACCCCACTCACATCCTACTAAGACCATCTGTAAATTGGAGGAACAACACTTGATTTTCTGACTAGGATGCCATTGACATCAACTTCCCTGGTTATTCTTTTCACTTACTCTCCATTTTCCCTCCCTTCCTTGTAGTAAAAACAAAATGCTGGAGAAACTCAGCAGGTCAAAAAGTGTACTTTAGATACAGAAACATAAAGATACAGAACCATCATTTCGAGCTTGAATCAATAATTTGCCTACTACTGACATCAGGTTCACCGGCCTATAATTTCCAGGGTTACTTTTGGAGCCTTTTTTTTTAAAACAACAGAACAACATGAGCTACCCTCCAATCCTCTGGTACCACACCCGTGGCTAAGGTCATTTTAGATGTTTCTGCCGGACCCCCTGCAATTTCTAAACTAGCCTCCTTCAAGATCTGAGGGAATATCTTGTCACACCCTGGGGATTTATCCTCTCTTATTTGCTTTAAGACAGCAAGTAAATCAACACCTAATAGCCTGTATATGCCTGAGGTTGTCTGTTCTCAGAAGCTAAGCAGGCACAGGACTGGTCAGTACTTGGAGGGGAGACTACCTAGGGACACAAGGTGCTGTAGGTTTCTGTAAGGGGCACTAGACAAAGTGGTGAGAATTTCATGTACGTTACATTCTAAATGTAGTATTAGATGATGATAATGGAACCTTTACCTTTTATCTCCAGCATTTTTTACTTGTCATGTGGCCATAATGTTCAAGATTAGCAATTCTTCCTGTTGCTTTTGTCAATTCAATTATTGCAATTTTATAAACGCATCTGGCTTCAAGATCAAATTAAAATGACCATATGTACCGCTGTTTAGGACAACTCTGTAAAGGATGACCCTCGGAATTTCCACCTAAAATGTTGATTTTGAGCGATATCCTTTTTATAAGATGAAACACCTCCCCCCCACCCCCCACAAAAATCTGGCACTTACCGCTGACCAGTGGATGCTGTTAAAAACATATCACAATATTTTAATAACAAATTACCATGCAAATACTCATACAGTTAGCGTAGCTGTTAGTGCAATGCTGTTACAGCATCAGCAATTGGAACTGGGGTTCGAATCCCGCACTGTCTGGAAGGACTTTGTACATTCTCCTGTTCCGGTTTCCTCCCACCATTCAAAACATATCAAGAGTTTGTAGCTCAACTGGGTGGCACAAGGATGTGGGCCAAAAGGGTGCGCCAATACATCAAAGATAACTAACAGGGCACGTGCAAGATTGCATCAGAGCCGGCAGAAAGATGGCGGTGTTGAGACCTTACCGACAACATAAGAATTTTAGACTACTTGTATAGACAATTTTGAAGTGAAAATTTTGAGTTTCAAATATTATCCTATACAATAGAATATACAATATTGCATATAGGGTATTGCACTGTGTAATTATCAGTGCACAGGATCGCAATGGCACAGTAGGATACCAGCTGTACAAGTGCTAACATTCAAAATTCCACAAGGCATTTACCTCATCGCTCACAAGCACGTGAATACCTGTGGGACCCTGTTTATAGATCTGTTGTATTTGATGGGCAGAAATGTTGAAAAGTTGAGCGATCTTCTCCATCATTTCAATTGCTGTTAATTCTTCCAGATATATTGCATGGTACACTGTAATAAAGGAACACAAATGAAATTTGACTGCTTTAATAAAAACTTCCCACCTTATCAGTTTTACATGTATTGTAATGTGCTTCAAATGTTACTGCTACCCATTCATGATTCAACTTATTGTCATGTAATAAAAACAGTATCATATTACATGAAATTGCCTTTTGTCTGCTGGAAAGCAAACACATTTGCCGTTGGCAGAAATTGTCTGAAGCGCCTCTTAGAGTCAGAGAAAGAGAAGTAGAGTTCCCCCAGAGTCTCCAAGTGTCTGTGGATTCACCTCCAGTACTCCCACAGCCTTTGTAGGCACACAGAGTCCAGGCAACCCGAGCTCCAGATCTGAACCTTCAATATGGTCAGGAACCCTTCAGCATCCTCGACACCCTCTCGCATCCCAGTTCCAATACCCGGTAGCCATTCAGCCAGTCTCGATCCAGTCTCCAGCAGTCCACAGCCTGGTGCGAGTCCTTTACGCACAGTATCCAACAGCCCACAGCCTGGGCAGGTTCCTCCCCTTTGGTCACAACAACCTCGCTGCCTGTGAGTTCCTCAGCCACAGAACACCTCACTGGTCCACTGCCGTAGTCACTGTCCTTTCAGTCGTCTCCTCTGCTTCTCCTTCTCAAACAGGGAGTAGTCCTCCTGGTTTATGGTGCCCTGCAACTGTCCTCCACTTTCTTAGAGTCTGCAACCCCTTGTGGCTGCTGCCGATCAGAGGCGCTGCCATCTTGATGCAGACCCCAGGTCACAGATTTTTAAATAAAACTACTGTGGGCTTCTTCTATAATCAACATATAGGAAGAACACATGCTATGATAAGGGGCTGCTGTTTTTGCGGAGGTTTAGCCTGACATTGGAAAAGCCTGGCAAATTTCTGCTGATGTGTGGTGGAAAGAGTGCTGACTGGCATCTAATACCCCTGAGTGTAAAGCCCTGTAAAAGATTGTAGACACAGACCAGGACATGAATTTTTTTAAATTCTCCGTATTGCACATTTTGTTATCTGTTCACAGTTCTTTATTTGTTTACTTTTTTTGCACTGCCAATAAGTAGTAATTTTGCCTTGCAGGAAAAACAATCTCAGGATTGTATGTAATGTCATGTATGTACTGACAATAAATCTGAAATCTGAGGATGGAATATAGAGGAATCAATGAATTTTGGCATGGTACCGATGGACAGGACAATTGTGAATGTCACTCCACTGTTTAAGAAGGAAGCGAGGGAGCAGAAAGAAAATTCTAGACTTATTAGCCTGATGTTGGTGGTTGGGACATTATTGGAGTTGATTATCAAGGATGAGGTTACAGAATATCTGGATGTGCATGAAAAGATAGGCCCAAGTCAGCAAGGTTTCCTGAAAGGAAAATCTTGCCTGACAAACCTATTGCTATTTTTTGAAGAGATCACAAGTAGGACAGACAGGGGAGATGCAGGGGAAGTTGTGTATCTGGGTGGTACAGTTGGCGTAGTGGTTAGCACAGCACCAGCAACCGGGACTGAGGTTCAAGTCCCACGCTGTCTGGAAGGAGTTTGTACATTCTCTCCGTGTCTGCGTGGGTTTCCATGGGGCTCAGGTTTCCTCCCACTATTTGAAACGTACTGGGGGTATAAATTGGGTGGCATGGGCTCATGGGCTGAAAGGGCCTTGTAGGTCTAAAATGTAAAAAATTTTAAATAAAAAAAAAAGCCCTTTGACAAGGCGCCACACATAAGGCAAGATGAGAGCCATGGAATTACAGGAAGGGTATGGGTAGAGTGTTGGCTTATGGGCAGGAAACAGATAGTGGGAATAAAAGGATCCTACTATACTTGTTGGAGTACAGGATGAGGGGGGACCTCACAGAGGCATTTCAAATGTTGAAAGGCCTGGACAGAGTAAATGTGGCAAGGATGTTTCCAATGGTAGGGGATGCTAGGACAAGAGAGCATAACTTTAGGATAAAAGGGCATCAATTTAAAACAGAGTTGCAGAAACATTTCATTAGTCAGAGGGTTATGAGTCTGTAGAACTTGTTGCCACAGGCAGCTGTGGAAGCGAGGTCGTTGGGCAGAGTATTTGATGAATCAGGGCATTAAGGGAGAAAGCTGGGGAGTGGGGCTGAGAGGGAGGATGAATCAGCTTATGATTAGAAGAGCGGAGCAGACTCACTGGGCCAATGGGCCGAGTTCTGCTCTGATATCTTGTGAAGCAGGCAATGCAGGAAATAATTAACAGTGCAGCCCTGCATCTCCAATCCAGACTCCACAGGACCCCTCTGCTTGGAAGATGGAACCAGTGAGTTTATCCATCAGTTTCTCAAAACCCTCTGGGCAAAGGGAGGAGGAGGAGAGGAGGGAGGAAGGGGCAGGGAGAGGAGGGAAGAAGGGGCAGGGAAGATCATACGCCAACAGGAAAAAGGTCATATGTGGATATAGGTGAAAGGGCAGAAAAGAAACAAAAGCTGAGAAGTGATATGAGAAGGGGGTAGCTCTCTGAATTTAGAGGGAACGGAAAGGGGTAGGTAGCTGGAGAAGGAGACAGAGAGATAGAGAAAGAGAGAGAGAGATGGGAGAGCTTCACTGAAACCACATTAACTATGTTAATACCATTTGGTTGGAGAATGCCCAGATTAATTCCTCCAATTTGTGGGTGGTCTCGGTTTGGCAGTGCATGAGGTCATGGACATTAGATTTAGATTTCAGATTTATTGTCAAGAGTACATACATACATACATGACATCACATACAGCCCTGAGATAATTTTTCCACTTAGTGGTAGTGCAAAAAAAACTACCAATGTACACGTGTAAACAAATAAAGAAATGTAAACAAATTTACTGTGTAAAGAGAAAATAAAATCAATAAAGTGCAAAATGTAAGAGTCCTTAAATGAGTCCCTTGTCGTGTGCACACTACTGCGAAGTGTGGAAAGAAGACATACACACACGAGAAGTCGAAGTTAAAGACTGATTTATTGCACTGGCAGCTCTGCTTATATTCATTCCTCGCTGCTGACGTCAGGAGTGATGTCACAGCAGTGCTGATCTCCGACTGGGCAGCATTCCCGCCATTGCTCACTGTTTCCCGCTGTGCTGGTGGTCACCTGGGACGAAGTTCATTGGCCCCCATGGGGTCTGTGCAGTCACTGTGTTCGTCAGCTATTTTGTGTACTGCATCGCATCCCGGTTAGCAGGCCGTTACACGACATCCCTCCCCCCCCAGAACTTGGAATCGGAGCACTATTCGCTGCTTTTGGTGGCCTACCTCTACGACACAGGGGCTGCGGGGAGAACGGTTGGCTAATGTGCAGATGTGCTAGTTTGAGGTGGTCAAGCGTGAAAGTCTCTTCCTTTCTGCCGATATCCAGCACACATGTTGACCTGTTGTGTCCATTATTTTATACAGCCCCTCATATGACCGTTGCAGAGGTGTTCGATGTGCCCCCCTCCTCACAAAAACATACTCACAGGTTCCTAAGTCTTTGGAGACATAGGTTTTGGTCTGGCCATGTGGTGGAGACTGTGGAGGTGCTAGAGTGCCCAGTTTTTCTCTCAATTTTGTCAATGAGGCTATGGGGTCCTCCAGGTCCTTAGCGGCGGCCAAGAACTCCCCCATTATTACAAATGTTGCACCGTTTACCATCTCAGCTATGGAGGCATTGAAGCCCTCTTTCGGCGCAGTGTAGATCCATGGGAGGACCCAGGGTAACTCATCCGCCCAGTTCAGCCCCTTGAGTTGAGCTGCCTTTAGGTGCCTGTGGAGCCGCTCCACCAACCTGTTGGGCTGATGGTGGTAAGCCGTGCTATGGTGGAGCTGGGATCCCAGAAACTTAGCCAGTTGAACCACCTCCAGCCACCTTGTGGAGCGGTCAATCATGGTGAGAGATATCTTGCTCCACGGGAGACCGGAAACAGCCCTACAATGTCAATATGGACGTGGCTGAACCAACGTCGCACTGGCTCGAAAGTTTTTTTGGGGGGAGGGGCGCCTTGACATCTGTCTGCACTTTGGACGTTTGGCAGAGCGTGCAGGTCTTGGCCCACCTGTTTCCGGAAGCCATGCCAGACAAACCTACTGGTCCCCATTTTAATAGAAGTCCTAATGGCTGGGTGCATCATGTTGTGCACTGCGTTGAAGATCTGCTGCCTCCACGCTGCCGGCATGATGGGGTGGAGTTTGCCGGTAGAAATGTCGCAGAGGAGCATCTGGTTTCCAGGATTGATGGTGACATCCCCCAACCTGAGACTGGACACTGCAGTTCTGTATGCCAGGATCTTAGGGTCTTCCTGCTGTGCACAGAATAGTCCTGACATCACTCCTGGGACAGGGTCTGGACGCATTTGATCACGGGGCAGGACAGTGCACCTGCCACCACGTTGGTCTTACTCACGATGTGTTGGATGTCCGTGGAGAACTCAGACACGTATGAGAGTTGTCGCTGCTGCCTGGCTGACCACAGGTCAGACACTTTGTGGAAGGCAAAGGTCAATGGTTTTTGGTTCGTAAAGACCTTGAATTGCCTGCCTTCCAGGAAATACCGCAAGTGCCTGACTGCCAGGTACAATGCCAATAGCTCCCAGTCAAAGGCACTGTATTTAAGTTTTGGTGACCAGAAGTGCCTGCTAAACAAGGCCAGAGGCTGCCATTACCCTTTGATTAATTGTTTTAGTTCGTTCCCTTCCGCAGTGCTGGAGGCATCTACTGTGAGGGCGGTTGGTCCTCTGGCCTGGGTGTACCAGAAGGGTGGCATTGGCCAGAGCATCCTTGGCCTTCTGGAACACCTCCGAGGCCTCATTGACCTGGGTAATGTCTTTACCCTTCCCAGCCATGAGCGCAAAAAGAGGGCACATGATGCAGGCCGCTGCCAGTATGAATCAGTGATAGAAATTAATCACACCGGTAAATTCGTGCAACCCCTTCACTATGCGGGGCTTGGCGAAATGCTAGATGGCCTCTACTTTTTCAGGCAGGGGTTTCGCTCCGTGCTTGTTGATCCGATGCCCCAGGAAGTCTATCTTTTCCAACCTGAACTGGCACTTAGCAGGGTTTATAGTTAGCCCGAATTCCTGCAGCCGGGCGCACAGTTGCCTTAGATGGGCCGTGTCCTCTGAGAATATCGTCCAAATAGATAAACGTGAATGGGAGATCCCAGCCCACCGCATCCATCAACCTCTGAAACATCTGGGCTGTGTTCTCAAGTCCAAAGGGCATTCTCAGGAATTCAAAGAGTTTGAAAGGGGTAATGATGGTGGTTTTGGGGATGTCATCAGGATGGACTGGGATCTGATGATAGCCCCTGATGAGATCAACTTTTGAAAACATCTGTGCCCCTCGTAAGTTAGTGGTAAAGCCTTGGATGTGTGGCATGGGATACCTGTCAGATGAGGTGGCCTCATTGAGGTGGCGATAGTCACTACATGGCCTCCACCTTCCTGCTGCCTTCATTACCATGTGCAGGGAGGCCCAAAGGCTGTCAGAATGCCGCACGATCCCCAGCTCTTCCATTTTTTTGAACTCTCCCTTGGCAAGGGTGAGCTTCTCGGAGGGAAGGTGGCGGGGTCCTCAGTGAGGATGTGGTGCCTTAGCCTGTACTTCGGCTTGATGGCGGAAAATTGTGGCACCAAGATCCAAGAGAACTCCAGTAGGATCCACATTAATGTGTTGTCGGATAGCGTAATGGAGTCGAGATGGGAGGGCAGGTAACTTGGCTTCCCTGAGGGGCATGGTCTGAAAAGTCCTGGCATGCATCAGTCACCGCCCTTCAAGGTCCACCAACAGGCAGTGAGCTCACAGGAAATCTGCTCCCAGAGTGGTTGTGCCGCAATCATGAACGTCCATGTGAACCAGTTGCTGCCAAAGCAGAGGGGAACGGTACGGTTACCGAATGTTTGTATGTTGGTGTTGTTCGGTGTCCTCAGTGCTGGGCCGTTTGTCATTCCAGGTGTCGTAGGCCAATGGGGGGGGGGGGGGGGGGGAGGAGAAGAATACTTATTTTGGTGTCGGTGTCCACAAGGAAGCGCCTTCCTGACAGAGTCCCACATGTGGAGGAGGTTGTCACGTTGGCCAACCGCCGCAGCCATCAACGATGGTTGGCCATGGTGTTTCCCCACCCCATCGCTGATGATAGTAACAATACTGTTGGGCCGGGGGGTCTACTTGCCACTGTTTGCTGTGGCCTTGTTGCGGCTGTGTGTGAGGCCTAGCGACCTGCTCCACCGAGGTGATGTTTCCTTTCTTTGCTCTCCAGCTGGGCTGAGACTTTCCTGGGGGTCGCTGAAGTCCTCGTTGGCATGCAAGAGTTGGATATCTTTGGGCAGCTGCTCCAGGAAAATCTGCTCAAGGAACAGGAAAGGTCTGTGTCCTTCAGCAAGGGCGAGCATTTTGGTCATGAGGGTGGATGGGGCCCTGTCCTCCAAACCGTCCATATGCAGCAATCAGGTGGCGCACCCATGCTGTCAGAGCCCAAAAGTGTGGGTTAATAGCACCTTGAGGGCACCTTATTCGCCTTGCTCTGGAGCTTGCTTTAGCAATTGACAATATATGCTGTCTTCTCCTGGTCGAGCGAGCTTAGCACATAGAAGTAACGTGCATCATCGGTGTTGATCTGTCGAAGTAGAACTGGGCCTCGGCCTATTTGAACCACACGTGTGGCTGGGACACCTAGAAAGTTGGCAGCTTCAGCGAAATTGCATGAAGAACTGCTTGTTCCATCATCTTCTGGTCCAAAGTAGCGTGCGTGCTACTGCGAAGTGTGGAAAGACACACACACACACACACACACACAAGAAGTCAAAGTTGAAAAGTGATTTATTGCACTGGCAGCTCTTATACTCACTCCTCGCTGCTGAAGTTGGGAATGACGTCACAGCAGCGCTGATCTCCGACTGGGCAGCGTTCCCACCATTGCTTTTTGTTCTCTGCCATGTGGGTGGTCACCTGGGACGAAGGTCGTTGGGGTCTGCACGGTTACCGCGTTTGTCGGCCATTTTGTGTACTGGGTTAGCAGGCCATTACACCCTGCTTGAGTTTGTTGTTGAGAAGTCTGATGATGGAGGGGTAGCAGCTGTTCCTGAACCTGCTAATGGGAATATTGTGGTGCCTATATCTCCTTCTTGATGGCAGCAGCAAGAACAGAGCATGTGCTGGGTGTCATGCATATCAGTGTGGGAATGGGGTGTGGATTGAAATGGCAGGAAATGCTACACTTATGCCTGCACCACCTCCCTCACAACTATTCGGGGCCCCAAAAAGTCCTTCCAAAGGAAGCAATAGTTCACTTGCAAATCTGCTGGGGTCATCTACTGCTTCCGGTGCTCCCATTGTGCACTTCTATACATCAGAGAAACAGGACGCAGACTGGGAGGTTACTTTTGCTCTGTCCACTGCTATAGCGGTGACCCCCACTTTCAATTCCACACACCATTCCATATATGAATGTCCTGTAGTTGAAGATGAAGCTTGAACAGCAAGGAAGGCTTTCAAAGTTTGCAGAGGGATCTGGACCAGGTGGAAAAATGGGCTGAAAAATGGCAGATGGAATTTAGTGGAGACAAGTGCGAGGTGTTGCATTTTGGAAGGTCAAACCAAGAAAGGACGAACACAGTGAATGGTAGGGCACTGAAGAGTGCAGTAGAACAGAGGTACCTGGGAATATAGATAAATAATTCCTTGAAAGTGGTGTCACAGATAGATAGGGTGTAAAGAAAGCTCTTAGAATATTGGCCTTCATAAATCAAAGTATTGAATAAAGGAGTTGGGATCTTATGGTAAAATTGTACAAGACATTGGGGAGGGCAAATTTGGAGTATTGTGTGCAGTTTTGGTCACCTAACCACAGGAAAGATATCAATAAGATAGAAAGAGTGCCGAGAATATTTACTCAGATGTTGCCTGGACTTCAGGAACTGAGTTGCAGGGAAAGATTAAACAGGTTAGGACTTTATTTCCTGGAGCATAGAAGAATAAAGGGAGATTTGATAGATGAATTTAAAATTATGAGGGGTATAGACAGAGTTAATGTAGGTAGGCTTTTTCCACTGAGGGTAGGTGAGATTCAAACCAGAGGACATGGGTTAATGGCGAAAGGTTCAGGGGAAACATTAAAGGGAACTTCTTTGCACCGCGTGGTGTGAGTGTAGAATGAAATGGTGAATGCCGGCTCGATTTTAATTTTTTAAGAAGAATTTGGACAGGTACATGGATAGAAGGGGTTTGGAGGGCTATGGTGGTCGTGCAGATCAGTGGAATTATGCAGAATAAGAGTTCAGCACAGACTAGAAGGGTCAAAGGGCCTGTTTTTGTGCTATAAATGTTCTGTGGTTCTATGGTTCTAACACAGTGGTTGTTGTGGGAGACCTCAACTTTCCAAATATTGACTGGCACTTCCCTATTACAAGAGGGGTAGAATTTGCCAGGCATGTCCAGAATGATTCCTGACAGTATGTGGACAGGACATACTGAATCTAGTGCTGGGTAATGAACCTGGTCAGGTGACAGAACTCAGTGCAGGACCATTTCCACGAAAGTGAACAGGATTAGACCATGTGGTTTTATGGGGGAAGGGCCAATTACAATGAAGTGAGGCAGAAACTGGGGAGAACAAATGGGAACACACGTTTCTGTGCTGTATTATTCTTTCTGTCAAAAGTGGAGATGCTGCCAGAGCTGCTGTAACAGCAGCGTTGCCACTGAGCAGACCCACAAGTAGCAGGGAGTGGAGTCACAGTGCTCCCACGGGGTCCAATTGCCCAGCTTGACTGCCATCAGCTATGTACAGGCTTTAAATGGCCTGTTAATGGAGCCAACGGCGGTTTTATTTAAAAATACTGTAAAAACAATGGAGGCAAATCCATAAACACTTAGGTACTCCAAAGGGACTCTCTTTTGCTTCTTTGACATCAAAAGGTGCTTCAGGCAACTTCTGCCGAGGGCAGACAAAAGCAAATTCCATCTGATATTGCATTGTCTTCATTACATGACAATAAAGGAATCTTGTATCTATAGTTCTAAATTTAATTAGCATCTTAAAAAAGGTCCAAAAATGGAATTTGACAGCTATGCAGTCAACTCTAATGTGCATTTCACAGTTCAGGTACAATTGCACAGCTTGGGAGGGGAGCTGACTTGGAAGAAAGGAAGACTCGAGGGATCAAATTTTCTCATCCATCAATAATTTACAGAATAATCTTAACTGATATTGATTTCAGGTGTACAGGGCAACTTCAATGCACTTACCGAAGAAAGAACTGGTCACAGAGTCACCATTTTCTTGCTTCTGATCCTGCTGCTCTTGAACCTGTTGTGATTCCTGGCAAACGTAAATGGTGAGCCTTGGTCTAACCATCCTTAATACAGAAAAGAGAAATAGAAATGATATTCCAGTATAATTATTCTGGCTTGCTGCAGCCACAGAGGTGTGTAAAATAACCCCTGGTACGGGAAGGTATGAAATGAAACATGAAAGTCTGCAGATGCTGTGATTGCAGTAAAAACGCACCAAAATGCTGAAGGAACTCAGCTGGTCTTGCAGCATCCATGGGAGGTAAAGATATATTGCTGACATTTCAGGCCTGAGCCCTTCTTCAAGGAATAAGCAAAGAACAGGAAATCGCAGAATAGAGACAGTGCTGGCTGGGGCAGGAGTCCAGACCAACAAAAGGTGTTAATTGGATAAGATAAGGGGAGAGGTGAGAATTAATTTTGTCTGGGAGCTGGGGGAAGAAGTGGGGAGGTTTAACGAAAGCCAGAGAAGTTGATGTTAATGCCATCTGGTTGAAAGGTGTCCATTCGGAATATGATGTGTTGTTCCTCAGTCTGGCAGTGCATGAGACCATGGACAGACACATCAACAAGGGAATGGGTTGGGGAATTGAAATGGGTGACCACTGGGAGATCCATGCTATTGCAGCGAACAGAGCTAAGGAACTCAACAAAGCGATCTTCCAGTCTGCACCCAGCATCTCTGATGTGGAGACCACAGAAGCACCGGATTTGTATGTTCCTGTCAGGATAAAAGGCAAGGTTAGCAGGCAAGGTTGGGGAACCTTGGCTTTCAAGGGATATTGGGGATCTGGTTCAGAAGAAGAGAGGTGAATGGCAAGTATAGGCATCGTGGAGCAAATGAGGTACTTGAGGAATATAAAAAATGCAAGAAAAACCTCAAGAAATAAATCAGGAAGGCTAAAAGAAGACAGGAGGTTTTGCATTGCCAGAAACTGATTTGGGATAGTCAATGTGGCTTTGTTTGTGGTAGGTCATGTTTAACCAATCTTGTAGTTTTCCAAGGAGGTTACCAGGAAAGTTGATAAAAGCTGTGGATGTTGTCTACATGGACTTTAGTAAGGGCTTTGAGAAGGTCTCACAGGAAAGTTCAGACACTAGGTATTCATGGTGAAGTAGTAAACTGATTCAATAATGGCTGGACAGAGGAGGCGTGGCATGATGCCGTAGGGAGAAGACAAGGAAAGCGCCTCTCCTGGCAGAATTAATTAATATTTAAAAACCTTTAAATTTTTTTTTTAAGTCTAACTGGTTTTAAAAATTTCTTAGAGGTCTCAGAAGATGGGTACAAAAACATCCAGAACTCAAACTACAAAAAAAATTGTCTGCAACTGAAGTTACTTTGTTGGAAGAATCAGGGCCTACCTTGAAGACTCAGCCTCCGATCCTTGTTCTTCTCCATCCCCGACCGACAAAGGCTTCGCGGGTAAGGAGTCAGGCTCTAGCGCCACCTTCTCGCGGAGCTGGGGAAGATGGCGCTGGAGCACGGAAGAAAACTACGCAAGAAAACTACACAAGTGATAGCAGAAATAACACACATGCGTGAAGTTCCGCGCATGCACGCCACAGAAGCGATTGAGTCGGAGTCTGTGGACCTGACTCCGTCAATGGTCGCAGGTCAAACAAGGGCTTAAAAAAAAAAGCCCGCCTACAGTTTCAGCCCCTGGCAACTTCAACGGAGGAGGATGAAGAAGAACCTGGAGTAGAAGAAGAAAGATTTTTTTGCCATAGTCACAAGGAGAGGAAACAAAAGAAGAAGGAGGAAATCAATATATTCACAGTAAAATGGGTGCATATTATGTTACCCCAAAACCCCTTGACCAACAGATTTTTGATAAGATTTTTGAAAAATGGATTTAATTAGTCAGAAAATGGATGCAAATTTTGCTGGTGAAAGCTGATTTTACTAATCAGTTGGGAGCTATCAGAGAAGAAATGACTGTAATGAAGACAGATATGGCAAAGTGTAATAAAACTGTTGATAGAATGTTCAAAAATTTGAAGAATACTTCCAGGAATGTCATATGGAGGTGGAAGAATGTAAAGATACAGTTAATAAGATAGAAGATTCTTTTATGGCGTGGGAAGTTAAGAAGAAAGATTTATTGCAAAAAGTTGATATGTTGGAAAATCAGAGTAGAAGAAATAATGTGAAAATTGTTGGTTTGCCTGAACATTTTGAAGGCAATAACCCAGTAAATTTTTTCAAAATTGGCTGTCTGAAATTTTGGGACCAGAGAATTTTCCAAATGGTTTGGAGCTCGATATAGCATATAGACCTCTATGGAAAAAACCGTATCCGCGACAACCGCCACGCTCTGTCTTGATTAAATGTCTATGTTTTCAAGCAAGGGAAATGATTTTAAGAATGACAGTTCAAAAAGCTAGAGAACACCAAAGTCCTTTAGTGATTCAGAATAATAGAGTATTTTTCTATGCAGATTTGAGTAGTGAAATTGTCAAAAGAAGAACTTAACTCAGCAAAATCAGTTTTGTGGAATAAGGGATATAAATTTGCTTTTCAATACCCAGATAAAGTTTTTTCTGGACAATCTCAAGCTCAATTTTTTGCTAATCAGTCTGAAGCTTTGGAATTTGCCAATTCGTTACCGAACATTAAGCAGAATGGAAGGCAATCTTCTGTACCTCAACAAATCGAAGGGGATCAAGAAAAATCAAAAGGAGGGATTTCACCTGGAAGACAGCCAACTGAACCCCAAGTTGAAATTGATGATGATGAAGAAGCTGATTGAATTTTAATGTTGATATTCTGTATGGGGGAGGCAGGTTCTTTTTTTTCCCGCTTTCCTCTTCCGAGGCCTCATGCCACTAGTGGCGAGGGCCACTTCTCGTAATTAAGGGAGTTAGCGCCGACCTAATCGGCGCTTTTGGAGTTTTTTTTAATTTTTTTTTACTTTTGGAGTTTCTTACTTTCTATCTTTGATGATGGTAGGTTTTGAAAATTAGCTGTGGAACTGGGTGGGGAGGAGAATTGAATATTTTCAAAATTAAAATATGGTAATACAAGGTTTGAATTACATAATGTTAAATGTGAATGGAGTCAATAAAATTATTATTAAGAGAGTTTTAGCTCATATTAAGAAGTTGAAAGAAGACACTGATGTTTTACAGGAAACTCATTTAACAGAGAAAGAAAACGTTAAAAAGGGAATGGGTTGGACAGGTTATAGCTTCGTCTTTTAATTCTAAAGCACAAGGAGTAGCCATTTTAATTTTAATTTTGGTAGATTTGTATTAGTAAATTGTCAAATTTATTCAGAATCTTTTTTATAAATATTTATGCTCTTAATATAGATGATGAAAAATTATTCAAGATGCTTTTTTTTTAAATTTGGTACAAATAGATGGAAATATAATAATTGGTGGAGACTAATTGTTTAGATCCAATTTTAGATAAATCTACAAAATCTTTAATTAAAACAAAAATGGCTAAAAGAATATTGATATTAATGGAAGAGTTACATTTGGTAGATATTTGGATGAAATTAAATCCGAGAGAGAGATTATTCATTTTATTCTTATTCTAGAATAGATTTTTTCTTAATTTCAGCTAATTTACAAGGAAGAATTGAGTATGTACAATATAAACCTAGAATTGTATCAGATCATTCACCGTTATTAATGTGATGTTCAATTTCTGATAGAATTGAAACAGTTTATAGATGGGTGTTTAATTCATTACTATTAAGAAATGTAGAATTTTGTGATTTCATGAGAAGTTAAATACACATATATTTAGATACAAATGTTAAATCAGTTGTTTTATGGGATGCATTAAAAGCTTATTTGAGAGGTCAAATTTGACTAAAATTAAGAAAAATTATCTTAAGGAAGTAGATAAATTAGAGAAGGAAATTATGATTTTGGGAAAAAAAATTACAAAAAACCTATCTGGAAAAAAGAGGTTAGAATTGATAAATATAAAAATGCATTATAATTCAATTCAGATTTATAGGGCTGAGAAACTAATTGATAGAACTAAACAAAAATATTATGAGTTGGGAGGTTTAGCTTGGCAATTGAAAACGGAGCATGCATCAAGGGTTATTAATGCTGTCAAAAAGAATTCAAATATTACTTATAAACCACAGGATATAAATGATTATTTTAGAGAGTATTACATTAAGTTATATTCATCTCAATCATTGAATAATGAAGAAGAAATTAATGATTCTTTACAGAAGTTTCAATTACCATTTTTGAATTGCCAAGCTCGGAAAAATTTAGATTGTCCGTTTATGTTGAAAGAAGTTGTTAAAGCTTTAAATCAGGGGTAGCCAACCTTTTAATTTTTAATCTTTAATTTAGACATACATCATGGTAACAGGCCATTTCAAGCCACGTGTACGTATCAGGAGTGTAGGTTAATTGGGCATCACGGACACATAGTCCAAAATGGCCTGTTACTGTGCTGTATTTCTAAATTAAAAATGTAAAATTAAAAGGTTGGCCACCCCTGTTTTAAATTCTATGCAAAACAGGAAATATCTTGGTGACGATGGGATTATGTCTGAATTTTATAAAAAATTTATTGATGCCTTTATTAGTGGAAGTATTAAAACAAGCAACTGTAACTTGTTCTTTATTTGAATCTTTTTCAAATGCTGTAATAACAGTAATACCTAAGAAAGATAAAGATTTATTAAAACCTGAGTCTTATAGACCTATATTGTTATTAAATGTTGATTATAAAATTGTTGTTAAAGTTTTGGCTAATAGAGTAAATGAATATTTAACTGAGTTAGTTCATTTAGATCAATATGGATTTATTAAGAAAAGATATTCTGCTGATAATATAGCTAAATTAATTAGTTTAATTCTCAGAGACAATCGGACCCAGCGTTAGTTTTATTGTTAGATGCAGAAAAGGCTTTTGATAGATTAGAATGGAATTATTTATTTAAGGTTTTACAAAAATTTCAATTTGGGTCAAAATTTATTAATTGGATTAAAGCTTTATATAGAAATCTTATGGCTAAAGTAGTTACTAATGGACAACTTTCTCCTTTTTAAACTAACACAATCGGCTAGACAAGGTTGTCCTTTATCTCCTGCATTGTTTTAGCAATGGTGCAATCAATAAGACAAGATGTTGGTATTAAAGGAATTAAAGTGAATAAAGAGGAATATAAAATTAGTTTGTTTGCAGATGATGTATTGATTTATGTAACAGATCCTGAAAATTCTTTAGTTTATATAAAAAGTTACAAGATTATGGAGAAATATCTGGTTATAAAATTAATTGGAATAAAAGTGAGGCAATGCCGTTAGTAGAAGGAGATTATAATCATTGCAAATGTGTAGCTCAATTTTGGTGGACAAATAATCTGATTAAATATTTAGTTATTAGAATTGATAAAAATTTAGATAATTTGTATGTTAAATTATGTTCCATTATTTAATAAAATTAAAGATGATTTAAATAGATGGAATGATTTACCTATTACTTTAATAGGAAGAGTGAATTGTATTAAAATGAATATCTTTCCAAGGATTCAATATCTTTTTCAATCTATTCCTTGTTTAGAACCCCAAAATTTTTTAAAAGACCTTAATTTAATTGTAAGGAAATTTTATGTAAGGGGAAAATTAATATGGTATGTTTGGAGAAATTAACTTGGAAATTTGAATTTCTTTATATCAAAACAAACTTTTTCCTTTTACTGTCAATAATCAGTTTTTGAAAATGTGGAATCAATTGGGGATTAAGAAGTTGAAAATTGTTTTGAAGCAGAGAAGTTTTTATCTTTCAATCGAATGAAGGAGAAGTTTCAAGTTCCTAATAATATATATTTTTTGTTATTATCATGTTAAAACTTTTTTATTGGGAAAATTAGGCCATAGTTTAAAATTACCGAGATAATCTGCTTTAGAATTATTGCTCACTAAGGAAGAACCAAATAAATTTATTTCTGAGATGTATAAGTTATTACAAAATAAAATGCCTATGTTGAATGTTCATAAATCAAGAATGAAATGGGAACTTGATGGAAATAGAAAGATAGATGAAAATGTTTGGAGAAACTTGTGTAAGGATAGAATGATAACGTTATAAATGTAAGATATAGACTAATACAATATAATTTTTTTACATCAATTGTATTTAATTCCTCAGAAATTAAAGAAATTTGAATTAATTTATGCAGATTTATGTTTTAGATGTAGACAAGAAATAGGTACTTTTTTTCATTCAACTTGGACTTGTTCTAAGGTTAAGAATTTTTGGTTACAAGTAAATTGTTTTTGGAGCAAGTATTAAAAGTAAGTTTACCATTTGATCCAATGTTATTTTTATTAAGGGATATTAAGTCGATTGTTTTAGTATTGAAATTGACTCTGTATCAAATTGAATTTTTACGTTTGGCTCTGGCTTTTTCTCAAAAATGTTTGGCTATTACTTGGAAATCTGATTTAGTTTTAGGAATGCAAAGATGGCATGCTGAAATGAAATCCTGTATTCCTTTGAAAAAGATTATGTACAATTTTAGGGATAAATATAATTTTAGGTATAATTTTTTATCATATTTAAAAACTTTTGGTATTAAAATTTAACCTCCCAGTCTGCTCCAGTGGGTGTCTCAGTTTCCACAGCTAAAAAGTTGATTATTGCTGTTCTTAGTGTTGATCTCCTTTCTTCTTTCTTTGTAGGTGGGTAGGGCAGGAGGGAGGAGGTCGGGTTTTTTTTTATTCAATTACATAATGTTTGTATCAATATGTTATAATTAATGTCATATGATTTAAAATTGTAAATAAAATATTTTAAAAAAACAATGGCTGGACAGGAGAAGCCAGAGAGTAGTGGTGGGTGATGATTGCTTCTCAGACTGGAGGCTTTGACTTGTAGAATGCCTCAGGGATCAGTGCTTTGTCAAGGATTTGTCATCTATATCAATGCTCTGGATGATAATGTAGATTGAATCAGTGAATTTGGAGACAAACTAAGATTGGAGGCGTTGTGGACAGTGAAGAAGGTTTTCAAAGCTTGCAGTGGGATCTGGACCAACTGGAAAAATGACAGATGGAATTTAATGGAGACAAGTATGAGTTGCAGTTTGGAAGGACAAACCAGGAAAGGATATATATAGTAAATGGTAAGGCATTGAGGAGTGTAGTAGAACAGAGGGATCTGGGAATGCCGATACATAATCCCTGAAAGTGGCATCACAGGTGGATAGGCTGTAAAGAGAGGTTTTGGCATATTGGCCTTCAAAAATCAAAGTATTGAGTATAGGAGTTGGGATGTTTTGGTAAAGTTGTATAAGACATTGGTGAGGCCAAATCTGGAGTATTGCCCAGACTTCAGGGACTGAGTTACAAGGAAAAGTTAAACAGGTTAGGACTTTATTCCCTAGAATGTAGAAGAATGAGGGGATATTTGATAGAGGTATTTAAAATTATGAGGGGGACAGACATAAAACGTTGCAGCACAGAAAACAGGCCATTTGGCCCCTATAGTCTGTGCCGACTATCATCTCACTTGTCCCACTGACCAACTCCCATTCCATAACCCTCCAGACATCTCCCATCCATGTATCTATCCAATTTATTCTTAAAACAAAAGATCGAGCCGCATTCACTACATCAGATGGCAGCTCATTCCACACTCCCATCACTCTCTGAGTGAAGAACTTCCCCTAATGTTCCCCCTAAACCTTTCCACTTTCAACTTAAAACTATGACCTCTTGTATTTATCTCCCCCATTCTGTGGAAAAAGCCTACTTACATCCATTCTGTCTATATCTCTCTTAATTCTTCTTCACTCCAAGGAATAAAGTCCTAACCTGTTTAATCTTTCCCTGTATCTCAACTCCTGAAGACCCCGCAACATCCTAATAAATCTTCTCTGCACTCTTTCAATCTTATTGATATCCTTCATACAGTTAGATGCCCAGAACTGCACACAATATTCCAAATTTGGCCTCGCCAATGTCTTAAACAACTTCAACGTATCATCCCAATTCCTATACTCAATACTTTGATTTATAAAGGCTAAGATGCCAAAAGTGTTTTTTACAACCCCGTCCACATGCGACATCATCTTCAGGGAACAATGTATCTGTATTCCCAGATCTCTCTGCTCCTCCACACTCCCTCAGTTGCCCTATCATTTACTCTGTATGTCCTAACTTGGTTTGCCCTTCCAAAATACATCATCTCAACTTGTCTGCATTAAATTCCATCTGCCAATTTTTTGGTCCATTCTCCCAGTTGGTCCAGATCCCTCTGCAAGCAGTTCACGGTGTCTCCTATCTTTGTGTCATCATCAAACTTGCTGGCCAATTTACCATATTATCATCCAGACAACAACCAACAATTGTCCCAACACAGATCCCTGAGACACACCACTAGTGACAGGCTTCCAGTCTGCGAAGCAATCATCCACTATCACTCTCTGTTTTCTCCCACACAACCAATTACGAATCCAGTTTACAACTTCTCCATGGATACCTAGTGTCATAAACTTCTGCACTATCTTCCCATGTGGGAACTTGTCAAAGGCTTTATTAAAGTCCATCCACAGCCTTTCCTTCATATACCTTCTTGGTAACCTCCTCTACAGAGTAAATGTAGATAGGTTTTTTCCACTGAGGGTAGGTGAGATAAAAACCAGGGTACATGGGTTTAGAGCAAAAGGGAAAAAGTTTAGAGGGAACTCGAGGGGGAACTTCTTCACACAGAGAGTGGTAGGAGTGTGGAACGAGCTGCCAGCTGAGGCTGAATTTTAACATTTAAGAAGAATTTGGACAGATACATGGATAGGATTATGGAGGGCTTTGAACTGGGTGCAGGTCAGTGGGACTAGGTAGCAAAATGATTCGGCACAGACTAGAAGGGCTGAAGGAGCCTCTTTCTGTGCTGTAGTGTTCTGTGGTTCTATAAATTGAATCTTGAATTTAAAATTGTGGAGCACAGGGGCAAATAAAGGAAAAAAAAATGTCTTTGACCCAAACATTATGGAGGGCACTATCGTATCCGACCTGCCTATGCAACCGTAGATTGAGAATACATAATCCACTAACATTTCAGTGTTTAAAATTTAAAGATAAACTACAAGGTATAACTGATTAACTTGCCTCCCTTTCAGAGCATTAAAGAGTCGGATCCCATCTGCAGGGCCACAGATCTGGATCACATCGTCTCTGGTCAGTTTTAGCAGATCTCCACCTGTGAATACAAGCAATAGAACCTCACAACTGGCAGAGCAGCAAACATTTGCAAAGAATTCCAATGCAACTCCTGTCATAGTTTTGAAGGAGTGGGGCATTTGCTGTAATACACATGAATATCTACGGTAATGGAAGTCAACCCAGAGGACCGTAAGAGTGGCAGAGAGGAGCATTGGAGTCTCCCTCCCCCCAATGGGCATGATTTACCGGGATCATTGTCTGAAGAGGCCCGCAAAATCATCGAGGACCTTTCGACCCAGCACACAGCATCTTTCAGCTGCTCCCATTGGGGAAGAGATATAGGAATATCAGAGCCAGCACCACCAGGCTGAGGAACAACTTCTTCTCATGGGCTGTGAGAATGCTAAACAACCAAAGGAACTGCTCGCTAACCATCCAAGACTTCATATTCATGAAACAATATTTATTTGTTTGTATTGATGAAATATTTGTTCTGCATATGTATTATTTGTCTGTTTGTGTGTTATGTCTGGCTGTGCGACTGTGTGTTTTGCACCGCGGACCGGAGAACTCAGGTTGTACTTGAACAATCACATGACAATAAACTTGATTTGACTCATTATCTCTACTTCAACTTAATCTTTCCATTGAACACCAAAACTGAAATTCCTTCCCTCCCTCCAGTCACTTTGCCTTCCTACTAAAACCTAAAGATTTGAATTAGTTATTAACTATAACTGAACATTTCACTCGACTAGCCAGTGATATCACGGGCACCAGTCTTCACTCCATCAAGGAATCTACAAGAGGCAGCATCTTAAGAAATCAGCCTCTATCATCAAGGACCCCCACCACCCAGACCATGCCCTATTCACTCTGCTAACATCGGGAAGGATGTACTGGAGTCAGATGAAGAGCACTCAGCGGCCCAAGGACAGCTTCTTCTCCACTGCCATCAGATTCCTGAATGATCAATGAACCAAAGACACTGCCTGACTTTGACTTTTTGTGCTGTCATTTTATATATTTTTGTAAGGTGGCTTAAATAAATGTTTGCACCATGATGCTGGCACAAAACAACAAATTTCATGAATTGTTCATGAACATGAATTCTGATTCTGAAGTCCATTAGTTTACTTCCCTCTTCCTCGTTCAAATAAGGTGGAACCATGTCCATTAAGATCCTTAATTTGGCCTGTTCATTTTAGAGAAGAAAAACACTTAACAGCTGATAAAGCATTGTGCTTCTCCCACGTAAACTTTGCCTTAGTCTCAGATACGTATCCCAATTGAAATCTCAAGTTTCCAATTAAATGTCATAATACAAATTGGCACTTGTGCATTGTGGATGTGAGATGCTACAGAGAATTTATCATACTGTATGTGCCAATCCTTAGAAATTTAACATTTCACCTTAGAATCTGGATCTAAAATTCTTACTTTGGTGGTGAAGTCTCAACACCGCCATCATCTTCCCGCCGACTCTGACACAATCCTGCGCATGCCCCGTTAGTTATTTGCAAAGTCTCAGTGGTCCCCCGCGGGATCCACCCGCCCGCTCCGACTGCTGTTAGCTCTGCTCAGGCCTGTTACAGCCTGTTACAGAATCCAACGGTGGTTTACTTTAAAATACCCAAATAAAATTTAAACCTTTAAATGATCATTTGTTATTAAAATATTGTGATTCGGCTCTTAACAGCATCCACTGGTCAGCGGTAAGTGCCAGATTTTTGGGGGGTTGTCTTATTCAAAGGGCATCGCTCAAAACCAACATTCTGGGTAGAAATTCTGGGGTCGTCCTATACAGTGGCACAGTGTGTGGAGACTACTTCCATCTGGCCCAATCGAATCTAAACCGAGATCCAAGAGAACGAGTTCCAATCCAGCAGCTAGATAATATTAAATTTAGACATTCAGCATGGTAACAGGCCCTTTTGGCCCACAAGACCATGCCGCTCAATTACACCCAATTAACCTACAACGGTACATTTTGAACGGTGGGAGGAAACGGGAGCACCTGGGGAAAACCCACATAGACACAGGGAGAGCGGGATTTGAACCCTGGTCCCAATTGCTGGTGCCATAATAGCGTTGAGCTAAAGCCTACGCTAACTGCACTGTCCAAAATTTTGAAAAATGTTCATCTCAAAGAGTTAATAAGAAAGGGTACCAGAGAAGTTTGCGAAGAGCCTGCAGTATGGAGAAAATCGATTTCTATGTAACCACTGCTGTGCATCCTGTGGTGTGGCTGTTGGCAACAGATTCTACAAAAACAAAAATAGCAAGTCAATCCTCAGATATATTGGTCTGAATAAACAGATACACTCTCATGTAGCCTTGCCCTCAATGTCACAAAAACCTAGGAGGTGATTGTTGACTTCAGGAAGGGGAAACCAGAGGTGTACGATCCAGTGATCATTGGCGGATTGGAGGTGGAGAGGATGAGCAAATTTAGTTCTTGGGAGTCACTATCTTAGAGGATCTTTCCTGGATCCAACACACTAATGGCACTGCTTCCTCTGGAGTTTGCAGAGATTTGGTAATGACATCGGAAACCCTGGCAAATTTCTACAGATGTGTGGTGGAAAGTGTGCTGAATGGCTGCATCATGGTCTTGTATGGGGACGCCAATACCCCTGAATGTAAAGCCCTCCAAAAGGTAGTAGTCACAGCCCAGAACATCAAAGGCAAAACCCTGAGAGAACATTTACCAGGAACGCAACCATCAGAGAGAAGCAGCAATCATCAAGGATCCACATAACCCAAGACATGCTCTGTCACGCTCTGTTCTTGTTGTTACAATCAGGAAAAAGGTACAGGTGCCACAAAACTCACACCACCAGGTTCGGGAACAGCTATTACCCCATCACCATCAAACACCTCAACAACAAACTTAATCAGGGACTCATTTAAGGACTCTTACTTTTACACTTTATTGATTTTTTTCTCTCTGTTTTGCACAGCTTGTTTACATTTCTTTATTTGTTTACATGTGTATATTGTGCAGTTTATTTTTTGCACTACCAATAACTGGTAATTCTGGCTCACCCACAGGGTTGTATGTGATGTCATGTATGTACTCTGACAATAAATCTGAATCTGATTATGGGAATTTATGGGAAGTCACAAGGAAAGTGTGCTCACAGCAGCATTTGTGGGTCTTTAAACAAAAATACTTTATCAAGACCAGACAAAAGTCCCACCCAATAATGAAAAGCCTACCTGATTTTCAGACACAGGAGACACCGACAATTCTTGACAACCCCACTTCCGAAATGACCCTAATGTCTGATGAGAAAAAGTCACTTGTAAACTTTTGGAAAAAAAACTATAAAATGTATTTTTTTTTACTTTCAATGCCCATATACCTGGTCATACAGTTTCCATTGTGTACACTGAGGAAAAATGTAACATAACAAAAATCACTTACTGAATCTAGCAGAAATCCAACCGAATTAATGGACAGAAGCATGACAAGGCCAAACCTGAATTTTCAGAAAGAACCTACTGTATATGCCGTTGTGTAGGATGGTCCTCCAAACTTAAAAATTTCATCTTTAAATCAGGGTCATCCTATACAACAGGTCTTTAAAAATTTACTTTGTCGTTGAAGTCTCAACACCACTGCCATCTTCCTGCCTGCTCCGACGCAAACTCGTACATGTCCCATTAGTTATTTGCGAGTCTTAGCACTCCCCCGCGGGGTCCATACTGCTCTGACTGCTGTCGGCTCTGTACAGGCTTTAAACAGCCTGATGGTGGTTTATTTTAAAATATCCAAATAAAATATAAACCTTTAAATGATCATTTGTTATTAAAATATTGTGATTTGGTTATTAACAGCATTCACTAGCCAGCAATAAGTGCAGATTTTCTTTTGAGGTGGGGGCAAGGAAGTTTAGGTGGATATTCCAATGGTGTCCTATACATGAGTAGTCCTATACAATGGCATTTATGTTAATTTCCATCAAGAAGATGTACATATAAAATTTAGATGTCAATTGCTGACATTAATTCCTTAATTAATACTCGCTGCAAGAAAACCAAATCTATCGAACTCTCTTCGACCGTGGATAGGGTGCTGATAATTATTGTAAAAACACCACAAAATGCTGGAGGATCTCAGATGGTCTCACAGCGTCCATAGGAGATAAAGGGCTTAAGCCCTTCTTCAAGGAACAAGCAAAGAAAAAGCAATACTGACTAGGGGAGGAGTCCAGACCAACAAAAGGTGTTAATTGGATAAGAGATGGGGAGAGGTGACCACAGGGATGCTCCACTTGTGCCCACACCTCCTCCCTCACCACCATTTTGGGCCCCAAACAGTCCTTCCAAGTGAAGCAACATTTCACTTGTGAATCTGCAGGGGTCATCTAATTCATCCAGAGCTCCCGTTGTGGTCTCCATTACATCAGACACTGGGTGCAGACTGGGAGATCACTGTTGAGCACCTCAGCTCTGTCTGCTACAATAGTATGGATCTCCCAGTGGGTACCCATTTCAATTACCCACTCCATTCCTTTGATGACATGTCTGTCCATGGTCTCATTCACTGTCAGAATGAAACCACCTGCAAATTGAGGAACAACACCTCATCTTCTGACTGGGCACCCTCCAACCAGATGCCATTAATATCGACTTCCCGGACTTATTTAAACCACCACCCCCCCCCCCCCCACCATCAACTTCCCTCTTTTCCCTTTGTCTCCTTTCACACAGCCAAATTCAATTCTCACCTCTCCCCTTATCACATTTTGTCATGAATATTGTATTTCTGTTCATGAATTCTTCTGCAGACATATCCACAACTGCCTCCTGAAGCATGTTTCTGATCTGTTGGACATATGTTTGGGGAGTTCTTCTTTATTATAATGAGAATTCTTTTGTCATCAGTAGAGGAGGTCTTCCTTGGAAAAGTACTGAAAAAGGATTACAGAGAGCTAGGACAGAAACTAAGAAATAGGACAGCCAGGGTGGTGATCTCTGGTTTGCTACCTATGCCAAGTGCAACTGAGGACAAAAATGGAAGGTTAAGAAAAATGAATGTGTGGCTGAGGGGCTGGTGTAAAGGACAGGGTTTTGGCTTCTTGGATCATTGGGATCTCTTTTGGGGAAGGCATGACCTCTACAAGAAGGATGGGTTACACCTAAACGCAAAAGGGGTCAATATATTGGCAGCTAGGTTTGGTACAGCTGTCGGGTGCGGTTTAAACTAATTTGGCAGGGGGGTGGGAACCTGTATGATAGGGCAAAGGACAGAAAAGATAAAACAGGAAAAGTTAGGTTAGGCAGCGAAAGTAAAAAATCAGAAAGAGCAAGGAGGGTGAAAGAAGCAAATCTGAAGAATGCAAGAAGCATTCGGAACAAGGTAGATGAATTAGCTGTGGAAATTGAGATAAACAAATATGATTTGATTGGGATTACAGAAACATGGCTGCAGGGTGGGCAAGCCTGGGAACTTAACATCCCGGAGTATACGATATTTAGGAGGAATCGGCAAGAAAGAAAAGGGGGTGGGTAGTATTGATGGTGAGAGAAGGGACCGACACGATTGACAGGAAGGATATCAACTCGGAAGATGCGGAATCTATATGGGTAGAACTGAGGAATAGCAAGGGGCGGAAAACATTAGTGGGGGTGGTATATAGGCCTCCAAATAGTAGTGTAGAGAGAGGTGAGGGAAGGCATTAAAAGAGAAATTAGAAAAGCGTGCAATAAGGGAACAGCTGTCATCATGGGAGACTTTAATTTGCATATAGATTGGACTAGCCAAATTAGTAAAAATACTGAGGAGGAGGAATTCCTTGAATGTTTATGGGACGGTTATCTAGACCAATATGTCGAGGAACCAACTCGGGAGCAGGCCATTTTAGATTGGGTATTATGCAATGATAAGGGGCTAATCAACAACCTTGTTGTACGAGGCCCTTTGGGTAGGAGCGATCACAATATGATCGAATTCTCACTCGACATGGAGAGTGATGAAATTAAAACCGAGACTAAGGTCCTGAATTTAAATAAAAGGAATTATGATGGTATGAGACGGGAGTTGAGTAAGATTGATTGGGTGGTGTTTATGGGGAAGTTGACTGTGGATAGACAATGGAAAGCATTCACAGATCTAATGGAGAAATTGCAAAAATCGTTTATACCGGTTTGGCATAAAAATAAACCAAAAAAGGTGACTCAACCGTGGATAACAAGAGAAATTAGAGACAGCATTAGGTCCAAAGAGCATATCAATTGGCCAAAAAAAGTACCACAACCGAAGACCGGGAGCAGTTCAAGATACACCAAAGGAGGACAAAGGGATTAATCAAGAGAGCAAAAATAAATTACGAAAGTAAGCTTGCGGCAAATATAAAAACCGACTGCAAAAGCTTTTATAAATATGTCAAGAGGAAAAGATTGGTGAAATCCAGAGTAGGTCCCTTGCAGTCGGAATCAGGGGAATATATAATGGGGAATAAGGAAATGGCAGACCAATTAAATTCTTACTTTAGTTCTGTTTTTACAAGAGCGGATACAAATAACCTCCCAAGGACGTTGGGAAACATAGAGACTAATGCAAGGGAGGAACTGAAAGAAATCAGTATCTCTAAGGACATGGTCTTGGGGAAATTGATGGGATTGAAGGCAGATAAATCCCAAGGGCCTGATAATCTACATCCTAGGATACTTAAGGAAGTGGCCATTCAGATAGCACATGCTTTAAGAAATATTTTCCAGAACTCAATAGACTCAGGATCAGTACCCATGGATTGGAGGGTAGCTAATGTTACCCCACTATTTAAAAAGGGGGGTAGAGAAAAAGCGGGGAATTATAGGCCGGTGAGCCTTACATCAGCAGTGGGCAAAATGATGGAATCCATTATTAAGGATACAATAGCGGAGCATATGACTAGCAGAGAAGGGATCGGACGGAGTCAACATGGATTTACAAAAGGTAAATCATGCTTGACAAAACTATTGGAATTCTTTGAGATGGTGACAGGTAAAATAGATGGGGGAGAGCCAGTGGATGTGGTGTACCTGGACTTCCAAAAGGCCTTCGATAAGGTCCTGCATAAACAACTGGCTTACAAAATCAAGGCTCATGGGATTGGGGGAAAAGTATTGATGTGGATTGAGAACTGGCTGGCAGGTAGAAGACAGAGAGTTGGGATAAATGGCTCGTTTTCTGAGTGGCAGGCGGTGACCAGTGGGGTGCCACAGGGATCTGTACTGGGACCCCAGCTGTTCACAATTTACATTAATGATCTGGATGAGGGGATTGGATGTAATATCTCCAAATTTGCAGATGACACTAAGCTAGGAGGGGTTGTGTGCACGGAAGAGAGGGTCAGGAAGCTCCAGTGTGATGTGGATAAATTGAGAGACTGGGCAGATACATGGCAAATGCACTACAATGTGGATAAATGTGAGGTTATCCACTTTCGTAATACAAACCGGAGGGCAGATTACTATTTGAATGGCAATAGATTAAGAGATGGGGAAGTGCAGAGAGACCTAGGGGTACTTGTACATCAGTCTTTGAAGGCGAGCATGCAGGTACAGCAGGCGGTTAAAAAGGCAAATGGTATGTTGGCCTTCATATCAAGAGGGTTTGAGTATAGGAACAAGGATACCTTACTGCAGCTGTACAGGGCCTTGGTGAGACAACACCTGGAGTATTGTGTGCAGTTTTGGTCACCTTATCTAAGGAAGGATGTTCTTGCAATGGAGGGAGTGCAGAGGCGATTCACCAGGCTGATACCTGGAATGGCAGGAATGACTTATGAGGAAAGATTGCGCAAATTGGGATTGTACTCGCTGGAGTTTAGAAGATTGAGAGGGGATCTCATAGAGACATATAAAATTCTGGCAGGACTGGACAGAATGGATACAGATGGGATGTTTCCAAGGATGGGAAAATCCAGAACCCGGGGCCATGGTTTGAGGATAATAGGCAAACCATTTAGGACCAGATGAGGAGGAATTTCTTGACCCAGAGGGTGGTGAATCTGTGGAATACATTGCCACAGAGGGCAGTAGAGGCAGGTTCATTAAATATATTTAAGAGGGAATTAGATCTATTTCTTCAGTAGAGAGAAGACGGGGACGGGGTACTGAACTTTAAGATCAGCCATGATCTCGTTGAATGGCGGAGCAGGCTCGAAGGGTCGAATGACCTACTCCTATCTTCTATGTAACTCCGGAGAAATTAAGGAAATATAAGTTTATTTCTTCGGATTTATGTTTTAGATGTCATAAGGAGGTAGATTCTTTTTTACATTCTACTTGGTTATGTGAGACGGTGAAACCCTTTTGGAATAGATTTAAGGAACTTTTAGAAGCTATTTTCAAAGTGAAACTTCCATTAGATCCTTTAGTATTTTTATTGGGTAATATTAAAAGGTTGAGTTTAGAATTAAAATTAAATAAATTTCAAATTGCCTTTTTTGTGATTGACTTTAGCTGTGGCTAGAAAATGTTTGGCAATTACTTGGAAAAATGAGACTAATTTTAGTATTCAGAGATGACATATGGAGATGAGATCTTGTATTCCATTGGAAAAGATTACATATAATTTACGTAATAATTATTCCTTTTATGGTAAAACTTGGAGCCCGTATTCGGATTACACGAGGTAGAATTATTAAATCCCCTTTCCGTGCATTAGTGGTGTTGCTCCAAACAATGGTAATTAATTGATGAGTTTTATGTTATGTGATCTCCTCTTTCTTCCTTTCTTTTTTCTTTTTGGG